>NC_084759.1:3673683-4040350 GCF_028858725.1 Colius striatus | reverse complement strand
AGGTTAAAAAAAGGTTCATTGTAAGCTTCACTGGTTAAAAAAATTGATTTTTTTGTAATTCTTTAGCTATGTTATCAGACGAGGCTTATAGTAATCCTCCTAGAAGGTAGATGATCTATAGGTATTTAATATATTCATGAAAGTTGTGCAGGGCATTGGCAGATTTCAGAGCCTGGAGTGGGAAGTTCCCAAGTGAATGTTGTAGAGCCAGAGCTCCCATTGACTTACAAACCCAATGTGCAGAAGCATGTGCAAAGTAGCATCTGTGCTAGGCAACTGTGCTGTGTGTATCAACACATGTCAAAGCAGGACTGTCGTTAGTCCCCACCTGAGGCTGGGTTAGATACGCGTGGAAACGCATATCCAAAAGTTGGACATGACTCACCAGGAAATAGGTGAACAGCCCTGATGTCATCACTGCCAAGCCTGGTCGGAGTTTTGTTCTGCTTGATGCTTCTTGTGGCTAGACTCAAATTCCTTTTGCCCTCTGCAGCAGAGCAATGGCAACTCTTTCATCTCATCATGCCGTTAGAGACAACCTTGCGGCAATTTGGAAAAGATTGCCTATATTTGTCAGCTAATGGGATGGCATCTGTTTCTGTTTCTCTGCTATCGAGCTTTCTGCGTTTTGGCCTTTGCTGTGCATAGAAGGGATGAGACTCTGCATACAGAGGACAGGACCCAAGTTTGAGTGTCAGGAGATAGAGGAAGTGCGTCATAATACAGCTCTTTCCAATCCTGTAATATGTTTGACATCCAGCAGTCCCTGATTACTCAAAGGCTCTGAGAATTTAAATATTTGCTCTTACTCTGATTTCTAAATCGCTATTTAATTGGTCTATTTGGTAGCCAAGAAGCTGAATACCTCTTCCATATTCACAATGAGTAACTAATTAGAGAAGCTGTGAGGTTTTCCAGCCAGAAGTTTATGGAGATAATTATGCTGACATCCGTAACTCCAATACAAGTAAACGGTCCTTCTTCCATTGATACCAAGAGTGGTGAAGCTGATGCAAACCAGCTGGGCCTGATCTTACAGTTTATTTAACAGTAAACTATCTAAAAATATTGATTTGCACTGTCTGTGCTTCTGCTCTCTGCCTCTGACCCGTGGCCTCCTCTTGTGTAAACACACATTCTTTGGTTGGTGAGAGACATAATGATGGTCTGGTTCCATAAGCTGAAACCAGGTTTGTTTAAAAAGCCTCTCCAAGGACACTTCACCCACTGATGGTCCCTATAAATCTGACACTAATAACAACATTGTGACCTGCCTGGTAATGTGGTAGCACTGACCGAAAAAACACAGGCTCAAACAACACGGAGATCGTTTTAACACACTACCATTTATACACCAAGAGATTTTAAAGCTGAAATGGCAGTATGGGAAAACTGCTTCCATGCCATGGACCTGCCATGAAAGGGGCTGGCTCTGTACAGAGGACCAGACAGCCCTTAGCTTAGCCGTATTGTATCTCCTGTCATGGCATTGGTGTACCAAAGAGAAAAGGAAGATGGCTGAATTTTGAGAAGCCTGTTCCTCTTCCTCAAAAAAAAATCAGGACATGAGTGCACTGGTGGAGTGATTTTGGTGCCTTAGATCCAGTCTTGCCAGGAGACTCAGACCAGGACAGGATAATTGAGTGCCATATGGGGAAGATTATGTTCCTGTGTGACCTGATCTAGGTGGACCTGCTTCTGCAAGGGGGTTGGACTAGATGATCTCTAAAGGTCCCTTCCAAACCTACCATTCTATGATTCTGTGATTCTATGATTCTATGTCTTGGGTTACAGATTTTTAGGACTATTTGGGAAATATTTATTTCTTTGCTGCAAAAATGAACGTAGGTCTTGGTGAGTCAGTGTGCAGTGGACTGATGTTGGAATTGGGGGTACACAGTGCTGCTGGCAGAGGGAGAAGAGGGAGGTCCTTAGTTGCAGAAGTGCAACTTCTGTGCTCAAATGAGTCTTTCCCAGCTAACTCTGCCAAAATTATCTGTTACCTTTTCCTTCTAGAAAAAAAGTGACACTTGTTTTTAACACAAAAGGCCAGAAGAACATTTCAGGATGGATGAGGATCAGACCCTTGTATGTTTATGTCTTGCTCTTCAGCATGGTAGCTCTGCAGAAGAGATATGAATTGTTCCAGTCCAGCTAGTTTGCATTTCTGGCCTGTCTATGCAAACACTTCAATGCTTTCAGGAATGATCAGTCCCTCTACCTTTTATTGATGAAGGACAATCTATCAGCCTCCTGATGGAGCTGATTAACATAGGTTGCTTGTCTCCTCCTAACTGTGAACCTGGATCTGCAGAGAGTTGTCAAAAGTCACTCCACAGTTCCTTGATCGAAGGCGCCACCTGATTCGTTCAGGCACATAGAACTTAACATGTTGGGTAGGAGTCACTGCACAAACCCAAGCATTTAAAAGAGAGGCATCTTAAGACAGACCAGATCAGCTGCCTTCTGGAAGTGCATATTTCCACTGGGTACAAAAAAAGCCAAGGGAGACTAGCTGATATGCAGACGTCTAATGTGGGATGATCAGCAGCCTATTCAATGAAACCATATGAATATATGTTTTATTCATAGCTTTTTTAAAAGTCATGTGTTTGGGACTTAATGCCTGAAGTCATCACACCTTTCTAAAAAGATCAGCTGGATTAAAAGATAAGTGAGATTAATATGTAAATTTCTTGGATGAGATGCAAGTTTAAGGGAAATGTCCGCTGAGCCAAATTCTTGGGTATTGGAAAGCAGTGAAATTCTGCAACTCTGGATGGAAATAAAGGTGGTTTCATATGTGTATTCTAAGCTATCCAGTGAAAAGCGGAGCTAACATCCTTGTAGCCTGCTAGAGAGACACTGAGATCCTTGTCACTTATTAAACTTTTATTTTGTTCCCCCACGAACAAGGCAATTAATTATTTAGAATACCAATCAATCAGGGGTTAGATGTACTAATCAAACACATTCCAGCTGCTAAGTATTGCTCACTTAAGACATTGATCAGCTGTAGGATGCTCTGTAGACCATTTAGATGAGTATTTTCTGACAACGTGCTTTAAACCCCCTTGAGGTCAAATCTTTGACACCGTCTGCTGGACCATGTGGAAGGTTGAATGCCAGACTGTCTGACAGACTGTAATTATTTTCTGTCCTGATGCCCTTTCTGCAGTCATTAGGGGATCAAATTTCTGAGAAAGCCAGAAAAGTTCCTTGTACTGCAAGCAGCTAATGGCCTGAAAATGAGTCTCTTTTGTAATGTTGATGATTTGCCACTGGATGTTGTTTGAAGCCCAAGATCGATTATTTAGGGTTAGCTCCACTAGTATCATCTATTCTTGGTCTTGTGGGCTCTGTGCTTTCTTGTCATTTTCCCCCTGTTGAAAGATGTATGGTTGGTATTGAAATGTATTTCATCTGCTGGTGGTACCTTCTGTTGCTCTAGTAAGGATAGATGTCAACAGGGAGCCCCACAGGAGTGCTGATCCAGGACTCTCCAGCTAGATGCGGAACGAGCATGAGGAAGTCTAGATTTTCTGTCTTTCAGGACAATGTCCTGACTGTTCACAGAAATATCTAAAAGAAATTAAGACGACATTTCCCAATAAATAATGGAAGAACGAGACACATTGTTTGCAGTCCTAACATCACTGCAAATTTAGACTATTGCTTGGCAAGTTACTATACGAATTCCCCTTATGTTGACCCCTGTGGTAACTGGAATTTCAATTATTCATTTTCAATTACAAGCATGGCATGATGATCACAAATGTCATTAAGTATTAAATTACATCTAATGATGGATGGATGGAAGGATAGATAGATGCCTCTCCAGATCTTTTCTTTATTTAATGCTGGTAAATCAAGCCCATGTTTTTTATGGAAGAACTTTTTAAAATACAAAAAAGATGGTAAAGTACCATTTATCTGCAGCAGATAAAACCCCTTTAATGCACATTACCTGAGTGCAGCGTAAGCTTTCATTGTCTGTGTCATTAAGATGAGTGGTGCCCAGTATGTGTATGCACAAAGGCGGGTTATTTGCAGTGAGTGGCAAAGCAAAGGGAGGTCATTTGCTTCCCACCTTATTAGAGATGATATCCTGGTGCTAATAATTGGGAACTTTATTTTTTTAACAGCCTGCTTAATGTCTTCCCATCGTGTGTTTGCATATAGTGAGCTCAGGCACATACTGTGTTTTACCTTGGCCTGTGTTAGATGACCTGCATTCACCTGTATTCATCCTCGTGGACAATTTTTATGCCCATGAGTGAGAAGGTGGTTGAAGACAGGTTTTTAAAGCCAGGTTTGTCCCTAAAACATCTGCAGAGCAGCAAGGGGTAGTGGGAGGCAGAAAACCACAGGAGTACTCTTGCTTTGAAGTACATGAAGAGGCACTTACCTCCTGCCTCTGCTTTTCTACCTGTGATATCTAGTCCACCTCAGCAGGAAAAACACACAAGAAGACTGATCAGATGAAAGAGCCCAAAACTGCATGAAGGATGACCAGGACACTGGTTGCAGCAAGGCTGAGGTTCATACTAGCTGTCTAGGAAATATAGACATGAAGTGCTGGCTTTTGGGGTCACTGAAGCCAGTGAGCTTTGGGAGTACTGAAGAGAGGCAGGCAGATGAAATCCAAGCTGATTTAGCTGCTGTAGGAAGCCATCAGTATTGATGGTGTGCAGAAAGATACAATGTCAGACTATGATAACTTTCATCAGAACTACAGAAATTCCTATTTTACATTCTTGGCATATTTTAAAGTAGAACAAGAAACTCACTTTAGGGAAATCCTGTTTCCACGCTATTGCAATGAACTGCTGAACAATCAGGCACCCAGTCTAAATTAGGAGCCTTGAACTATTGATTTTCACATGTGCATGGATGCCAAACTTCTGATCTGACACTTCTAACTTTCGCTGTTTCTAAAAACAACAAGACAATTTATTCACAGTGCTCCTGTGATGCTTAATTATCCCACAACTGTAAGGTACTTTCAAAATTATACTGTGTGGACATAAGTAATGTCTATAAACTGCTTGATGTTCCTGACACAGTTATCTTTTATGCAAAACAAAAGTGAGACTCACAATATTAAAATACCTTGCCCACAGCTGCATATCAGCAGAGGCATTGTCAGAGTAAAGAGAAAGACTAGATCTGTTTCTTAAGCACTCCTTTTCTACTAGCTCTTAGTTTCTTATTATCTAACAGGAATAACACAATTCTTGTGAAATCTATATACCCAGAATTTACATTTACTACTTTTGCTGTTTACACATGACTTTTGTGCAGTGATACCTTTTTTTTCTTCACAAACATCACTCTTTCTGCTGTCAAGGTATCTATTTCTTAATATTTTTTTCCCATTTCCACTGTCATTTAAACTTTTTCTCTCTTCCCCTCCTTCCTCTTTTGCGCATAGATGTCTACTCATGTCGTGACTTGGAAGCATTCTTTTGCCAGTTACAGCCTGTAATCCCACATGGTTATCAGTTCCTCAGCCTGTCTTCCTCAGTCTTTGTTTATATATTTATCTACTGTCTCCTTTTTCATCTCTTTCCTCCCTAGAACCTGTTCCCTGCCTTTGCAAAACCCTTCTTGTAGTGCCTGTAGCAGCAGTTGGAGAATCATCCATCACTGCAATCACAGCTTTGCTCCTTCAAGGCACAACTTTCACAGTGTTGCCCACAGCCTCATGAAGCTGATTAGAGTTGCAGGGCCCCAGTCAGGTTTGTGTTGTTGCCAGCACTTCCCAGGAATTGCTACTGTGCAGATTTTGCAGATGCAATCTCACCTAAGCTGATGAATAATTCTTCAGGAGGTTTTTCTCTGCCTTTTTTTTTCCTCCCTTCCTCAGATGAGTGACACAAATAGTAGAACAGACACCTTCTTGTACAAAAACATGCCTTCTTTCCACCTTACAGAATCATAGAATGCTTTGAGTTGGAAGAGACCTTTCAAGGTCATCTAGTCCAAACCCCCTGCAATGAGTAGGGACATTTTCAACTCCATGAGGTTGCTCAGAGCCCCATTCAACCTGAACAGGAATGATTCCAGGGATGGAGTATCTACCACCTCTCTGGGCAACCTGTACCACTGATTAAAATGTAAAAAAATATTCCTTATAACTAGTCTGAATCTACTCTCTTTCAGTTTAAAACCATTCCCTCTTGTACTATCACAACTGGTCCTACTAAAAAACCTGTCTGCATATTAGTTATAATCCCCTTTTAAGCACTGAAAGGCTGCTCTAAAGTTTCCCTTGAGTGTCCTCTTCTTCAGGCTGAAATCCCCCCAATTATCTCAGTTTTTCCTCAAATCAGAAATGTTCTATTTTTATGTCTCTCCTCTGGACCTGCTCCCATGTCTTCCCTGTGCTGAGAACCCCAGAACTGGATGCAATGTTGCCAGGGAGTCTCACCAGAGTAGAGTCCAAGACTAAACTTCAAAGCTCATAAACAACTTGAATATGAGAAAGGTGATTGTATTTTCTTCCTGAACTTTCTTGATATGTTACATGATTGCTGAGTGTCTGCAAACCTGTACCTCCTGTAAAAGAAAAATAGACTCTTGTTGCACAATGTTGAATATTTCTATGCATAACAGATCAATGGCAGGCAAAAAGTCAGGCAAAATATAACATTGTATGTTTGCCAGCTATAAAAATATTATTTAAAATATTGTGCAATAATGGTATAATTTTGCATGTGTTCAGTATTAACTTCAGACAGATGCAACAGAAGTAGCAGAGAAATAATGAAATTGGCTATAGCTGAAGAAAGGCTTTCTACATAAAAAGAAGAAGATTGAAACAGTAACTCAGAGAGAAAAGGCATATGATTAGTTAAACTTGCATAGAAAAAGTTTTGTACTGAGAAAATTAATCAGGCTTTTTCATTTAACCTGTCAGGAACCATATTAACAAAACAAGACAAATAAGTTATCCAATGAAAGTGTGTGGCAGTAAATTTAAGCCTCATGAACAGGGTTTTTTTACACCATACAATATAAGAATTAACCTCCGGATCTTGGGGAGGCAAGGAGTGAGTACAGTTAAAATATGGGAAAGAGGCAGTGAAAAATCAGAGATTTATATGGAGAGCATACAGTCTAACTGAAACCAGGCAGAATTGTGTGATTCTACTTGAGAAGGGCAGGCCCTGATAAGGCCTGGATGGAGACAAAAGAAGATTGTTAGGACAGCCAATTGTCAGCAATGAAGCTTTGATCCCACTCTGTCCAGGGTCAAACACAACCAGACCCATATGATCACCCGTGTCTGTCCCAAGCCCAGCGTGCCCTGCAGTCACCCTGTCCTGTCTCTCCTCCATCAAGTTGGAGAGCAGCAGAGGAAAGCTTCAAGGAATTGTGAGGAAGCTCAAAAATAAGACCCAGGGAGATGTGCAGGTTGAGTTCAACCGACTGCTGTTTATCTCAGTGCAGATTGACAGCGACTTGGCTTCAGTATGCAAAAACCAATGCCTGAATAAACTTTAAGACGTGGGGTTTTTTTTGGTCTTGCAAACTAAGGCACAAGAAGATTCATTGGTTGGAAGACGAAGTTAAACAAATTCAACCTTGAAAGAATGTGTAATTTTCTAGCAGTGAGGGTAATTAAGCATCGCAACACCTTACCAGGAGAGGTGGCAGACACATCATCATTCTGGTTCTTTAAAACAAGATTAGCTATCTTTCAAAAATGCTTAATCCACCTCCTGGGAATAACTGTTTTGTCTGTGTGTTGAGAAGGGCTGGTGAGAGATCCCTCTGGCCTTAGAGCCTGTGCATCTCTGAATCATTTTGCAGACGATGAGCTGAGGCACAGAGGGTGAAATTCACCTTGCTGCAGAGTGATATGGCTGCATTCGTGTACTGCATAAATCCCTTTCTGTCTTCAAACCAGAAGTGATGTTGTACTCATGACATGTACATGCCCTGCTTGGTTCTTATCCCAGGAGATGTTGTTCTGGTCCCAAGTATCCACACTGTCCCTGGAGACTGTCTGAAAAGTCAGGTCCCAAATAGTTATACGTTGCATCTTATTATGCAAAATTGATAGAAAGTTGGTTTAATAAGCTGAGCAATAGTAAGAAGTAATTCAAATGGTGCTTTCTCTGTGTTTTGGTTATTTCTGCATGTGAAGGTGTGAGCACTGAGGGAGAAATCATAGTCTGGGACAGGATGGCAGTCAAACTCACCCACTTGGTGCATATGTAGTGCATCCTTCTACTTGTCCTTCTTGATGGGCCACATCTTATATTGCCATCATTCTCAAAGTCTGGGATTCATCTCACTTAAACTTAAATGTCTCCAGCCTGGGGTAATTGGGCTCTATTTGTGCTCTGTGATAAGGAAGAGGCACTATTAAAGGAGTGATTGGTCACAGCTATTGCAGATGTTGCCTTCAAGATGTGATGAATCGTGATCTATCAGTGCTCTGCTTCCTCAAAGGTTAAAGGAATCTCAGGTATGAATTTGGTAGTCCTACTTTGGTCGTGTGGTACTATCTCAATACCTCTGGAAATTTAACCTTTACTTTATGTTTGGTTTGCTAGTTCTTATAGATTAATGATAACGGTCAACTGTGACCCACATTATTTATTCATTCTCCTGCTGCTCTACTTGCAACAAATTCCTGCCTGCAAAATGAACCATTTGTATGCTTAAGATTCTCTGCAAACACTTTGGTTTGGCTTTTGAGCAGGGTCTTAGTGAGGTACAGCTGTGCCAAATGAGGTCTTCAACTTGGCTGTCTCTATATTCTGCATCATCATGTGGCCCATCCAGTTACTTCCTGAACTTTAAAGGAAATCTGTCATTCATTGTTACCAATTAGATGCCTTTATAATATGACCTGGAAACTATTTTCCCGACAGCTTGGGAAATAACATGCACTACAGCTGGGGCGTGCCAGAAGTTCAGGAGTCACAGAGCAGCATGACAGTTTAATTTGGTACCTTGATGAGATTTATGCCTGCAAAGTTGCACAGAATATAAAAGATTCTGCCAGTACAACATTGGTGGGAGCCTTTTAAGGGATTTCCAGACTTTACTCTTTACTTATTTGAAAGCACTCACATACAGTGGTTTAAAGAAACATATGTTGCAAATTGGAAAATGGGAAGAGATGATTCTGATCACCCTAGAAATTAATAATATTATTTAAGTTTTTCAATAACTTCACTGACACTCGTTAACTACTCAAAGTGGTTGCATCAAGTTAGAACTATTATTTACTTTGGTGAAATGTCATACAACCCAGTACCAATGGAATCCTCTTCATGAAGTTGCAGACTTAAAGGTATGTTTTCAGTTTATCAAGACTGACATGCAGGACTCAAGAGCTGTATACCAAAGCACTGGCAAAAGTGCATTGCTGGAGCAAAAGTTGTTTCAAATATTGCTGTAAGTCACTCTAAACAAAGTATCCCAAATTCAGTAAATCAACCACAGCTTTGCTTTTGCCATTTCAGACTGTTTGTTGCTCTGTTACAAATCCATATTAATCTCTCAGCATTCAGTAGTTTTGCAATGAGAAGCCCTGTGGCAGGGACCTTTACTCAGGTGCTACTCTGGGATGACAGACCCGCTGTGACAAACATGGAGCAAAGCAGAAAGCAACTCTCTGCTTCATCCAAGTCATTTGGCAGCTTTCAAAAAGCTACACAGAACAAAACAAAAAACCCTTATACAAAACTCCCAACACTATCGTTTGCATAATGAAATATAATTTCAATCCAGTTAATGACAAAATGAAAGAATGTCTGGCCTGAACCACTTCTGAAGAAGCTGGGGAAAGCTGGACCACTGCCAGATTTCTGTTTAACTGTTCAGTACAGAATGTGTCTGTCAGTTTCTGTTTGAATCTGAAAGTCTATGAGTTGCTTTCACTTTATTGCAATGTGTGCCAAATTTAAAAACTAATTCAGCATGGGACTTTTTCAAAAGCTTGAAGACACACAGGTGCCCAACTACATACATCAGTGTTGTTAACTTTGCCACTACTAGGCAGAGTAGCAGAAACACAGAATCTTAAGGGTTGGAAGGGACATCAAAAGCTCATCCAGTGCAACTCCTCTGCCAGAGCAGCACCACCTAGAGCAGGGCACACAGGAACTCATCCAGCTGGGGTTGGAATGTCTTCAGAGAAGGAGATTCAACAACCCATCTGGGCAGCCCCTGCCAGTGTTCCCTCACCTCAACAGGGAAGAAAATTCTTCCTTGCGTTTCTTTGGTATCTCTTATATTCCAGCTTGTACTCCTTGTCCTGCCATTGGCCATCACTGAGCACAGCCTGGCTCCATCCTCCTGACACCCACCCTTTATGTATTTGTAAACATGAATGAGGTCACCCCTCAGTCTCCTCTTCTTCAAACTGAAGAGCCCAAACTCTCTCAGCCTTCCTTCAGAATATGCTTCACTCCATTGTCTTTGTGGCCCTGTGCTGAACTCTGTCCAGCAGCTCCCTGTCCTTCTGGAACTGAGGGGCCCAGAACTGGACACAATATTCTAGAATACAGTCATGCAATGACAATAATCTCTGAATGTCATCTAGACATTTTGTATAGCATCACAGAATCTTTAGGATTGGAAGGGACCTCAAAAGATCATCTAGTCTGTTGTAAGAGCTTACAAAGGAGTCAAAGAAAGTGCTGATGGCAAGGTGACACCATGTTTTGGCTTAGTAAGTTTTCTGAAATGTTGCAGCTTGCATTATGTCAAAGTAAACACAGGAAATGAATGAACAGATGAATCAATGGGCAGTTGAGTTCTCTCTTTCCCTCTTTTTCTTTCTGAATGAGAGCAACTACTGTACTTGTTTTCCAGCTGAGAAGTGAAATTAAATTGTCTGGGTACTTGCTGGCCCACTGTTTTTAGAAAGCTATTAAGATGCTGCTATTAAGTAGAGGACAGCTTTCTTGACCCTCTTTAGCTGGCTTATCTAGTGGCCCCCTGACGATTTCATCAACGTGCAGAAGGTGGATCACCAGAGGTGACCGTGTTTAACAGTGTCTTCCTCCAAGTGGCAATTTAGTGAGTGAGAGAACACATGGGACTGGTTTCTCAATCCGATGAAGAGGTCCCAGGGGAGGAAGGGAACATTTTGTGTGGGTTGTCTTGTCTCTAAAGAGTGCAGTGACACAACAGATTTTCAGTTACTCCTTCATACTGCAGTTGGAACTGTGAATCAGAAACATTGGTGCTGAGGATTCTATCAAGGATCAGAATACCAAGTAGAAGGGTCCAACTCTCTTATAGAGGTTCTGCAGTGAAAATATGATTGTACATAATATTGGCTCTTCCTGAAATTTCTGTCTTCTAGGTCATCATTCTCCACTGACCTGTGCAATGCTGATAGTGGACAAGTTGATTTTGCTAGTGAGGTCTGTCAATTGGACACAGATCAAGTCCTGTTCACTTTGCTTATCTCCTTATTAGCCTTCAGTCAGGATAAACACTATAGAACTTCCCTTTCCCTTTCCCTTTCCCTTTCCCTTTCCCTTTCCCTTTCCCTTTCCCTTTCCCTGGAAAGGATCTTAGCTATGAATAATAAAACTTATTTCATGCTCAAAGTTTGAGTTTTTTTCAGTGCTGTCTTTGGCAACAATATTTTGTTTAACCTTACTTCATGATCCTTGTAGTTGAGCCCCCCATCATCTATACTACTCTTCTGCCAGGCGTATTGTTTCCTATAAAGGTGCTTGAGCACAGGAGAGTGGTCAAGTGGGCACAGGGTCACAAACAGCATCTTACTTTTTGGATCAGTGACCAGGATACTCAAATGAGGTATGCAGTCTCTGCTTGCACTAAGACCTGTAGATAGCTGCTTCTTGGGTCACAAACACATCTGTACCAAGGCAGTGATTACTCTGTCTATGTGTTGGTTGGGAAAGGGTTAAATGTGATACTTCAGGGATGTTTAAGGATACATCTTGTGTTTTCAATAACAGATCAATGAATGAGACCCAGATTTGCTCTCCTGGATATCCAACACTTCCTTCCAGAGGTAGATTCCCTCTTGATTCTTTTATTTTACTTTCTGGTCTTTAGTCAATGCTGTTTAAAGGACATAAAAGTTCACCTTAAGGGGAATGGTGGCAGATAGCAATCATACAACAGAAAGAATCCCTTTTAGAGACAGGAGGAAGGAGAAAAAAACAAATGCCAATAGACCCTCTAGGCAAATTTCTGGTCAAATACTTCTGAGGGCCCAAGTTCAGACACTTGCTCTGAGAGAAAGGAGCCCTTCTCCCATTCTGGCTTTCAGTGCAGTTGTTTGTTCACAAGCCACACAGGAGCCCAAATTTTGTGATCACAGAACAGATGAATGAATGTCTTCTCCATCCAACTCTGAACCTTTCAGTCAGGATTTCTGAACCGTTATTTGCAAAGAGCAAAGCTGCCCATCAGATAATGTCAGCAAATGAACCAAAAGGAGAACTGGTTTCACTCTGAAGTGAACCTATTGTGTGGGTACTTTAGAGAGCGGTGACAGCAGCTTAAGATGCTCCTTTATTTTTCCCTCGGTAGATTGTTCTTTTTAAGACGCTAACCCTGCATCCGATTACTTTTTATGATCTGAGAAAAGGCTATGGGAACTGTTTATCTTTTTATGTTTATATAAGTTCTCTAATCTAAATCTAACCACTCATCCATTCAAAAGCAAAAGGGACTTTTATAGTACTCTGAGAAAGATCCTCTGCTTGTAAATCAGCATATCACCATTGAATTTCAATTAATTTCACCCTTGGCTAAATAGACTGTGAGGGATCTAGGGTAGCTGAGTAATCTGGCCTTCTGGTTTAGTGGATTGTAATATACAGACCTGTAGGAAATAAAAGAAAGGGTAAAATTACAGGGCATTACTCTGAGATAACATAGTTGTATGTTTTATTTGAGCTCTCCAAGTATATTGCTCTACAGTATAAATTCTTCTTTCTTCTTCTCTCATTTTTTTTGGATTGTTTTGAGGTTTTTTTTTAGTAAAAGTCATTACGGATCCAATTTAAGGAAGGTAATAAAAACAAAGCAGAAAAATTTTTCCCTGTAATTTTATAGGAATGCAGACTTAGGAGAAGCAGCATTCTTCAAACTCAAGTGACTCACTTGCATTGACACGAGTTGTTTTCAACTCGTTGGGTTTTTGTACATTAAATGGCTGTAGGAGCAGAGTTGAGAAAAAGTTTGAGAGCTGTCCAGCTAAGTACAAGCAGAAATAATAAAAAGAGGGGGAAAAGACTGAGGAAGATGATTTTAAAATAGTCTTGATCCCATTTGCCACTGTCACATATGGCTCTCACAGATGTGTGCAAGGGAACGGGTTTTGCAGGATGTATTATAGGTGATTGACATTAAATTTAGATGGGCTTTTTTTATTGAAGGCCAAGGTCCTTTGGCTTCTGTCGTGGTCCTTATACTTTCTGCCTTAGTGACCCAATCTAAGGATCTATGTAAGAGATCATGGTTATTCCCTGAGGTTTCTATTGAGAAGAAGCACCATGGAGACTCTGATGCGATGTAGCACTTAATCGTGCCCAAAGCTCATCTCAGAATCTTCTCCTGTCTGGAAATGACAACTTTTCTCTCCTTTCTCCTTTGCGGAAATTAAATTGAGGGGAAATAGGTCACATTGTAACTGAAGCCAAGGGGAATATTGGTTTTTTCCATTCTATGTAACATAGGTGGATCAGTCAAGGTCTACTTCTAAAAAATAGTAGTCATAATAAAAAAATTAACAATATGCAGGTGAGTTGATCACATTCAGCTGAAAACTCGGTAGTTTCCATGGCTGTTAATGGTGTTTAGTGAGAATTGTCTCAAGATTAACTTAGAAAGATTTAGAAAAATAAGGAAGTCTTTAAGCCAGTGCATACTGAGAGGATGTCAGAAGTGGGCCTTGTGCATCACCCCTGACCACAAAAGCAGAAGTCCAGATGTAACTGATAATACTAGCATTGTTTTCTAATAAATTAAGAATGTCATAAATTCAGCGGGATCTCAACTGATTTGAGAGCTGGGCAGAAAGGAATCTCATGAGGTTCAACAAGGACAAGTGTAGAGTCCTGCATCTGGGAAGGAACAACCCCACACACCAATACAGGCTGGGGATTGACCTGCTGAAGAGCAGCTCTGCAGAGAAAGACCTGGGAGTCCTGAGCTAATCATGAGCCAGCAATGTGCCCTCATGGCCAAGAAAGCCAATGGCATCCTGGGATGCATCACGAAGAGTGTGGCCAGCAGGTCAAGGAAGGTTCTTCTCCCCCTCTACTCTGCCCTGGTGAGGCCTCATCTGGAGTCCTGTGTCCAATTCTGGGCTCCTCAGCTCAAGAGGGACAGGGAACCGCTGGAGACAGTCCAGTGCAGGGCCACCAAGATGATCAGGGGACTGGAACATCTTTCATACAAGGAAAGGCTGTGGGAACTGGGGCTGTTTAGTTGGGAAGAGAGGAGACTGAGGGGAGATCTTATTAACATTTATAAATATCTAAAGAGTGGGTGTCAGGAGGTTGGGACAGCCCTTTTTTTTTATTGTAGCTAGCAACAGGACAAGGGGTGATGGGATGAAGCTGGAACACAAAAAGTTCCACTTAAACATAAGAAGAGACTATTTCACTGTGAGGGTGATGGAGCAGTGGAACAGGCTGCACAGAGGGATTGTGGAGTCTCCTTCCTTGGAGGTCTTCAAGACCTGCCTGGACATGTTCCTGTGTGACCTGATCTAGGTGAACCTACTTCTGCAGTGGAGTTGGACTAAATGATCTCTAAAGGTCCCTTCCAACCCCTACCATTCTATGCTTCCATTCTAAGTTTGAAGTATCTCCTACCATACTGACCCATCTCCCTGGATACAATCCCACGTCCCAGCCCCAGGGAAGTCAAGCAGAATTTTCTCCCTGACTAAAAAAAAATGAAATTTTTCTCTATCTTTCTGATTCCAAACCTGGATCTATCCAGGAGTCTGGATTCTTGCTTGCCACCAAGGTACCACTTTTAGGACAAACTTGCTGAGGTCAGGATGATTATGAGCAGTTCACAGGTATATTTGCTCCACCTAAACATAATTTTCTAGAACTTGGGAGTCTGCTTTTGCTCTATTATGGAAGCTCTGTTTACTGTTTCCATCTACCTTGCTTTCTTCTTGAAAAAAAGGTAGAGAATGACAAATAACTGAGTCAGCTTTAAAAACTTTTTTTGTAACTCTGTACCCACTCTCCTTTTCCCAGTAAGTCTCTTAAACTTTTCCTTGCTAACTCTTTTCCATTAGTTTATTTAGAGCCAAGCCCACAGTTTGTAACTTTCCCTTTTATACTACTGTTTTTTAATCAGAGATCCAAGGACTTTCTCATTGGTTTTGCTGCCCTGCAGGTGCCTGCCAGAGCCATGAGAAAGAAAGCAGGAAGATTAGGGCAGGAATTTGGGATCTAAGAGCTTTAGTTCAATTCCCCTCTCCATACTTTTCCATTGCAACTTTACACACACCTTTTTTTACTGTTTTGAAGGAGTAGCAGGGATTCCTCTGTACACTGAAGCTGAGAGACAGCTAACTTGTCTAGGAGCTGGGAAGGGAGAAAATGAGTGATGTTTGCATGCTATCACGCTCGATAAGGTAAATCATACTTTGCTGCTGCTACTGGAGGATGAAAGAAATACATTTTTGTTTTGTAAAGAATAATCAAAGCCAGCTCACCTGTGATTTCCATCCAGCTAACTCTTGAAGCAACAGCACAGTGGATTTTTTGATGACCTCAAGAAGAGGACAATGACCACAAATGTGAGTTGGAAGAAAAGCCTCATTGTCTTTTTTTTATTTGAGCCTCCTTAAACTCCTTTTTTTTCAGCCTTTGTTCTCTGCCTTTCAACAGATAACTCTGTTGTATGGTTATAAATAACTTTACGGGCTGTTTTTACTTACACACACACTCTACATTCTGCAAAGTGAATGGCAACACTGAAATCAAGAACCATGCTTCTCCAACTCCAAACAAAGGCACTGCTACTTCTCGGCAGCACCAGGATTTGACCTAGGGGTCCTCTGGAGCAGAAATTACAAAAGATTGACATTTCAGTCTGCTGAGCCCACCAGTGCGGTCTTGCCTTATCTCATAAGCTCTGCCGCAGGAATGAATTACCCTAGTTCATTAAGACTCGTTCTGAATTGTGGTGAGAGGTCACCACATAAGTCACCTCCAGTCTATTTTGCGAATAATATGGATTATGATAAAAGCTGACTGGGAGGTTGAAGCCCAAGGATTTTGTTTTCTTTATTCTTCAAGGTGGGTAGAATACAGGGTGGGGAAACCCTGATCTGGACATTTCCTAACACTGCATAGTAGACTATAGAAAAGTCCTTTTTGTTCTTTTTTTTCAAACTCATGAATGGGTGACCTCTTGATCTCTTTGACCCCTTTATTTTTGCCATGAAAGAACTAAGAGTAGCTGTGCCCATACAAAATCTTCTTTCGCTTCAGTTTTCTCATGATTAAAATCCCTGCTGTGTTTTTGTTTAAGTGCTCTGATGCTGGTCTTTGGAATTGGGCAGATGTTTGACTCTTTGAAATGGCCTTGCTTTTTTTTTTGGTTTTTGGAATTTAGCAGTGGTCTACAGTTAAGGCATGTTCACTCACATCAGGAATAAACAGGGAATGTTTCTGTAGTAGCATTCATGGCCCACCATCTAAAAGTACTTTGTAAGTGACACACTGGGATATGGTAATTGATAATTTGCACCAAAATATACTTTGATGCACAGAATGCCATAATATGATAAAACAAAGGCTGTCTCCATGTTGGGTTTCCCATTACTGGAAAAAAAAATTCATTTCAGTTGTAGTTCTCTTCAAAACTAGCCATGTCAAACGTAGGTAATGGAGGGTAAGGTTGAAGAGAGATGGACTGCAATATACTTTAACAATTTATGTAAAAATGTGTGGAAGCCAGTTGTCATGTAAAATAATGAAGAAAATAGAAGTACTTCAAATATCAGTTAGTTCTCTAAGTGCATAATCCCACAGTGGGAGTTCTGTTAATTCATTACTGTTGAAACCATGGTCTTTAGCAGAGAAAAGGTAAACTTGGATAATGTTTAGACATGATATTTGAAACATAGTTTTATCAGGGTTGAACTGCATCCAGATTCTCATTTACCTGACCCTTTGTCAGGCCTCTGTAGACTATGGTTATTAAAGATGAGCATTAATATAACATTAGTAAGTAATTGAGATCAAGTCATCATTTTGGTATTTGTTATACAAATAAACTGAGGAAACAGGCTTACAATTTACCAGAAGTCAGTAATATACCATCTGAGATAAGTGATTCAGTGCTGAAGTTTTGCAATTCTGGACTTACATTTACACTGAAAAGATTAAAACATTCCTCACAGAAGCAAACCAAGACCTATGACACCTCTCTCTTGGCTTCATTTCAAAAGTGCTCTGCATCACATTACTGAATCTAACATTCAGGTATAGCCTCTGACTGGGTTTGGGAGTCCAGGACTGTGTGTTTCTCTAACCTATCATTATCACCCATGTGAGCAATCCACGTCCATATGACTTTAGGTAATGCCTATTATCCAATTTACTTTCCATATCATGCACTCAAATACAAGCCAAATAAACCTGAGAGAAATAACATACAGTCTATTAAATAGACATGTACCGGCAACCAACTTGCACTAAAGGCCACCCCCCTTGGGGACAGTCTGCTTTAATTATCCACTTGAAAACATGTCTAAGGTTTCCACCACAACTTTTTCAACTTTTACTGGTTCTGATCCCTCAGGAGGATGCTTAGGATAGGTTTCAAAATGTAAATACAGTACCAATGTTTTAACCAGAAAAAGGCAATTTCATATTAAAAGAAACCTCTCTAGCTTCAGTCTTGGAATGACTTGCACTCAGACTTGTCTTTGCAAGGAATACCATTACTGGCAATATTGAGTGTAAGCAATGGGAAACACAAGGAGGATTCCATTCGCAGCAGACAGGGCATGAATAGCTCCTCTTCACCTTATGCCCAGGAAATGTCAGTGATACGTGACTGTAAGTTAAGCAGGTCTGTAATCTCCTTCTTCGTTCCCAAACTTTTCAAGAAGAAAGATCATCATCCTTTCCTCAGCCCTGGCTTACAGAAGGATGGATATGAAGGAGAGGGAGAGGGACTTAATATATGTCAGCTTTATCATGGGAATGCCTGCATTGAAGTAAATTATTGCCTAGCAGCAAATTATAATTTTTGTGAGATCTTAAAAACCAAAGTCTGTGAAATTGACTTTTAGCCGATTTTAACTGAGATGGGCCAAAACTTAAAATATCAGAAATAAAAAGCTTGGATGCTGTGCTGGATCTGGCTGGGATGGAGTCTACTGTTCTCACAGCAGCCCTCATAGTTCTTTGCAGTGGTAGCCAGAATGGTATTGATAAAACACCAGTGTTTTGGCTACTGTTGAGAAGATCTTTCACAGCATCGAGACTGTCTCCCTAACATTCCCCCTTATCAGTACACTAGGAGGTGAGATGGATTTTGGGAGAGGACCAGGACAGGTGATCCCAACTGACCAAAGGGATATTCCATACCAAATGACATCTGCTCAGCAATAAAAGATAAGAGAAAGGAGGGCGACCAACCATTATTATGATATATGTCTTCCAGAGCAAGCACTATGTGTACTGAAGCCCTGCTTCCCAGGAAGTGGCTGGACATTGCCTGCTGATGAGAAAGAGGATAGATCTTTTGCTTTCCCTTGCTTCCACACACAGCCTTTTTCACTTTATTAAACTGCTTTTATTATGACCCACAAGTTTATTTCCATCTTGTTTTCTCCTCCATCTTGCGAAGGAGGAGAGTGAGCTTGGCTTCATGGGCACCTGGCATCCAACCAGAGCCAATCCTCCACAGATGCTTTTTTCCTTGCCTGATGTAAAGAAAAGACACCTGCTGTACCTTTATAGCATTTACTGAATGACTGTTTCTTCCAGATATACAGAGGACGTGCACTCAGTTTAGAAGTAGTACTTTAGACATCCTCGTGCTGGGCTGAAGTTTAGGAACGTCTGACCACTTTATATATATCATTAGATCAAGCTATGTTTTTTGTCTGGCCTGAATTCTGCATTGTTCACTTATTTGTTTTTACCTGCTTGTTTGGAAGTGTCACAGATAGGGACATCTTCACGTAGATCGAGTTGTTTGAAATCACATTCAACGTAGCCTTGAATATTTCCAGGGAGGGAAAGTGCACAGTTTCTCTGGGCAACCTGTGCTGTCTCTCACAACCTCAAAGTCAAAAATTTCTTCTTCATGTCCAGTCTAAATCTACCCTCTTTTAGTTTAAAACCATTGCCTCTTTTCCTGTTTCTACAGGCCTTGGCAAAAAGTTTCTCTTCATCTTGGTTATAAACTGCCTTTAAGTGTTCAAAAGCTGCTATAAGGTACCCCAGACCCTTTTCATCTCCAGGCTGAACAATCTCAACTTTCCAAAAACAAACCCTAGTCTTATTAGAAAAAAAAGGATTACAGAGATTCCATTCAAGGAATCAATGATCATTTACTATGACACATAACTCTGGTCTTGAAATGTCTTAGAGGTGACCACTGGCCATGCTGAACATTGCTGAGGCTGTAACAACTAGTGTTATCCCAGCAGGAGTCCTACTCAATAGTAACTGTCCGTACTGCTTGAGCTGTCACTGCCCTGGGATGTAGCTAAAAGCCAGATGTTAAATGCTATCTTTCAGGCAATCCTTGTGCTTTCTATGGGGTTAAGAGTTTGTTGTACAAAGTGCTGACATGTGAAGAGCAGGACTCATTTCTTTTTGGTAAGCTTTCAAATGTTGGGTTGTTCATCTCTACTGTACTCATTTTGTTCAGTCCCCTCTCAAGAGACAGAAATTGCTAGGCCAGGCTCAACCCATCTTGTTCCACATCTTGGGATACACAACATCACTAAGAACTCAGGAAATTCCAACATTATTATAGATTATTATAGTTTGGCTTCTCTATAGGGGGAATTATTTTCAAAACTGAGACTGTAAGGATAGATTATCTTCACTTGCATCCCATATAAAGATTTTCTTCAGTGGAAATATTCCGAATATTAAAACATAGGGTTTTTTTCTGAACTCTGGAAAATGTGAGAGCAGTTACTTAGTGTGCTTCTTGGGACATCTGCATAGTAATTAGAGTACTTACCGAGTGAAGATGTGAATTAAGAATGATAAAAGCAAGGTAGTAAGTTTCACAGGTTAAGGACACAATGTGCCTTCTTTAAGAAAATACATTTTAATCCACTTGTTACTGTGATCTCTTCAGAAGACCTGTCTTTGAAAATTTTGTTTTCCCAAAATTCTGAGCTGTTGAGGTTTTTTTCCCCAGTCTCTCATTTTAACACTACAAAAACCACCATCACTAACTCAGAAGCACACAAAATTGATAGTGCAGAAAGACACCTGGATTGCATTGTTCAGGAGTTAGTAAATTGAGCCGAAATTTGGATGGCATACTCCATGGAGCTATAGGCACCCATACAAGGACTTAGATTTGTCATTGCATTCAAACTAAGGTGGCCATTCTTTCTACCAAAACAGCTCCCCTAGGGATCCAGATGGCTACTGCCACTCTGTGAGACACTTTCTCTTTTGGTTTCATAACCAGAACAAATGTCGAGAGCGTAATAGAACACAGATGGTAATTCAGAAATTACAAGCCATCTATTAATCTTTGGGGGCTAATATTGCAAAGTAAGGCATGTAACACCATTCCCAATTTAATTGAAAACTCTCTGCATAAAGGACAATTAATGAGAAATGAACAATTTGGTGTTTCAGGAGAGATGTAATGGTGCAACCTCAGGGTATATCAAAGATTTAAGAGCTGGATTTGACTCTCTCCTGTGACAGGTGGGAAATTACTTAGTCACAAGGATGTGTGCAGTATCAAATACTCTGTGGTGCTGTTCTGCAAAACAGGCCTAACATGGCCCTCTTGTGATCTTTCTATCCCTGCAGAATACACTGATGTCAGTGAAAAAAACAGCAAGGTTGTTAAAAACATTGGAATTGATGCTATGAAAGAAAGTTGGGGTTTGCTAGTTGATTTGTAGAGGTAACAATATCTTCGGTGCTGTTTTACAGCTCACCAAGTTTAATGGGCGCCATCCAGACCAAAAGGGTTTGACCTCCTTTATGAAAATACCTTAGAAGAAAGAGGAAACAAAAATGATCAGCTGGAACAGACTTTGGGGTGGGTTTTTTTAGTGATTTTAATGCAGCTTTGGATGCAGAAACTCCTGAGATTACATCTCTCTCCATTACTATATTCATTCCCAGTCTATGTAACAATAGGATGGGGCTGATAGAAGCTACTGCTAGCTTAAGATGATGGTGTGGGGAATTGACTTTTTCATTTTGATAGCTGGAAAGAGTTTGGCACACTTCATGATTTGAATGTCAGTATGATGGCCATTTTTGGTCGAAGTTTTGTCCCTTTTTGCTGTGGTAAAAATACTGCCTTTGATTCCATGTAATTGATGACAAAATGCATTGGCCTGGAGACTTTACAGGAATAAACAATTTCATTCGGCATAATGCTTCCTTGCTAGCACTTTGTTCAAGGACAGCATAAGCTTTTATAAAAACTAAAGACAATTTCCATTCATTTCCTCCTGAAGTACTGTTCTAGAGGAGGTCAGGCAATCTGTTTGGACATCATACGCTCTCACTTGAGATTTTTCTGATTCAAGGTGAGGAAAGATGAAAACCTATGAGTGCAGGTTATTTTGAATAATGTTTGTTTGGCAGGAGTTGCTGCTTGTTTTTCTCTACAAAGAGATTTCTCTGGGAAAAAAAAAAAGGCAACTAAATAAAATAACCCTCAACATACAATAAAAAGTGTTTAGATTGTTGTAAGGTGGGTTTTATTGATTGTGTTACATGTTCGCTACAAGTTTTGGAGAGGTACTTGTATTTCAATGCTCCACTTACATTGTGCTGGCCTTGGTTTGCTATCTCAGATCTATATATTTGTAAGTATGCATGGGAGGAATTTCATTAAAGTGTGATAAGTTGGAAGATGAGTTTGAAGGAGAGTATGAGCATTATCGGAACGAGCGGAATGTCGAAATGGGGGAAATGTTTTTCAGTTTGGGAACAAAAAATAATTTGCTTGTTATCTTTCTGCAAACCTGCATTTGCACAGCAATCAGGGCAGTGTGCAGTTTTTGACTGCCTTGCAGTATCCACAGAGGCATCTGTAATATCACAGTGAGAATGATGCTTCAGGTGAATGTCTCAGGCATGCTGTGCCTGAGCTTTTCACTGTTTCATCTTAGTACACACATGCATGCAGATGACCTGGGAATTGTCATATCAAAATAAATAAAGATATTTTAAAAAAAATAAGCATTGGGCAGGATTCATCTGCATGTTCAACCACAAATTTCAGTGTCTTGTGAATTGAATTGTGAGCTAGATGGCAAAGCTTCCTTTAAACTTGATCTATTTCATGTAGGAAATACCGAGCTATTTATCTGACCCTGAGGTAGGCGTCCGCATTTGGCCACCCAAATGGCTTTCAAGACTCCACCAACTGTTCCAATTAGGTCTCCTCTGATTATAATTGAAGTGTAGACAGACACTTGCCTCTCATGTAGAGGCCTAATTTCATGTGTCTGAATCTGGACCTTGACCCACCCTCGCTATACCAGAGCTGCAACAGCAAAAGTTACACACTTCAGAAAAAAATTAAATGATTTATGCTTCATGATGACCCCCAGTATTTTTTCTGGACTACTTGGTGGTCAGTGTATCACTCAAATCATGAAGATCAGTGATTTTTAGCACTCTTCTAGTTGCTGGTTTATGTGAAAATTAACCTTTGATGCTGTTAACCTTTCCTTACTGTCTTTGCTCACAGTCAGATTACTTGAGATGTACCAGACTTCTTTACAGCACTAGCAGATTTGGCAGTAGGATTCGAGTACTAGCTGGAAGTGGTCTGGCAATTAGCAGCTAAATTATATATGAGCAGAGTTTGATCACTGATGGTGATTGCCATTGTTAGCTCTTTCAGTTACAACAAACCATACTGTTTTGCTTCATTCCTTTGCATTTGTGTGTGTACATTTGTGCACTTATACATATGTCTTCATCATTATCCAAGTTTCCACATAGTGGGGAGAATAGATTGTGAATCATGCTGAGAACCATGAGGCCGATTTCTAAAATCTTATCTTTTTCTCTTATACTTTTGCCTTGCAATCTCAAAAGCTACCTACAACTTATTATGTTAGGCAAAAAAATGTTACTGTCTGTTGGTTCTGCTGTGCATCTGTTCACTACATCATTAATCCTAGATTTGCACAGGAAGACAATTGACATTTTACTTATGGTAGGATAGAGTTACTAAAAGACATGAAACATGTAAACCATACAGACAACGGGATTTTAGAAAGCTCTTACTTTTAAACCAACATAGAGTTGTTATTTGCATTTATTGCTTGACAGCTGCAGCCAAGAGCTATCTAAAATGTGGCTCCTAATTCAGACTACACATTGTTTTACAAGGACAAAAAAAATCCTGTTTGTTCCATACCCTTCTGCAATTCCATACACAGATTGGATGGGGTTTTTTTGTTATGGTGGGAAAGATATGCTTGCCAACAAAAAAATTATGTATTGCACTGACCTGGGTTCATTGTAATAACATCTTCCCTAGATCAAAGCCCAAATTCACCTCACTTGTCTTGAACCATCTTAAAACATGACAGTACTTTCCAGACAGGTACTTGACTAGTTGATAGAAGTTTAGTCTTGCCGTGTTGGATTTGTGATTTATGTATCCACAGGTCCTCGTGGTTAAACTACATGGTTAAAAAATCAGGTCATCTAATTAACTAAAACTTGGAAGGTTTTGACTAGTTTATCTCTGCCACACCAATACAGTACAACACTGAAGACTTTTAATAACGGATATTGAGCTCCTTTTGCTCTAGCAAGCAAGCAGATGTATGTTCATGCAGCCAGTTTCTGAATACTGCCAAATGCAGGATGGGAGCTTGCATCCCAGAAGCCCAGAAGCCACAAAAAGGCTTTATCTTCTTAACATGATTGCTTGTTTTCAGCTAAACGAGCAGTTATATGGAGACAGGAAATTCATAAGAGCTAGCACAGAAAGAGAAGTGAGGAGTCTGTTTTAAGACCTATTCCATAGAGTAGGTCCTCTTCCCCAAGCATACCAGGTTTTTCTGAGTGTTACATTTATTAGATAGTCATCTATTGGATATTAGTATCAACACACACGACTCATCTGCTTTAAAAGGGGATGAAAATGCTGATATGAGCTGTGTGATGCTGTGGGTTGAAATATGCTGTAGTCTGTGGAGGTCTGTATTGGGTGCTGTTGAATTGTCAGCACAGCTTACAGTGGGATCCAGGTTATTTGTATGTATTACTTATGTATTAACTCCAAGTGAGCTCTCAGTACCTCAAATGGATTCTTAGTCATCAAGAACCTTTCCCTTTTAGGAACCATAACATACAAAAGTTAACCAAATGCTCACAACTGATGCACTCTTGGCTGTGAATACTAGTGTATAAAGCTTTTAGCTGTAACTTGATTCACATCTGCTCTCAACGCTTAAGCTGATGAAAAGTGACAAGCCTAAACCACTGCTGCTGACCCAGCCTCTTTCTTTTTGTTAAGTAAATGGCAAAAAAACCATACTAATTATTGATAACAATCTGTAATTTCCCAACTCTTTGCAGCATTATGCAGACCATTTTCTATGCATTTCTAAGCACAAAGTATCACCTTCAAGGGTCACAGTCCAGTTAATCAAGAAAAAGCACCAGGACTCGTGTGGACGGATACTAGTTCAGAAAAAGTCATATTTGTTCTCTCTTGGCAACCCAAAAAATCCAAAAATGACCCCTAACCTTCTCCTCAGGCTTGAAATGGTTATCTGTATGATTTACTATCTGACGTTTGAAAAAGGTTGTTACTTGAAATATCCACATATCTATCCAATTTCATAAAAAATCTTACAATGAAATCCATGCATCCTTCAGCCAACACACGTGCTCAATGTTCAGAGATGTGCCAGTTGGACAGGCAGCAATGCAGCAGGCCATTTAAACCCTACAGCAAGTGGATAAACATGAACATATTCGTCTGGGCTGTGAATCTGCAAGATCCACTTTGTTTTTTGTTCTCCTCTCAGTGTTTTTTCTTGAGTATCTCTTCATTTTGGAAACAATTCTTTCGTTTCCAGAGGGATGAATACCAATCATTGCGTGTTATTGTGTGACTCCTGGTGTTCTCTTATGTAAAAGAGATGACTCCTTCTTTACTGCCATTGGGGAAGCATAACACTTCCAATTATACTCTAGTGCCAGTTCCACTCACAGGTGGAAAAGGCTGTGATTGTCTCTGCTTTATGATATGTTGTGAGCTAGCGTGTGCTCATGGGTTCTGCATTTCCAAGCCAAGCAGAAGCTGTATTATCATGCAGCATGTGGCCAAACCCATACTAATAGGCTCAGTATTAATGGGATGTATTAGCTCAGAGTTGTGACCTTGCTAATACAGTTCTACTTTTTGACCTGGAGCTGAGCTGAGTGCTGTAGACACCATAGTATCGCATCTGCTCATGATATATTACTCAGACCTATAAACGCTGCAGAAGTCAGTGACTGAAGAGTGAAAAAGGATCCCTTTTTACTTGGATTTTCCCTTTTCTCAATATAGACATATGTGCAAACAATATAAAAAAAAACCCAACATGTTATTGGAGAAGCAATTTCAAAAACTAATCACTTTAAATGTCCTGACTCTAAAATTGAAAAGCACACAATGCTTCAAGGAAAACCCAAAACAGTCAGTTGGCATGACTTAGGAAGCCACAAATTCATTGTCCCTGTCAGTGCTAATAGAGAGAGTTTGTGTTACTGAGCCAGGAAAACGTGGCCTGAGTTCAGATGAAATGATTAAAAATTCCAACTGAGGACAAAGATTTTTAAGCCACTTAAGATATCTGAGGACCTAGCTCTTGCTTTTTAGATGCTTAGACTGAGCAGAAGATGATGGTGTTTGTTTTTGTTATCAATGAGATTCATGTAGAGTCGACAAAAGTTACAAACAGTTTCAAAATACTGTTTTGAATCTTCTGGATTCCTGCAGCGGTGAGTTCCATCAGGGATTCAAGACTCCCGGGTTCAAATGACATTTCAGATGACTGCTAGAAATTAGTCTGATGCTCTTTACTTGGCTTCTAGGTCATATCTTTCTAAAATCCCTACTGACCATTAAAGCTAACAGGATGGGTAGAGTAGGAGTGTTGCAACGTTGTTTATGGAGTCTGTGACATATCTTTAGCACTAGCAAGGGAGTGTTTAACTACTGCTATGTGGGTGTGTATTCCACTCTCTGCACTATTACTACAAGCACAAACAGCAAATAAATATAAACAAAGGGGGAAATAAGAAAAAAAATCTTTGTAAACCTACTTGGATGCTGTAGCTGAACGATATTCTCTGTGGTTCAAAGAGATAAAGGCAGGCTTTCCTAACAAACGTAGTGACTTTCTTTTCTACGTCAATGTACTCTGAGTAGATGAATTTACTGACAAGGGACCTATTTTAGATAAACCATTTTATTCTCAGTATTTTGATGGCTATCTCCCCTAATAAGCCTAGTATTTCCATTTCTTAAATAATTCCCATATTCCAAGTGTTTTGTACCATTTTAAATAGCTCTCTCTTGTAAAAGATGCTGACACTTCCCAAAGCCTGTGTTTTCTTTAGATACCTTCTTTGTCATTGTAAAACTGCTCCATATATTTAACTTTGGAAGCCATTCCTCATTAGTGGATCCTAATACATTCCTGTGAATAGACTGCTACCACAGTGACCACATTTAATGAACCCCTGCTGTTTTGACATATCTTGGGCTTCAGGAGTCTTGTGGTTTTGAATGTAGCAATAGTCCCAGAAAGCTGAACTTATGATTTTCTGTGAATTGTCAGAGCAGGATTGAAAACAGACAATGCAATTTTGACAAATATAGTCTTGAGAGAAGAGGCTCCCTTCTTGCAGAAAGTCTTTGGAGTTTTTCATCTTTCCCTCATTCCTATGTCAAGGATGAATGAATTCCTGTCGAAGCTTGAACCAATTATTCACTGATCTAGAAGGTAAAGATGCACAATCAGTAAACTATCATAGAATCATTTGGGATGGAAAAGACCTTTAAGATCATCATACTCATAGTATGTAAAATAATTGCACTGCAGCCTTAGACAAGGAACATTTTTAGGGTTATCCTAACATGTTTACAATTCCAATTTAAAAAGTATCTTTCAACATTATTAGAGTTTTTCAAATAATCATACTTTTTAAAAAAACCCAACTTATTATTTCTATTTTTTTTGTTAAAGTTTAATAGATGAAGTTTTCCATTGTGACCTGCTCTGCATCCTGCAGTTCTCGGTTCTCTGTGGCACACAGATATAGAATCATAGAATCAGAGAATGGTAAGGGTTTCAAGGGACCTTTAGAGATCATCTAGTCCAATCCCCCTGCAAAAGCAGGTCCACCTAGATCAGGTGGCCCAGGAATGTGTCCAGGCAGGTCTTGAACACCAGAAAAGTTGTGAATAAAACAGAATATTTGCAGCAGAAAGTCATGCTGCAGAAAAGGGAGGGGAGTGGTGTGCAATGAAAACACGTTTCACAAGAAATAATATTACATCAAACCTAAAAATAATATAAAGAGCTGTGTTTACCTACTACTGTGACTCAGTTGCTAATGCTGCTACCCCCATCACTTACACTTGGACTGTATCTAAATAAGGAGTCTCAAAGTACCGTATATATAAGTAAGGAACGTAGCCCATTTCAAATGGAGAGAAGGAAGTGATGGTAAAGTAAAAGAAAAATAAGCCAGAAAAGTAGGTGAGTGGCAGAGAATGCACAGCTGAGCTCAGTATACAACACTGTCCTCCAACCCTTGAGATATATTTTTGGACCAAGTAAAGGTGGCTTGAGAGGAGAAATAAAGTTCTGTCCCTCTTCATAGAAAATCCAGGTGAGTTTCTTCATTATCACTGCATTTATGCCAGACAAAAGGTAGACTTTGAAATGGTGAATACTCTCATATGTTTGTGTGATATTTGATATTGAATTATTTTTTTCTTAGTGGCTACACCAGCCAGGAGAGAGAACTTTTCATTCTCTTTCAGAAGGAAGAACAGCATTGATCCAATTCTGTTTTCCTTAAAATAAAAACCCTAAAGAATGTGAGTTTCATTATAGATTGTCCATAAGACCTGAAAGCAGAGATAAAGAAAGTGCTACTACATGTGTGAGGCAAAAAAGGGTGTGTTCTGCTTTTTGTCTGCACAGTCAGTCATACTGGATTGTTACACATTTCTTTCTCGGAATAACAATGCCAATCGCTTCCAAACATCTCAGCCTGCCTTTTAATTGGCTCCTTTTGCTTCTTGTCTCTATAAATGCTTGATACCCTCTGGCTGAATGAGACTCACGACTATATGGCAAATGTCATTCTTCTGTAAGTGCAGAACAACTTCAGAATCATTTGTCTTTACTGCATGAGTGCCAGACTTACACCACTGTAATACATAAGAACTGAGTTCATAGCAAGTCCCAAGACAACGCAATAGTAAGAACAGCAACATATTTGCAATACAATCCAACTCTCAGATCTAAGTCAGTAACATCTATCTTCTCTTCTGACACGATTGAATGGGGCTACATCCCCATTGATTTAAGCACCTATGTACAGACTTTGATGTTGGATTATGATTCATTCTAACAGTAAAAGCAAATAAAGCTTCACGAGGGAGAAAATCAAGGTGCCTGGGATGTATACCACAGTGCTAGAGATCTCACAGGAGACCTCTAGGCTCTGCAGGTAGCACTAGAAAATAGAGCTCCACATAGCCCATCTTTGGATAAAAATCGGGACTAAATCTCTCTAATGTTATTGTTTTCTCCACAGGCATTCACACAGTTAACGTGTTGTAAGACAAAGACTAATTATGAAGTAGGAGCATTTAAGGGTGGAAATGTGATGTCATGCTCTTCCCAGAGGAATGGTTTCAGTATTGAAAATGCTAGCAATTTTATTACAAGTCCAACCATATTTGAGATTCTTCAAGTCTTGCAGCCAGAGAATAAGACAAAGACCTCACCATGCATTGAAAAGGGGAAAGATCCTCAGATTTTCTGGGCAAAAAGAACTAGCTTGAAGGGCAAATACTTTTACACTTTCTTGGGGTTTTTTTTGTTTGTTTGGTTGGTTTTTTTTAAATGAAACTGCTAATGACAAGGTGTGGACTTAGGAAGACCATGTTGTGTGAAAAAAGATAGGGTTTGCTTGGCCCAAAATTGCAATTACAAAATGTGTCAGCCCTACTGGATGGTAACACCACCACAAATGATCTCTTCATCTTCTCCTTCTCACCGTATCTTCTCTACTGCCCTGTCCATTTGGCTGAGAAGAAAATTATAACAGGTCATTCTTAATGGATAACAAAGAAGAAGTATTGCTTGCTGGATTTCAAACTGGCAAGGCAGCCTGGCTTCTTTGCTGGCTCTTCAGCAAGTTACTTCCCTCTCTCTGATTTAGTTTCTTCATCTGTAAAATGGCTTCCTTCCTAAAACACTTTTGAGCTTCACTGATTCCTGAAAAAGCTGAATATTGTCAAATTGACACATTAGAGATGGAGGACAGACACTTTGGTGAGGAAAAAAAAAAAAAAAGCAGGGAGTTCTTAAATGTAACATTAGAAAAATTGAATGAGCAACAAGCTAGGGAAGGAAGGAAGTTGAAAGCAAAGAAAATGGATGAATGTGAGAGATCAGTTTAATGTGGGGACATTTAGAGAGTGGTAGCTAAGTAACAAAGGAATCTGTATTGATCAGGTCTGAGGCTACAGAGGGTACATCCACACTGGCAGTTAATAATAAAGGAATCATAGGATCATAAGTCTGGAAAGGACTCAAAAGGCCCCAAGGCAGGCTCAGCTGTATCTCTGTCATTTCTGGCGCATGTTTCCATAATTTATTTTGAAGACTTTCTTTGATGGAGACTCCACAGCCTCCCTAGACCATCTATCTCAGTATTTGCCTTAACCTTAGAAAGTTCCTCTTTATGTCACATTTGAATCTTCCTCGCTTTATTCTAAAGTAGTTACTTATTCTCCTGGCCTCAGCAGATGTGAAGGAGAATTTGTTCTTTTCCTCTTTGTGTCAGCACAGTATGCATTTCACTGTGATTACAATGTGTTCACTTCTGGCAGTTTCCTGAATCTTTCCTCAAAATGCTAACTTGTGGTATCTTTCTGGATGATCCAAACCTTCCTTGAAGTAGAGGGCTCAAATCTGAGCAAGATTTATTTTCAAGCCTGCTTCTATGTTGAGACTTGTCTAACATCCAGTTTACTTACATATCAGAAGACACTGAAACGGTATTTCAGTCAGCTTTTTAGGAGGATATCCTCAATATCACAGTTTCTTCCTCAGCTGGGCCCAGGTTCTCACATCTACTGCTGTTTGGATAGAGAATCAAAGAGCTCAATCCACCAGTGGGGTCTTAGGATGATCTCCTATGCCAGCATTGGTTATTCACAATGCAATGTAGAGTGTTTATCTAGACTACTGGAACTAGACATGTCGCTTAGGACTGAAGGAATTTAAACCTCCTGCGTATTGACATATGATAGGTCAAGGAGCAGAGTCAACAGTGTTTATGGGTTTTTTTGTAATTATTTTCTTTGTTTGTGGACTTTGTGACCACTTTACAAGAAAATAAGTGCAGTAAGCTGTTGTGATACTTTCTATTTTTATGTTGCTTTCCCAAGATTACACAGAATCCTCAAGAACAGGCATGTCCAGAGGAGACTGATTCATCAATCCTGCTCATATATCCCTTTGTTTTTCCAGCCACCAAATGGTGATGTTTAAAGTCATCAGTGCAAACCAAGTGCCACCCACACCAGCATCTACTGCAGAGCAATCTCACCTGCATTCACTGTGGCTTTTAAGTACTGTATGCTACATGCTAGCAGGCTCTAACCACAAAGGACCAGTAAAAAAGCTCTTTCTGTCCAACATGAATTAGGACACTCAGTTAAAAATTCATAGGAAGATTACATAAAACCATATGCTGCCTTTATTTTCCCCCTTTTGCATTAAAAATGTACAGCTGCTCTGCATTAGACATTCCATTAGCTTGTGCGTCTCACAATCTGGACTTTGTAGTTAACAATGGGGGAAGGATTAACAGAGAGAGGAGAAGGGGGAGAATGGAAGTGTTTTAGGCACAATCTTCAAGGCTTCCTTAAAAAAGGCAGTGTATCAGGTGGATGGAGAGTTTAAGTGTGGGAGCAGAAGGTCTGCTGAAGAGGAACTGCACATTAGAAGACCTGTTTTTGGAATTATTGGCTTGCCCTTAGAACCTCTGAGCAGCATCAGTGATAATTAAAATGATATAACCTGTTTCCTGTGGTCATTTGGGAAGAAAATAAAAAATCTATATTCCAAATGGACTCAGGAAATGTTTAGACTCCTCTAACAGTGTTAAGTCGCAGAGAGTTTTATGGCCACTCCGTTTCTTCTGCAGGAGGCCCTTTAATTTAGTTGGAAGTCTTGAAGGTCCAGTTTTATTATTAGATAATTGACTGTGTTGGGCAGTTAATTGCCTGGGATTGAATATGTGGCCACTTAATGTACTGCCAAAGTGAATCATTTCACAATAATCTTCCTATACATTATAACAAGATGCATTCCAAAGAGTCGTCTTGATGATGTTGTGTCAATAAGTGTCCAAGAAGGGTATATCAGAAATCTTATGAAGATGCTGCTAGGTATAGGTGTGCACGATGTGATGACAAGCTCAGCACCAGGTAAGCTAGCTATAGAGTAGCTAATAGTCCACTTGCTTATTCACACACACCAGGCCTGAGTCTGTCTTTGATCACGGGGCAAAAGCAAAGAGGAAAATTGGGAGCTTTTAGATCTGTCAGAAGTGATGGGGTTTGTTTGTGAACTCAGTTACATGTATTTATTCCAGGGGCCATGTGCCATCTCCATATCAAAAAATCCAAACAAATCTCAGTAGATAATCCAAACAGTATTTAAAATAGTCTGAGCAAAGAAAGTATTTTGTTCATCACTTATGAATTATGAAGGGGATGTTTCATTTCTAACCTAGGTATTTTTCATCATTTCTTTTATTTTATATTTTGCATTAAACACAAAAATGAAATACAGCACCAGAGTCTCCTCTCTTCCTACATGGTTAATCCCCAAAGAGCCATCTTGTATTTCCTGCATACATTTATTTCTTCTTGGTCTTATTCGGGATTAAAAACCATAAACATTGCACCTTCTTGGATTGATTGTAGTTCTTCACTTACACAAGATGAGAAAAGAGAACAAATAATTCTTTTGGTCTGAGTCACAAATAAAATTTTAATAGAAGGCATTGTGAAATGTGTGATGCAGTCACCATTGCTAAGCTGCATGTTTAATTAACCGATGCCTGAGTGCAGGTACTAGGCAACAAGAACACAGGAGCACATTAAAGTGTCTTAATTAAATTATATGCGGTACGGCCATACTTAATTGTACACAGGACAAGCTTTTCCCTTACTTTTATTCCTACATGTATTTGTTTTCTATGTCATTAAGTAGATGGAGTAGTTTTGAAGAATATTTTATTGACAAGAAAATGCAGAGATTTTTTTCCTCCTCATTTTTGGAGGATGGATAAAATTTAATGTGATGCTTTGTTTCTCTAAGTATGCTGCAGGCTGACCACATCAATATATGGAGCATCACAGTGAATACTATGAATGAATCCTCTCTTTAGACTGTACCCTCTTAAAATGTAAACTGCACATCATGCACCAAATGCACTTCCCTGCATTCTTGTCTTGATATAGGAAATAATTTTATGCATGAATATATGTAATGCCTAAAAATGTGTGGCTGAGGACGAGTTATTTTGTAGCTCTATACAGTTGGATCAGTTTCTAATAGTTTAAGGAAGTATTTTTTAAAAATTCATAGAATCATAGAATGGTAGGGTTGGAAGAGACCTTTAGAGATCATCTAGTCCAACCCCCCTGCAGAAGCAAGTCAATCTAGATCAGGTGGCATAGGAACACATCTAGGTGGGTCTTGAAGAACTCCAAGGAAGGAGCCTCTGCATCCTGTTCCACTGCTCCATCACCCTCACAGTAAAATAGTTTTTTCTTATATTTAAATGGAACTTCTTATGTTCCAGCTTCATCCTATTACCCCTTGTCCTGTTGCTAGCTACAATAGAAAAAAAGGGATGCCCCAACCTCATGACATCCATCCTTTAGATATTTGTAAATGTTCATAAGATGCCCCCTCAGTCTCCTCTTCTCCAGACTAAACAGCCCCAGCTCCCACAGCCTTTCCTTATATGAAAGATGTTCCATTCCCCTGATCATCTTGGTGGCCCTGTGCTGGACTCTCTCCAGAAGTTCTCTGTCCCTCTTGAGTTGAGAAGCCCAGAACTGGACACAGTACTGCAGATGAGGCCTCACCAGGGCAGAGTAGAGGGGGAGAAGAACCTCCCTTGACCTGCTGGCCACACTCTTCTTGATGCCCCCAGGATGTCATTGGCCTTCTTGCCCACAAGGGCACAAATTAATAATACTGGAATCAACCACTGAAATAAACATTGTGGATACAACATTTATTAATAAAGCAGATATTTTCAAAGTTCACCCCAATAATACAGCAAAACAGTGCAACAAACAGGATGAGAAATGCTGATAAGAACTTCAGGTAAATTTGCAGTAGTGCCTGTTTCTATCAAAGCTTAAACTTAGCCACAGTCTTAAGGCTAAGCCTGACACAGGTGAATTTTGTAACATTGTTTTGGCAAGATTTTCTCTTGATGCTACAGGGAAATTTTTCCTTTGCTGCCAACACTGGTTCTTCCCCATGGGAAGAGAGTAGTCTACATATCAGTCTTGTGTTTGTAGCAGTATCTTAATCCCTTTGGAGCAACAGAAAAGACAAGCAACAAATCTTCATTCTTAACTGCAAAAGCAACTTTGAATGCTGCTCAGAGGACTTCTTAGAAAGCTCTTCCAGTAGAATGGTCTGTGAAATATGAGGAATTAGCCCATGTCTGTGCTATCTCTGTCATGGCCTCTCTGCAACTAACCTCTGCCGTGCTGGAGCTGGGCTTAACCAATTATTGCTTGACTAGTCTTCAGAGGCAAGACACCCCCATCAGTGCAAGGCTGGAGGATTCTCTTCACTGATGACTCCACACACAATTGGCTTGTGGCTCATGGCCCGGTCAGAAACGTGTGGAGCCAGGGAGTGGGAAGGAGGACTGCACAGTGAGCCATGGAGGCCTGCAGTAAAAGCATTGGGACACACTGTGATGGAGGCGTGTGGGGTGGTATCAGATCAACAGTATTATCAGTGTATGAGATTTCACATGCTTCTGCACTTCTCTTCATGCAGACTTCCTTAGACTGGGCTTCTGGAGAGTAATGCTGACCTTTTAATCTTTGCAAGCACGGGAGATCTGAAGTAATAGTTATTGTAATGGGAACTTCACCCTTCGAAGCATCAGTCTCTGTCACGGCCTCAAGATGTCAAAATGGGCAGGCACGATGTGAAAAATCCCCTGAAACCCTCCACCCTTAACAAAGCTTAAAGAAAACTAACATTGTACCAATGTTTTAAAAGGGTAAATGGAACAACCCAAGTAATTATAGTCTTGTCAGATTGACATTGATCCCAGGCAAAATAATGGAATGGCTGATGAAGCTCTCAAATAGTAAAGACATACAGGAAGATAATGTAATTAATGCCAATCAATGCAGTTCTCTGAAAAAAAACGATATATCTTGTCAAATCATCCTGATGTCTTTTTATGAGATTACAAGTTTGGTATGGAAAGGTAATCGTTTTGATGTAATAGACTTAGACTTCTATAAGCTTGACTTTTTGCTTTATGACATGTTGATTAAGAAACCAAAATCATACAAGCTTGAACTAGAACTTATTAAAAGGATAAAACCTAGCTGAATATTAGGTCTTAAAATGTGTTTGTGAATGGGAACATCGAGCAGGGCTGTTTCTAGTGGGCCAAGAACATATGATTTGCTGTGCTTCTCTTGTTTGATATTTCTAATAACTACATGGAAGAAGTTGCACTGCACCGATAAGGTTTTCAGATTTCAGTTTCAGAGTGATAAATCATGAATAGGACTGATAATTGATAAAGAACAATCTGGTCTGCTTGATAGCAGGGTATGAGACAAAAGTAAAGTCCAAACTGTAGGAACAAAGGTCACAGATTGAATCTGTTTTCAGAGGCAGTGATACAGAGAGATGTGTGAGGGGTCCTGGTTTGTCACTGACTGAACAGAAGTGCCAAAAATAAGTAATGTACTTTTGGGGTAATCTTCAGTGCATCACCTTTGTGTTTTGTGATGGTGGATCTGCTATCAGAATACTGCATGTCATATTGACAGGGATGTTAAAACACTGAGGATGGTTCAGGCAAAATTCCCAAGAATGATTGAGCAATTAAGAAACGTGCACATAACGGAAGATTTCAGAATACCATAAACATGGTTTGAGTTAAAGAAGCAGAAAGAGACTTGATTAAATCTTTACATATACCTTTGCAGAAAATAAACATTGCAAAAGGCTCTTCAATTTGTTGAAAAGAGCTGAGAAGATGTTGATGCAGCCTGAACCTAGACAACCTCATTCTTGAAATTAAGCACCAATTTTTGAAAGGGTTCTGTTTCATCCTGGAAATAACTGGAGATTTTAAAATCAAAATAGGATATCTTCTTAAAAGGTAGAGTCTAGTTCAAAGCTGTTATGCATGAATGCAGAATGTTGATTGTGATGGTCCTTTAAAATCCACCAATCTCTGGAGTATCTGTGTGTAGCAATTCTGTGTATTCTTGTCACTGTCTGGCAAAATGAAGTTTAGCTCCATTGATGAAAGATCCATGCCCCCCTGTATATGTCATTATGCTAAGTCATCCCACTCCTCACACTGAAATCTCTTCAGTGGCCACCTGTGTAGTGACACATCTCTGCTTCCTTCTCTACTGAGGGAAAAATTGACCTGTTCAAGAAGGCAGACCTTTGAAATATCTCATTTTCCAGAAAGGCTGGCAAATATAAAGTACTAAATAAAAGCTCTTCTTTTATTGGATGCTTTTTGCTCTGGGCAAGAGCCTTGCCTTTGACTGCTGGAGCTCCATTTTAGCCTCTAGTAGCTCTCCCTTTGGATTCTCCCTTAATCCCTCCTTTAAGACTCAACTGCCATCAAATTTGAGCTGAATTCCCAGTCTTCTGATTCTATCATATAGAAAAGCAAGAGAATAAGAAGTGATCAAAGATAGTCTCTATTACCCATAAATAACAGTGTTTCTTTATCTGTCTATTAAAAACTGCTCTTCTCCGGATACAGAGAGAGAAAACTGTAGTGATGCCTAGACCTAATGAATCAGCTAACTACACATACACTCCTACTAATGAGAGCTGTTTTGAGGAAGATTGCAGCTCGTATCATAGAAACAAGGAATCATAGAGTGGTAGGGGTTGGAAAGGACCTTTAGAGATCATCTAGTCCAACGCCCCTGCAGAAGCAGGTCAACCTAGATCATATCTCTAAACCCTGATGCATTCCTGGGCTTCATCAGATGCATTCCTGGGCTTCTAACCTTGTATCTAGAGGAAAACCATCACATATCTGTTGGGAAAGAGCTTCAAAATTAGTTACATCAAGTATTTTTTTATAACAACATTCTTTGCTTTCCACCCTTGCTGATTCTCTCTCTGAGAACCTCTGCCCTTATGTATGAATTTGAGTTCAGTAATAATATTTAGCTCTCATGACACCAAGAGTTGCACACTTAATCTCCAAAGCACTTTCCAAGCATTAATTAATTCAATCTTCCCTTCCTGACATGTGGTTAGGATTTGTAATAGTCGTCTTTCTCATTTTGCAGACGTAGAAAGGTTGTGATTTGCCAAGTGTCTCCTCAGTAACTAGTGTCAGACCCAAAATTAATATTGTGGATTCCAGTTCACTATCCTTTGCTCTGATTCTTTAATGTCTCAAAAGTGTCATTTAGAAAAAGAGGTTTGGAAGGAACAATTATCAAAGTAGTTAGCTGACGATGAGAAAGTGAAGTCAAGCACTGTGTAGGTCTGCTGTGCATTTTGTCATCTCCTCACATTATCACTGGCTTTATTTGCCTGGTTCGTATATCCTCCCCCAAATATGTTTGAACTTTATCTCAGAGATTACTAGTTATTATGAACCAAAATCAAACCAGAGAGGATGCTGAAGTTAAACAATGTGGGCAATCATGCTCAAGATCTTGTGCCTAAGCCCCTTCCTTGTTTAATTTAATGAAATAGTTGTAGCTTTTGTATCTGACTTCACCATTTAGTAACCTGAGGAATATCTTGGGCCCTCAAGTGATTTGATATTGTAAGAAAACAAAGATCATGATACTAAATAAACTGGATAGTGGATATAAGAAAGGATGTACTTTTCTTTCTGGCAGGTTTTTTTGTCTGCATGTGCTCTTACAAACTGCCTTGTCCCTCCTTGGTGCCATACTGCTTGCCCCTGTTATGACTTTGAGGCTGGATGGCAGCAGTGTGCATGATAGTATCAAGACCCAGGGACAAGTCTGGTAATTTGAGACTCGTTTTCTTTTGTCTGTGAGCAGGAGCAGGCTATTATCAGCTTGATCCAGGGCTGTCCATGTGCATTATGCTGCCCATCTGCAGCAGGAGGGGATTCCATGTGGATATGTCTCTTTATTTCTGGTTTGATTGTCAAAAACATTGGTTTTGGGTGCTACTCACCCTTTAAAATAGCAAAACTGCCTCTATCAGCTGGTCCCAAGGGTCTTTTACTAAGCAAGAAGGTCACGACTCAAATTTTGTCTTAGCCTGTCTTTCTATGGATAAGTAAGTCTGGGAAAGGCAGAAGAACATTTCTAATTCTGGTCCTCATGTGTCTCTCTCCTGTTACTAGAGATGATACAATAGATCCAATACAGCTTTTTTTGAAAGAAAAGCTGGAGCTGATACATGTGATGTGAGCTGATGGAGCCTTGCTTGCTTGTTTCCTGCAATAGTGAAGAGCTGTCCCACTCTCTCTGTCACATCTCTCTATCTTAGAATCATAGAACTATAGAATTGTTTAGGTTGGAAAACACTTTTAATATCATTGAATCCAATGCCTCACCTCACACTGACAAGCACACCACTAAACCATATCCCTCACCACCTCAGCTACATGACTTTTCAATATCTCCAGGGATGGGGACTTCCCCATCTCCCTGGGCAGCCTGATACAGGAGCTGACAATCCTCTCAGGAAGTGTTCTTCCTCAGCTCCAATCTAAACTTCCCCTGGGGCAACTTGAGGTCCTTTCCTCTTGTTCTATAACTTGTTACTTAGCAGAAGAGACCAGCCTCCACCTCACTACAGCCTCCTGTCAGAAAGTTGTGGAGAGTGTTTCTCCTATCAGCCTTCTCTTCTCCAGGTTGAACAACTCCAGGTCCCTCAGCTGCTCTCCATCAGACTTGTGCTCCAGCCTCTTCCCCAGCTCTGGTGCCCATCTCTGGACATACTCCAGCCCCTCAGTGTCCCTCTTGTAGTGAGGAGTCCAATACTTAACACAGTATTAGAAGTGTGGCTTCACCAGCCAATGTGGTCTTACCAACGCTGCACAAAACAAAGCAGTTCAATGACTTGGCACTGAGCTCTCACTTCTGTCATCACTGCTTTAGTCCATAGAGTTCAAGCTGCTTTCAAGCCCATGTTGCTGTCAAGTTTCCTTGGATACAGAGTCTGGTGTCTAGGGGCAAGGGAGAAGAGGCAACAACCAGTGAAAAGCTCCTTGTGTGTCCATACAGTTTCACAAGTTCTTTTTGGCTTTTCATTTGAGTTGTTGTTCTTAAATCTACTTGTATTCAGAAGCTTGATGATGGGATAAGAGTGAACGAAGCAGTCAATAAAAATCTCTTCCATTGTCTAGGAGGCCAAAAGACCATTATCTAGACTGAAGGCTTGACTTTTGTACTCAAAGGTACAGAATGTTGATTTTTTTTCTTGACAAGCAAGTGATCTTTATGTTTACTTTACCTACTTCCCATGTGAGGAACATTTGGTAGACATATTTAACCACTTGGACTTGGACTGAGACCGTCAATTCATATGGTATACAGCGGGGAGTAAGAAGTAACCAAAAAAGAGCTTCAGATGAAAATGATCCTGGGATGGATTTGACCTCTTCATAAACACCAGACTATCAGGGTTCCATCCTGCAGTTATTTTAATGAGCTGAAAAAATGGTTTTGGACACACTTTCAGGGTGTTGTAGAGATATAAATACACTCTAAATGAAGACTACATAATGTTTTCCTGTTTGTGCATTAAAAATAATGGAGCAGTAAGCCAGTGACCCAGAGGTGAAAGCCTGTGCATTCTATATTGCAAATTTATTACACATGCAAAATTTAAGCATATAACTTAATTCCAAAGCAGTTATAGAGCTTTGGTATCATTCTTCTAATCTGTTTGTCAGTAATTTAGATTCTAAGCACCTTTCAGCTCAGTCTGCCATAGAACAAGCATCCCTGTTTCTTACAATTGCTGGAAGCTTCTTGCTCTATAATTGCTGATGAATGGTCATTCCCACCTGTGTATCCTAGCAGAGATGGTGCAGTCAGTCTGGTTTGGTGACTGGGCACTTCCAAGATGTTTCTGCACATCTGAATCACTTGTGCCCTGACTGAGATCGAGCTCTTAAGTGTTGTAGTGCTTGAGTCCCTGCGCTATTCCCACAGACATCAGTCATCAGCTTTAAGGGCCAGATGGAAAAGTGAGTAGCTTAGTTTTGTTTGTATCAGGGGTAAAGGAAAGCAGAAATTAAGCTGCAATATTTATTCCTGCCATTGTCCTGGCACAAACGCCTGTGCATATCTGTAAAGCACACATGCAATAAGCCTAATGCTTAGGGAACACATTGGACTTGCAATGCAGACGTTGCACATCTTTCCAGGAAAGTCCTATGAGTGCCTGGTATTTGTGGCAAGAATTGGGTGTCCTGCTTTTGCAGCCTGCAATGATGGAGTGTGTGTAAGTCTGGCATTTCCAGGGGGAAGTGCCTGTTTTCCATGCCTGCACAACAGAGTTGATCTGTTCAAGCAACAGAGACGTCTGTAATTTCCAGACCTGAGGCAGGAGACAGGATCTCACATCTGACTGAGGCTGACACACATCAGAAATCTATGAGAAATGTAAATATCTTTAACTTTTTTTTTCAGTAAAAAACCCCCAAATTATTCTAGACAGTTTATAGCTGTAGCAGAGACAAATAGCTAGGAGGCCATGGATGTTACTTCACTCCCAATCAGCAACATGCTTTTACTGTGACTCTGGGAACAGCAGGTCATACAGCTTTCTCTAAGCCATTGGTCTTTGCTTTTCCCCTTTCTTCCTTGACAAATTTGTCACATTGCAGACTGAGAGATGTAGACTTGGTGGTATCTTAAGTAAAACTACATTGCAAGCTTTGGATTGAGGCAACTTTTCCTTCAGGGGTTAGGAAAAAGCATCACAGACAGACTTGGGGGTGGGTTCACTTGACTAACTGAGAACTGGGTCACCTTGTAGTGCAGGGAGATAACAGATTTAACACACCAGTGGTCTGCTCCTGCATGACAAATAGCCTCTCTTCTTGAACTACAGCAGTAGAACCAAGTTAATAACTCTGCAAAAGAGAACCACTTCAAAATAAAATAAAATATCCACAATAACCTGTGGTTTGGTAGATAGTTCAAACCACTCCATGTCTCCAGAATAAACTCTGCATTTATTTCTCAAAATTCCATTGCATTCCCAATCTTTTGGAACCCTTTCCTCCGTGAAAGATGGAAGAACAGTAGATGATGAAAGAAAAAAGATTTCTCATGAATTAACTAGCTATTAGATAGAAGAAACCAGTGCAGTTTTGAAAGTGATACTGTGTAATCATGTACCCTGTTGGGTAACTTCTCATTGTGGTTGATACAGCACGAGTGTGTACCTCAGTGAAAATGATGGCTCCTAGATAGTTAAATTTCAGTTTTATATGGTCCAAACACCATTACTGTAAACAGTATTACTTTAGTTGTTGTTAATAAAACACTCTAATGTAATCATTATTTACCTGTCCCATGTCCTCCCAGCAGCAGCTCTGGTTAGACATATCTATGCAATTAGAATTAATGCAAACCACTTAAAACTTGAATGCCTAGTTTATTTTCAAATGGGAAGGTCAGCATCATTATCCTTGGTGGATTCAATTACCAAATCCTGCATAATCACAGAGCGTGCTTCCTGTCTGTTAATCATGACTTGCTCTGCATACATTATGTGCAAATATAACCAAAACAAGAGATGGCATTTCCATATGTTTTGTGCCTGTAATTACTTCTCACAGGTTGCATTTAACTTTCTTAGTATAATGTAAATTCCTCTTCTTGGCTTTGTTTCTTAAAAATAACAAAAAAAGAATAACAAAAAACAGTGGCAAGAAAAATAGGAAAGCATCTGTATACAATTAATCCTTCTGTGTCATTTAGACCCCACAGAATCTGTAAGTTACAACAGTAGAACAAAGTTGTTAGAGACATTGCATTTGGAAACGCCTCTCAGGAAGAACAGCATGTGTAATTAACGGCTTTGGAATTACTTTGTTGGATAGGGTTTGGTTTTGCTTAAGGAAGAGAATTGTAATAAACTTTTACTCAATATTTTTTTCATTATTGAAGTGTTCACCGCTATTGTAAACAAAAAATCCTAATGACAAGAAGAGGGAGAATTAACACGCAATAAAAAATACAGTCACCTAATTAAATGTAAACATCCTCTAATGAGAGAAATTGCATTCCTCTATGGAGAGCTGCATCTATAACCACTGTACATTCAACAGGTGTCTTTCCCAGAGCTCAGTCCATTTTGAGTCAGAATTGTTAACTATTTGCCTTCTTTCTGCTATATTTAGTGCTCTGGTGGGGTAGAAGCTGGTAATTTTTTGTTATTGAAAGTACCTCTTCCCCTATCCAGCCTCTTTGGGTGCTTGTGTGTACGTACACACACACACATGCACAGGCACACTTTGTTGAGCTTGGGACTCAGAGAAGTTGGTTTCCTTTTCTGCTTTAGATTCTTTTTCCTCTGACATCCTCAGGGCATGTGAACTTCTCCTTTTTGTAACATTGTGGTAACACATAGTCTGGACGGCAAGTGTCACATATTCATATTAGGGCACAGTGGATCTCCAGTTTCTACCTTGCTGTGACAGCTTTCGTGAAGCTGCTATTGCACATGGCTTTATTCTTCATTGAATTGTAGAAGACTTATCCCACAAACAGCAAGGCAAACAGCTCCTGTGTTTGACTAGCACAGAGGGGTGCTGCATCATCACACTCCAGTGGTCTTCTCTTCCCAAAAGGTCCCTGTTATTTGAGGATTGCTGTGATTTTATTCAATTCTTTTCTCTGCATTTCTCTAAACAATATTTTTTATCTTTTCCTGAGATGAGACTGTAAGCCCAAGCTAACAATAACGACTGAATCTCATTTGTCAAGGGAATTTCACTAGAGGGGAATTGAATATGTTTTAAATGTGCAAATGAGAGGTAGAGGCTCTCAAGTCACAATTAGCAAATTAAATGAACATCAAATATTACATGTTACGGGATGTCGCTCCTGCATATCATCCACATTTGAGCCATTTGGAGAGCTGAACATAAGGAAAACTCAGAAATCAATGTGGAAGGGAATAAGCCTGATTCTGGGTTTACTTTCTCTCAGGTTTAGACCAATATAATTGTATAGATTTTGGTGTACCACTTCTCATTACATTAGGGTAATTTAGATGAGAATCAGACTCATTAGCTAAGGGATTATGCATATTGGAGAGTGGGAACATGTATAGCAACAAGCAACAGATCATGTTTCTCTTTCTTTTAAGCAGGAATCATGTGAAACTCCCACCAGGTAGTTGCTACAGTGTGCAAAGACTTGCATTGAAACTGAGTTTCCAATATGTCAATAACTTTTCAAGCCCACAGTAAGAGACTCCCTAAAGCTTTGCAGTCTAAATAATTCTTAGCCTCAAAGAGTTTCAGTGAGGAGCAGATCTTGAGAAAGATTAATTCTAGGGTGGTATTTGCCTCCTTCAGCTTCAGACATTTCAGTGTAGTTTTCTACACGTGAGCTCCCCAACTGAACTCCTACAGTCAACGGAGGGGCAAAGTAGATAGATTTCGGGTGCAATTTCTCTGACCTGTTTTAGAAGTCTGCCTTGGGATGGGATGAATAGTGCCCCAGAAGCAACTTCCTTTGCTCTAAAGTGAATATCAAAGGACCAGCTCAGACAGGGAGGTTTACTTTGTAGATATCTAGAGATAGAAGACAAAATCCACAAAACTTGCAGTCCTCTGAACATTAGAACTACATTGAGATGGATAATGTCCTTTAAAACCATTCCTTTAAAATGGTCAGAAAGCCCCTTCTAAGGAGAATGGTGTGAGTTCCTGTAGCAAATGAAAGCAGAACAGAGCTTCTCTGCTGGATGACACTCACCTGGGCAGTGATTTTGCAAGCTACAGTGACACCTTGGCAGGTAACAAGCTTGTCATTGTGCTTTTTTCACCCTCAGCTTCTGAATTTGCCAGGAGGGCTCTTCTCAGGGTCTGTGATCCCATTTTTGTGGCACTTGTCTGAATATAGCTCTTACTTTCTTCACAAGCATTTATCTTGTCAATGGTTAGGGAAATCTCTTACCCTCCCTATCCCCTTCCTCTTCACCTTGCAGTGCCAGATACAGCTTCTGGCTGCTTTCACACTGATTTCTGACAGGGCCATCTCATTCAGTCACGACTGTGAAGCTGCTGCATTAATATCAGTGACAAACAGATGTTGGTGCAGGGCCTCCAGAAGGTGAAAAATTCCCTGCAGCTACTTCATGGTGAGAGCAGCAAAGGCCTCTTTCTTCTGGTGTCATCCTGCTCCCTCCAACCCTTGGTGCTCAATGTGGTGTTGGGTATCCATCTGGCCTCACTCGTCTCTCTGTCACAGTGGGGTCAGGCCATTCCTTCTCAGCAAGGGGCTACTCTTGATCCTACATTGTTGTGAAAGGAAGGCAGGATAGGGCTTACTTACAGCATAATATGTTTTTCTACCGGTAAGCAAGCCCCTGAAGAGAAAGATTGTTGTGGGAAGGTCAGATCCCACAACTTCCCTTGAAGGGGCAAAAAAAAGAGCAGTTCAACTGTTTTTACAGAGCAGCTTATCAATTAACTAAAATTCATACTTTGAATTGTACTTAATGTTGCATATAGAGTTTTATTATACACATCCAAAAGTCAGGGCCCCTCTGCAGGTACCTAGCTGCTACTCTTGCCTGGTCAAGGGCGTTAGTTAGTCACTCTATTTCACCTCCAGGGTTTTCTGGTTGTAAATAGATTAATGACACAGGTCCCTTCATCATAGAAATCTCTTGAGGTGCTAACCCTCAGTTTACGTGTTTCTCTTTACAAACTGCCTTACATCTGTGCCTCTTTTCTTTTTATAAATGCTTTGCACATGATTTTCTTTTAGTTTACACAATTCGATGAAGTACTGAATATCCATAGGTAACAAAAAAAAAAAGCTGTTGCCCAGATCATGCTGAAATTTCAGAGTCAATTTCTCACCCTCTCCCTCTACATCCCAGAAATGTCACGTATTTCAACTTAGTATAATACACACAGGACTATGTTGATTTGCTTTTCCTGCCTAACTTAGTTAGGTTGTTTCTGCTTGTTTTGATTGACTTGCAGGATTACCCGTTTCTCTGACTTTATGTTCTGGAGGACTTAAAATGAGTTTTAAACTACACAAAGCACAGAGAAACTTTTCTACCAAAATGTACCAGCAAGATTGCATTGACTCCATCCACTCAAAACCTCTTTGGCCAAAGGCAGGAACTGATGGCCTTGCTGCTGCTCTCATACATGATGAGAAATATGTAAGACTCATTTTTGAAGTTTTCTGAGGGATGGGTCTTCAACAGCACATTGGCCACCAACGCTATGCTTCAACATTTGTTTCTACTTCACTAGCGAAAAAAGATGCTACTGGCTAGATAAAGCTACTGGCAAAAACTTGGCAATAGACTTTTTAGTAGGACCTGTAGTGATAGAACAAGGAGCAATGGTTTTAAAGTAAACAAGGGTGGATTCAGACTAGATATAAGCAAGAAATTTTTCTACAACGAGGGTGATGGAACACTGGCACAGGTTGCCCAGAGAAATGATAGATGCCCCATCCCTGAAAACATTCAAGGTCAGGTTGGACAGGGCTCTGAGCAACTTGATCTAGTTGAAGATATTCCTTCTCATTGCAGAGGAGTTGGACTAGATGATCTTTAAAGGTCCCTTCCAACCCAAACTGTTTTTTTGTTACTGTGAGAGTGAGGGAGCCCTGGCCCAGGCTGCCCAGAGGGGTTGTGGAGTCTCCTTCCTTAGAGGTCTTCAGGACCCACCTGGACATGTTCCTATGCGACCTGATCTAGGCTGACCTGTTTCTGCAGGGGGATTGAACTAGATGATCTGTAAAGGTCCCTTCCAACCCCTACCATTCTATGATTCTATGATTTTATGAAAAGGCAGCAGGTCTCCTCTTAAGCCTTAGCTTTTGCCATTTATTGGGGTACTTTGAGTGGTTTTCTGCCTCTCTTCCCTGGCGATAGATTCCAGATTTTGAGCTATCTTCTTGACATACGTTCCTGGGGTGGGTGGATGAACAGAACAGAAGCAAGAGTTAGTTTTGCTTCATTTAGTTTTTAGGTTGTATACAACTTTCTTATTTTTGTAATTGAGCCATCTTTACCGGTTCTGCTGCTCTCATGACACTACAGGGAAGCTGTTGAATTCCCCTAACATTAATTTGCTCATGAAAGGAAAAAAAAAAAGGCAAAAAGATTTCCTGGTGTTTTTTTATGCAAACTGTGCTGTCTTTCTGGCCTGCACCAATTGGAAAGCATTTGCAAATGCTCCTGTCTCAGTTGCTGAAAACTGCCTCCCCATATGTTTTCCTGATTAAGAAATTCAGTCCACCAAATGGCAGAGTTTGCTCAGCTGGAGTTGACTGTTTGGTTGGGATTAATAAGCAGTGTTCCACTTCCCATACATCTTCCTGTTTACAATAAAAGAAAACAAATTACTTTGGGGCTTTCTTGCTTATTTGTTCTCACACAAAAAGTATATTCTGGGAGCTTTTACAGCGCGTCTGCCTCTAGAAATGCAACACGAAAGCAACTTGCAGGCTGTCTCTGTTGGCCATCGGTGCCTAACAAGGCCAGTGCCTGTGCAGCACGAAAGCCAGCTGGTTAAGCTGTGAATGCTGAGGGAGAGAGAAATAACTGACTGATCTGGGTTACACAAACTCTTATGGGGATTTATTGGTAGATTTTCTTTAGCAAAGACAAGAAGTGGCAAATTTAGTGCTTGGATTGATTGCTCAGGAAGCTGAAAATCCTTCGAGGAGAGGACAAGCACTGCCCAGGCCAAGCAAAGCCATCATTTCTCATGCTGTCTTATTATGTGTGCCTATTTCTTTTTTAACTTTTCCCATATGTCAGCTGCTTTATGGACTCCAAAAATCTCTTGTTCTGACAGTATTCAAGTTTGAAAATGTCACTGAGTTTGACAAAAGGGTCACACAAGTTTCTGAAAGAGCAATAAACGACCAGAGCTTTTAGGCACTGACACCTGCAGTTGGATATTAAAAGAGCTTCTAGCTCTTGAATGTCCCAAATCCAGCTTAAACTCCACAATTTTGGGGTGCCTAACACTAATAGGACTCCTGTCAAAGTTATAAACTTCCAAAAACTCAGATTTTTAGGACCTCTGACCTCATCAGGTCCACCAACTCTAATTGGTACATGATCAAAGTTTTAAAAGATGATGGCTAGATAAATATTTCTGATATTTTTTTCCTCACTACTTTATTCTGCAGTTCCTCCTTTTCATCTTTATGTGTTGATCTTTTTATTTGCTGAATAACTTTGGCACGTTATTACATACATGTGTGTATGTACATGTGCAAATATACAACCCACATTTTCCTGTCAGGGCCTAGCGTTTCTTTTCAGATAACAGATGATTCTTCTATACAATTTTTTACTCTTTCCTGCTGGTAAAGTTTCTGAACAGATCATTGCATCAAATGAAAGTTTCTGAGGTTGGCTTCTGCTCAGAGGGGGAGTTTTTCACTCCTAGGTTGGAGAGCAAATTCTTATCAGGATTTTCTCACATGTGGAAAAACAAGGAAAGAAAATACTGTTCTGTTGTCTAAATAAGCTAAATCTACCTTCTTTTCTTTTCTGAACAGACTACAGGAGCTTGGCTAAATGTTTGCTTAACTGTAGGGTTTGAGATGAGAACTCAGCTCTGAATCCTCACACCAAAAAAAGCTTAACTTGTGAGTAAAGGCTGATCTGAAAGAACTTTTTCTTCTTGACATCCAAATGTCTTTGCACTTTTAAAGAATTTATTTTAGGATCTGTATTTTTCAGTGGAATCGAGCCTTTGGCTGTATAACCACGTTTGATGGGGATTTAGTGCCATACAAGAGACAACAGTCTGTAAGCCCTTGCAAAGGGCAGATCTCACTGAATGTGGAGATGTCTTTCTGAAAGCCACTCTAACCGGCCCGAATCATTTACAAAAGCATCTTTATGAAACACCTCTTTCAAAAATGTATCTAGTGAATGCAATGTGACAAAGTGCTCCTTTAACACCAGAGCATCCAGAGAGCTGTGGTGGGTACAGAAAGGAGCTGCCAGTGTAGTACCTGATCTCTGTCGTATGGAGATGTGGGTACACGTGGTGCAACTCCTCTGGACTGCTTCCCAGCTTGCAGCAATCTACTATTCTGAGACTACTTGAGCCAGTGGTGGTATCTTTGCATTTAATAGCCCTTGATGGATTTTTCTGCAGCTGTCTGATCCTATTTCTGGCTTGTATTTATGCAAAAGAACAGCAACAGAGAGCAGCCATAGTGTCTCATTATACACTGGCCAGGAGAAACAGAAAATAACTCCCAACCTCCAAAGTTATAAGGTTTCCAGACTTTTCCATTTCCAGTTCCCATTATAATTCTAGTGTTTAGCCAGCCACTTTAGAGCACTCATATTCCTTGCCAAGCAGCCGTGCAAAGCTGACAGGTTTCATTCTTTTGACTTGAGAAACGCTTATGTTTTGTTGTGCCTCTTTATTGAAGGTAGTGTTACATGGGTGTTTCCTAATATCAGCTGTGTTCAGGAATCTCTGTTGTACAATCAAAGGATAATTTCCCCTTAAGAGTTACACTGGTCTTTTGAAAGGCTATAATATTTCCTGTTTCATCTGTCTGTAGCCTGTGGCGTTCTACAGGGGCAGAAAAAGCAGCAGCAGCAGCAGAGACAGGTAAATTCTGAATATATGGGCTGTTTGACAGACAGTGAGGGTTTCATGCCGTTGCCCATATGTAGAAGTGAGCAGTGAAGCTCTGCTGTTGCAGTGTTGAATAATCTGGAACTATCTTCTGCAGAATATTTCAATAAAAGACACAGGTGAACACTATGAATGTTTTCAGTGAAGTGCAATACCTTCCTCTGACTAGTGCCTCAGATAGCTAAATGAATACATATTTCTCTCCTATCAGGGCAAATCATCTTCATTTTGACCAGCAGCTCCCTCTGCTCTAAAGGTATTTTCAATCTTTTTTTCTCTTGAATTTTCTAATTGAGTAACACAGATTAATTAAACTTAAGTGTGTAATAACCCAGTATGTTTCCTTTGGCACTAAAGCCACTTAAGAAATTCTTATCCTCATCTTCTCTGCAGAGCCTGCTGCCCTGCTTTGTTATGCTGTTTATAGGCCATGTTGTGTATACAGTCACTCAGACAATTCAGATAAAAAGAAAAGGGACCAAGACTTTTAAATCAACTTCATTTAATTCATTTATTTAATTCACAGTCATGCAGATGGTGGTATTGGCCCAACTCAATGAACAGAGAGGAGCAGGGATCCAGCAGGACTGAGTGCCTGGAAGTACAAGGTCTTATGTCAATTTTTCTGCCAAAGTATTGTGCAATGACAACTTTGGAGCAATTATTATGGGTTTGGGATGTTTTTTAGCTTGAATTCTCCTGTTTCTACTTCAAGCCTGAGCATGTGCCTAAAGGCTCATTCATTTTCTCCGAGTTTATCTGTTAGACTAACAAAAAATAAAATCTCTCTCCACAAATGTTGCCTCTTTCCAAGCACATTTTCACTTTGCTTCAGTGTTTGTTGTTTTTCTAGAATGCTAGAAAAACCTGAAGACAACAAGGCTTTGAAATGTTCATGTGTGTGGAGTTTTAAGTGACAGTACTTTGCACCATTAACACTGGGTGAAGGTTAATTTGTGGATGTCTAAACTGAGGATACTTTAAAAGTTTGAGAAAGACCTTCAGTTCCTGGTGACTAACTTGAGACAGGCTCCAATTTTGTTTTATGGCAATGAATGCTTCTCATTATCAACCCCTTTGGAAGCATCTCAGTTGGAGCAGGAAAACCCTGAGGCCCTATAAACAACCAAACACTTTTGCAAATCTTGGCTTTCCTTTGGATCCTTCCTCATGACAGCATTTTCCTTTCTGCAGTCTCCTATACCATGGATGCATCTTCTCCCTCTTACTATTCACCTTCAGGGAAAAAACTGTCTTTTATCTACTCTTGTAAGTTAGTCACACATAATGCTGTTTAGAGTCTCTAGACACTACTGGAATGTGCATAAACAAAATCAGGAGGAATCGGAACTACAGATTTACGGAACAAAAACATTTCAGGAATGAGTTGTAGAAAGAGGACAGCTACCTAATCCAGTTGGAGGTTTTTTAACTCATCTGTTATAGTAGAAATAAATGCATTTCCAAAGTCATCTTTTAGAGCATTTTTTACTTTTGTAGTAGAGGTCATTGTTTCTTTGCAGGATTATTTTTTCTTGTCAGAAAACAACAGAAGCAGAAGTTGAGATACATATAGATATATATTTTTAAAAAACATTTGCAAGGTGTTCTGCCTGATTTGTGAATGTCCTCATAGCAGGAATCTCCTCCATGCTTTCTTTCACCAGTGACAGTCATGAAGTGGCAGACGGAACCAAGCAGGATAATATCCAAGTGACTAAAATCCACCTGGATGATCTTACCTCGGGACTCCAAGAACATTAGTGATATAAGTAATAGTTAATAATCATATCATGGGAATGTTACTAAGGATCTATTTAAAGTTAACATTTGAAGTATTTCTACATAGCTTTTTGGTGGTTCCACCATATGTATCACACCACCTAGAATCATAGATTCATAGAAAACAACTTTAAGATGGAGTCCAACCACTCACACCACACTGCAAAGCCCATCACTGTCCTTACCCACACAAAGTTGTACTATCTGGAGCAGTCTTTTTTGTTTATAGTAGTGATTGCACTTTGACAGGCATTCCAGACATTTACACTTGCCCAGGGGGCATGAGCTCTCAAAGAAAGTGTCCTTGTCTTCTTTCTTTGAATAAAAGGCTATGATTTTTTACCAAATGTCTTGCTCTGTGTGGGGTCTGACAAGAAAATGGAGTAGCTTTTGATGCTCTGTAAGGAGAGATGACCTGATGGAAAATCCCAGAGGCAAATATCTCAAAGTGTTGGGAAGAATTCCAGGTAAGATCTGTATTTTGCATGGGTGCACCATAGCCTCCCCAGCAATTTGTACTTGGACAAAGGACCACCAATATTAAAGCCCTCAGGCTCACAAGTGGAGGATTTGTGGAGAAAAAATATAAAGAAAGAAACCCCAAAACCACAACCCAAGTGATTTTTTTTGTTTGTTTTATGTGTGGGTTTTCTAAAAAAAGGCTTGAGAGTGGACAGAGAAGGTGAAGGCACTACAGATGAATGCAAAGTGGATCCTACCATCAGAGCAGCTGCATAGCAGAAGACACAGTTTTCAGCTCTACTCCTAGTTCAGCAGCCCCTGAGTGCATTGATTCAATTTGCAGTGGAAAATGATGCAATTGTTTTACTAGTTCCACAAAGATAAATGTCTGTATTTCATCAGAACAAACATATAAATGAGCAACAGCTCTATAATCTATCCTTGATGGCACTGGAACTGAACGCATTTGGCTCTGGAGTTATGGGCTTAGCTAAACTGGCAAGTGTCTCATTTGAACAGAAACAACTTTAACAGGAGAGTTTAATAAGCCAATGGAAAGTTTCACATTCTTCATACTAAATCTAATACATATTTTAACTCTATTTTGCTTTCTGTAGCATGGTGCATTTCTTTATGTTAAGGATGAGCATTGTAAGCTTGGAGCCAAAGGCATCTACATGAGTTGGCTTTAGGATGGTCCTTTGTCGTAACACAATTCCAGATGTTGCCATTCCCCCAGCTCACAGCGTGATATTCACTCTTCTCTTCAGATGTGGCTTTAGTGGCTCTTTTTTATTAACATTTCTTGATAACTATAGGGCAATGGGCTGGCAGCCATTCATCCAGAGGGCTTTAGGAAGCTGAGGTTGGTTTATAAAAGTGCTTTGTTTAAGTACATCACGTAAAAGGGAGGATGGACATTACTTTAATATATTTCGTCCATTGGTTCTCACATAATAATGATCAGTATCAGAATGATCTTTGCACAATGAGAAAACTTACAGACAGATGAATACCAAACTTCTTTTCATGGTCCAACAATCCCCTCCAAAGTGAGATGGTGCCAGACAAACAGATTCCAAGGGAATCAGAGTTTACAGGGAAAAATTTGAGTAAGCATTTGTCTCCAGAAATGAGTATCTCAAAGAAGACAATTTATCAAATCAGAGTTACATGATTGCAGATCAGGAGAGGAAAGAGAAGGGCAGGACAGGTCTTCCCTTCCTTTTCATAAGAAAATGAAGAGAAGGAGGAGGAGGCAATGCTGTTGGAGGTCTGCAGCCCCTGCTGCTCCCCAGATAAATCTGGCCATTCTACATGCTCAGCATCACTTCTTCATAATTTGTATGTTTACTGAACGAAAATAGATTTATAAAACAAGGCTTGCATGAAAAACAGAGGCTGTAGTTTACTTCTCTCTCACTGCTTCCACTTTTATGAAAGTCTTCAGACGATCACCGTGTCTTCGGCTGCACAGGCAGCTGTCTTGCTTCTCTGACACGTCACGCCTTTTGCAGAAGAGGACTAGTGTTAAAATAAGAGCAAACGTTTCCATTATGTATGTGCATGTAGCAATTAGGAGACCATAGATGACTTCACTGTTCTTTGAGACTCACCAAACTATGCTGTGTGAGTTACTGACTATGTGAAATTGTTGGTAAGCTGTTAATTTACAACTACTGTAGTATATTTAAAGACAGGTAATAAACCACTGCAGCAGAATTTCCCCATTCAACATCATGATTTGACCAGGAATAAGTTTGGTGGTGATAACTGAGACATGGAGAGCAAGAGGGTATCACTCATAAAGGAAGTTTCTTTGTGAAGTTGAACGAGGGCAAGGTCTGAGAAGACAATATCTCTGGACAATGCCACCAGGTCTACATAAACACAAGTGCACATAGTACTGAAATCAGTGCACATGCCAGATGTCTGCTTTGTCACTAGTCTTAGCAGAAAAGCCAAGGACTTTGTGAAAAATTACTCTTCCCTGGAGCTATATTTTGAAATGTTTGGCTCCCCTTGGTTTCTGAAACAATTCCACATCAGCGCCTAAATAGAAACACACTGACCATAATGTTCAAAGTCACTGACTTCCAGTGTGAAGCTCATACCAAGATTTTCAAAAGAGTTAAGGAGCAGTGGGAATTTTTGGCCTGTCACAGGCAAAATAGATTCAACTTGGAGAGAAATGGTTTGATGTATTAATGAAGAATCAAAACAGAGCAGGGAAGATGAGAAATAAAACACCTCTCCCCACCCCTCTTTCTTCCTGGCACTCTCCTTCCTTCCCCCTCCTGCACCACAGGAGATGGGGGTTATGGTCAGTTCATTACAGATAGTCTTTGCCACTGCCTCTACTCAGGGGGAGGCCTCCTCACACTTCCCACTGCTACACTGTGGAGTCTTTCCCATGGGAGATAGTCCTCCATGGTACATCTTCAGCTTGAGTCCTTCCCATGGGGGCAGCTCCTCACACTCTGCCCCAATGTGGGTCATCCATGGGGAAAAAAGTCCTTCAGGAACAAACTGCTCCAGCGCAGGTCCCCCACAGGGTCACAAGTCCTGATAGCAAACCTGGACTGGTGTGGGCTCCTCTGTCCACAGGTTCCCAGGTCCTGCCAGGAACTTTCTTCTATGTGGGTTTCACAGGGGATTACAGCCTCCGTTGGGCATCCACTCACCCTGGTGTGGGGTCCTCCAAGGGCTGTGGGTGCATCTCTTCTCCCTGGTGTAGCCTCCATGGACTACAGGGGCACAGCTGCCTCAACATGGTCCTCACCATAGGTCACGGGAATCTTTCTTCCAGTGTCTAGGCACCTCCTTCTCCACTGACCTCGGTGTCTACTGAGTTGTTGCTCTCACATTCTCACTCTCTTCTGCTGCTGCTGTCATTCAGCAACTGATCAGCAACTTCTTCCTCTTCTCAAATACATTATTTACAGAGGAGTTACCTCAGTTACTAATTGGCCAGGCCTGGATCAGCTGTAGATCCATCTTAAAGCCAACTGGTACTGGCCCCATCAGATACAGTGAAAGCTTCTAGCAGCTCTTTGTTTAAAGAAGCCATCCCCGTAGCCTCTCACTACCAAAATCTGACCACACAAACCCACTACACACCTTCAGAACTGTTTCCAGAGCCTAAGTTTTAATGCAAGAAATGCTGCAAAAACTCTAGCCAGCAACACCTCTGTCCTAATCCATCATGTAGATAAGTAGGGGCCATCTTTCCCCAAACCTTTCACACTCCACTCTTTCACACAATTTTTCATTGATTTGGAATGAAGGCTGGGCTGTCATTTCCTATCCTGTTAGATGCCACCTCGTGCAACATGGCCTGCAGACAGTGCAGCAACATGGGTGCCAAGCACTGAAAACACTCCAGGAGAAAAGAGCAAGTAAAATGGGGAGAATGGAGAGGATGACATGAAGGGTAAATATCTGTACAGCAGTTAAGGTTAATTATTGAGGTCATCATGAGTAAACTCTGAGCCCCAAGAGTTACTTATTAAATGAAGACAGAATATTTTCTTCTTTTATAAGATGGGACAGAGGCCTTTTCACTCTGGATATGTTGAAGAAGCACATTTTGACCTTAACTGACAGCATCTGCTTCTGTTTTGACTATATTGATGAATAAGACAACAGCAACGTGGTGGTGTACAGAGCCCTGGGGAATATTTATAAGGCACATTAGTATGGCAATGCAAGCTAAAACAGCTATTGACAAGCATGAAGTTCAGAAGCTGTGATTTTGCCCATAGCCATGACTGCTCCCCCTGCCTTGAAAATCCTTGTCAAGACCGATCATTACAATGTAAGGAGGCAAGAACAAGGTGCCATTTCCATGAAACAAGCCCAGCAGTATGGCAAAGGACAGAGAAGGGCTTTGGTAACCTTAATGCTCATTCATTGAAAATATATGCAGCAGGGAAGAGGCGTTTCATGGCTGGATTCCTTCTCATGGGAAAGAGGTCTCTTGGAGCTTTGATAGTTCATAACATGTAGCAAACTTCAGATGAATTAAATAGGATGATTCTTGCTTTTGTAGTTTTTAATAAACATTTTTCCAGAATACTAGACAGTCATAACTGTTGTGTGGAATCTTACAGGATGTTTGAAAAAGTCCTGGAGTAAGATTTTCTTTATGAAAATAGTGCTTAGCATAATTTCTATAGAGACCTTATAACACTTCAGCAAACTTTCAAAAAGGGAATATCAGGCTTTTAATCAAGGCAAAAAGTACTATCATTGTACTATATCATTACTATCCTGTGACTTAAGACTCTTCTGTCAGATACACTACGGTCATATATTCTGCTTAAAAAATTTCTAGGGCACAAAACTCAAGGAAAAGAGTTAAGCAAGTTTTGTTTCTAGATTTGTATATCTCCATTATTTAATTGAATATGGGTTAACACTTAATTTTTCTATTCCTCAGTTTCCCCATCTGTAAAATGAAGATAACATTTCACCACACCACAAGGATGTATTCCCTGTCACATTTAATTACTTCTCCAGTGATTCATATGGAATTTTATTTTGTTGAAGCAAAAACCTGTGAGTGAGAAACACCACAGCACATTACAGCGAGTCTTTATTTGTGTCTTACAAATTCTGCAAGTTAGCAAGTGAGAGCAGATGCCTAAAAGAGTCCCTCTGCTCTGCAAAATGTAGTGTCAATTGTTTTGGCAAGCATGACTGACTTTTAATTGTTTAGGGTAATTCCCCTCTGTCTGTTTGTATGTTTTCTCTGGTATTTTTTAAAGAGAATCTCTCTCGTAATATAAAGAACAAACTTGAGGGTAAGGCACTTGGATTCTACATTCACCGACAAGTTCCCTGCAAACCCCTGACTAAATCATTTAATCTTTGCATTTTCTTCCTACAAAAAGAAGAAAAAAGAAAGAAAGAAGATGGTAGTCTTTAGGAGCACTGGTAGAATTTACATGTTATACCAATATTAACTCCAAAGTGCAAGAAACCAGGGCAAACCCTCACCTTACATTTGGAGATTCACTCAGATTTCAGGTACCAACTGCACTCTGGAATGAAGCAATTTGACAACTATCAGAGCACAGAGATTTTTCTGATTGTTAATAACATCTTCTCACATTAATGCATGGAAAAGTAAATGGAAACTCATTGTACCAGATAATATTCTCAATTTGTGATCTCACTCCCTCCTTTTCACCCTTCTTCTTCCTGTGTTTATTCAATCTCTTCTCTGATCCAGACAGTAGATGCTGTTTACAGGACATTTTTTTGAAATATTTCCCTGTTCAGCACACAGAGTAAGAAAACCTTGATTCCAGATTTCTCCTCTTGGTAGTTACTGGAAGGTGAAGAATAGAAAGCAACAACAAATAAATCTTAGAATTTGAAGGAATGTGAGAAGATTACTTTTAAAATTTCATATCAGAAAAGATTTGCTGACAGACCAGAGAGAGAAACAGATTAGAGGGGGAAATTAAACAGCAAATTATGAGTTGTCAAAGAATTCCTATTGCTCTAACAAAAGATATAGTGTATTCAAGGGCCAGCTTCATCAATCTTATAACAAAGAGTATGAATCTTCCACTATATCTGCACATTTCCTTTACCAACTATACCAACCTGATAGTATAGACAATTTTTAACTAATTTATTCACCTACTTCACAAAAGCATTGCTGCATGCAACAGCATATTATGAAGCACACAGTCACTACGCACAATTGTTTCACTAATCCTCTAGAAGATAGCAAGCAACTTGATCTGACCATTTCTCTGAAATTCTGTCTGACAGCAATCAGATCTATTTTTACTCAGTGTTTACTGCCTGTGCATCACGGCCATAATTTCATGTCGTTTTTGAGTCGAATTCCCATTGGCTTCAGTAGGAACTGGTCAGGCCACAAGTGAGGAAGGATTAACAAAGGATTTGTCAGAGATTAGTAATAGATCAGTCCACGTTAGCCAGTGGTTTTGAAAGGTTTAAGTTAGCAAGAATGAGGGATGATGGTAGAGAGTGACTTTGATAACATGGGCAACATGCTGTCTGAGCATATCAATGGTAACAGATAGTGTAATCTCATTTGCTGGGTTAACTAACATAAGGAAAGTTGCTGAGAGATACCACTGAGAAGAGGGACAGAAAATAAAAGGGATTAAACAAATGGATTCCACTGAAATTACAGCAATGCTTATACACACCACCCCTCAGGGGAGCACATCTCTGAGGTGTAGACACATATACAGACATAGTATCCCCAGAAGAGTCTTCAACCTAAGACAGGTTAAGAGATAAAATGCAGCAAACACATAAAGGTTGTTTCAAGATCTAACAAATAGTGTGAACAGGAACTCTCTACCTCTTATACTTGTTTAAGCTAAGGGACCCATAATCAAGAAAACCAGAAGAGTGTTTCATTGACATCTATTTTGGCACAAGGGCTACTACATTTCACTGAGCAACTTCTTTTCTGAACTGCAACATATATATGTGGTGGAGAATCTCTCATACAATGCCAAAGACTGGCCTTTTGTTTACTCCATTAAAGTTTTTTGCAAGTTCTTATCTATTCTCACTGTTCTATGAATTTAGGTATTTTTAGTCTGAATTTATTTAGCTTCTTCTTTCAGAGAGTAAATTTTGCTGTCTCTTCTTTTGATAATTTCTCTACTAGTAGATGTATCTTACTCCACACCATGGATATTTCTTTGTGATACAAGTTAATCCTGTAATGAAAGAACAGAACTTTGAAGTTGGCATGGAAACAGGAACTCTTCCAGTGTTCAGCTCTTTTGTCTTTTTTTTTAATATATGGAAGGAAATCATTGATTTAAGTGTATCTGAGAAACATGACAAAGGTCTTCTTACCCAGTTGTGTGGTTCAGTATTTCAGATTGCCAAACCTTCTGCTTCCTGAGGGAGTAAACAACTTTGTGGGTCCAAATTCTTCTGAATTTACTGTAATTAAGTTTCTGCGTCTGGTGTTCATTTTGACTAAGTCTTTGAGAACATGTAGCTGATAAATATATATTATAATGTATGCCAATTTGGGTCCAAGTGTTCACAGATTAAGTCAAAGGTATTCTCAAAATGGGATTATGGAAGATGTAGAAGAGGGATTTTCTTCAGCTGTGATCAAAACCTTGACACCTTAATCCTATTTTTTCCTTCCTTGCTCAAGTTCTTTCAGTTGAGTTGATTTTCATTTAAATACCATCAGTTTAGTCAACTGCCTTGGGATCTTTCAATACAAACATGCCAAACACAGTCAGTACTGTCCCTCATCTCATGGTTCTGTAAATGGTGAAAGCTTGTGGACTCTGCCCAGATAAAAATAAATAGATTGATTTAGTGCATTTGGACACCTAGAAGAAGTTGCCTTTCCTAGAGGTGATTTACATTTGCATTTAGTTTTCTTCTCAGGGCTACGGAACATGTTTGACAGACTTTGTAAGAACCCCCTAAGAAATTGTTTGCTTTGACTATTATGATGCTTCATCCTTCCCACATTAAGAATCTATGAATTCTTTACTAGAGGGTATGTATTCAAGTTTTTTGTCAGGATAATCCAAGTTGACAAGTACTCAGGGAGATGATAAATCTAGACTTGAGGTCTTTTTCACGGTATATAAGGAATGAGCTAGAACAGTTTTCTTGGGGAGGAGTAAATGTCAGTGGTAATTTTTTCAAGCATCAAACAGTCTTAGAGCCATGTGACTGCCATGAAAAACAGTATAAAAGAGTTACATGTCTAATAGTTTCTATACTACAGGTCTTAAAAAACATACCTGTGGTTCAGTAGTTTAAACGTATAGCTTTATCTTCACTGAAAAGAGTTCCCCCTGATCAAGCAGGTCCACCTAGATCAGGTCAGGTTTTGAAAATCTGCCATGAAGGGGCCTCCACACCCTCCCAGGGCAGCCTGTGCCAGGGCTCCCTCACCTCAACAGGAAAAAGTTTTTTTCTTATGTTCAAGGGAAACTTTTTGTGTTCCAGCCTTTGTCCATTACACCTTGTCCTGTCACTGGACACTACAGAAAAAAAGTGTTGCCACATCTTCCCTGCCATGTCGTATTCCTGCGTTTTCTTCCTTCTCTATAAATTTCTCTTTACTGTTGTTTGGCTGTAAAACATCTCTCTTCCATTCTCCTTTATCCTTTATCTTTTTTGACAGATTCTTTTCACACCACCTGATGTTCAAACCTCTTGTGGTGTTCAAAGCCTCTGCCTACCTTCCCCAATACTTCAAATATCTGTCCTTCTCCAAACTCTCCCTGAAGACCCACTTCTATCACTGTGCCCATAAGAAATGGATTGAGATCAGCCAGAGAGATGGCAAATAGAACCTGCTGATATTTCCAAAGCTGAAGGGACTGACATGCAGAGATTTAGCTTAGATAAACTCCTGCTTTTATGACTATGACCTTCTCCACAAAGCTCCCTTGTGTTATGTGCTTGAAAAAGTTCTGCTTCTGTTTTTCCTATGCAAAAAGACTCTAAAACTGAGCCACAGGTTTCTTTACATTTTTCTACCCTGGGAGAAAAACCTTTTTTCACCCCATCAGAATGAGTCCCCATGAATATCTGAAGCTGAAGCATTTCAGTTTTGAGCCTGAGCTTCTCCTTCTGGCTGTGACACCAAATGAACAACTTTGCAATATATGAACAACTTATTTATTGTATCAGTCTCAAAAGCCATTGATTTATCTTTTTACATTTCCTCTCTCCTTAAGACCACATTGTGCTTACAGAGCCACACTCTGGAGATGTCACGAGCTATTATGCTTTCACATCCCAAGTGGAGCTCCTATTGATCTCCATGGGAGTTTGGTGTGGGATTCCAGCACAAGGTGCACAGGAGGAGAGATAAAAAGACACCTGATAAGAGTTCACAGGTCTGATAAGAGTTCTGCAGCATAGACTGGAGAGCAGCATTTTCACCTTAATTATCAGTCACCTTCTTTTGTGGTTCAGTGAAGGATGCTCCATTTTAATAGAACATCAACCCAGGCACCTAGGAACTGCCTGAAGTCCCACAGAAGATGGCACTGATAGCATCTTCAAAGTATGCATTTCCCATCCATTGTGAATTTTAAATACAGCACTGTGCATCCTGAGCAGCACTCAGTAAGCAAGGGAGTATTGAAAAATTCAGTGATCAAACACATTCCTTGTTGATAATCTCCAGCAAGCTGGTTCAGTGCTGAGCAACAAACCAAGCAGAGTCTTTGGAAAGGATTTATTTTTTTTACTATGTGCCTTAAAAATAAATTCCAATATTTCAGTTTGTATGACAGAAACATGGAGGGTTATTTTTTTGTAAGGCAGTGACAACAATAGGCTTATTAATACTAAAAACCAAGCTATATAATTATAATAAAACCATTGAGTCTCATTTCTTTTCTACAAATGGCAGTATGCAAATAGGGAGCCATCCACCCTGATAACTGCAGAAGCTATGAAATCCTTATTTGAAGAATTTCAATCTCGTTTTCCTATAGCATTCAGTACTCAAAGTTAGAAAAGAAGCTTCCCCCCTCCTCTACTTTTCTTTCTCAATATAACAATGCATTTTAAACTGCTTCCAAAATTGCAAAGCTATTTCACAGTTTTGTAGAGAGGAAATGGCTTGAGGGAACCATTTGCTTTTTTATGCCTGGAACATCAAAATAAAATACCAAATGGGAAAATGAACTCTGTTGTATAAAGGAGGAGAGCAAGACAGAAGGGGCCTGTGGAGCCCACATGGGATTGTAGAGCCTAGCCAGGGACCTCAGAGGTTGGCTTAGATATGTTGAGGCTGCCTGAGCATGGCAGGAGACCTTGTGGGATCTTTTAGGCCATCTTTCTGCCTCTACTTTTGCAAAATAGGGGATCCTAGATAAATCCATTCACTTCTTTCTGGCTTTGTTACCCTTTTGTGTTTTTCATGAGTGATGAACACTGCTTAAACAATAAAACTTCAGGAAATGCTAAACTTTACTGAGAGCTTTCAGAGGTTCATTGGTCCAAATAAAAAAGCAGCTAACAAGCTTTTCTCTTGGTGGCTTCATTGGAAATAAGTATATGTTTAGATGTCTCAAGAATTAAGCCATTCTCAGGGAAGAGAAAAGGAAATCAAAATGGAAATTTATTTTGGAATTAATGAAAAGTTTGATGAAGCATTCACTGGTGACCTGTTAATCATGCATTAATCAGTGGGGAAGACTTAGAACTTGTCTCTATCTTCGAACTCAACTGCTGCATATTGTCTAGGTTGCAATTTTGATCAGCAAGTAGGCTGTTCTTGTGTTGTCTTGCTTAGACAGAGGCTGTGGTGAAATCTGAATGTTCTTCTTCTCCAAGGTATAGCACATGTAGTTTAACAATCTTAAATTTGAGTGTCAACCTTCAAAGTGACCTTGAGCAAAGTACTTTTTGTCTCTCTACTTTTGCTTTCTCTTCTGTTCAGATTGTAGGAGAACCCTCTCACCTCTGAGCACTGAGAATTACAGTCAAGGGCAATACCTGACATTGAGTACCCTGAGTGAACCTGTAAGTGCCCTCTCATGGCCAGCTGGAGAGAGTTGCTCAAAATCTTATGGGATTCTCATAGCAATCTTCACCTCTTGATAGCCAAAGTATTCCTGGTCAAGAGAAAGAAGTGATTCCCCCTAAGGTGTAGTACCTCTTATCTGCAAATTGTTTTGCTGCATTTCCAAAGGTCTTGAAAAGTCTCTGTGTTTTATCATTTATCCTAAGAGATAAGACTGGTTAACTTTACCACAAACTGATGGTACTATGGGAATGTAGGACAGAATTATAGAGCTGAAACTGGAATGGCTACTAAAGTGAAAGTGTATGTACAACTTCTTAAGTAGTGATGAAAAGTTGTGACTGAGCTTTTTTCCATGTGGCTTCTCATCTAGTAGGGAAAGAAAATACACTTACACATGACATAAATTTAGAGACATCTATGGGGCTTGTTTTTCCTTTGAGGGCATAAGTATGGTCTACACAGGGACAGATCTGCCAGTGTAGCCGTAACTACAAACCTGTTTTATGAAGACATATGTTTATACTGGCAAGTGATTCTGACCATTCCATTTAGCACTAGTTCCCTGAATGCTGTTTTTTAATGCTAGTGACAGAAGTGATTTGAGGTGTTGTAACTACATCATGGCAACAAGTCTTAGTTGTATAGATTAATAACATCAAATCATGCCCTACTTATATATAAACATATATTTCTGTCCATATTTCTGTACATAGACAATTGTTTTACATACAACATTGTATACAAAGCTTATTTTTACATATATCATGCTATATATATCTATGCCAACATGTGTTAGAGAATGACATATCCAGTGTTCAGTGCCTTCCCTTGCCATTGAAACTCATTGTTCAACATCCATGTTTTACAAAAAAAAAAAAATCCAGTTAGAAAGAACAAGGACTTTTCACTATGCATCTAGAAATGTCCTTCAGATGTGCTTGAATTTCAGCCACGAGATCTTCAAAAGGACCAGGCCATAGCACTGTGTCCCAGAACAGAATGATTGTCACAGTGTGATTCCCCCAAACAGAACAGACCTCCTCATAACATGTAGCTTGAGAAGACAAAGAACACCTGGAAACAGACAAATTGTATTTCCCTGAAACAAGTGACATTTAAAGAAATATTTCCTTTTTTCTAAGTAAATGAAAAAATCATTATAAACTCCCCAAAACCTACATTTGAATTGAACAGATACGGTTTTAAAGAGTTGCATAGATTTGATATGTTATTTAAGCTTTCTGCTAAATTTATTTGGGAGTACAAATGAACTGGACCAAAAAAATCTGGAAGTTCATTACATTTCTTGAATTTTTTCCCAGTGAGTTCTTGATCTCATAGGCAACCTAAATTATGTTTTCTGACTCCTCCTCCTACTGATTTACTGAGGAAACTGTCTTCAGAAACCCTGACTGAATTTGTCATTTGTTGATGCTAAAACATCAGTGCCTGAAAAGATTAAGTTAATTTTAATAACATAATCTGCTGTGGATTCTGTGGGTAAAAGTATATTTTCCTAATTTTGGACTTCAACAGTGAGAAGGAATCTTTCCCATTGGTGGATTGAGCCCAAATTCCAAAAACTTAAGTAATTGTGTCAGAAAAGTTACTAAGGGCCATGTTTTGGATGGGCTAATTACTGAGTTTGAAAAAGAAAAAAGGACTAGGAAGAGGAATAGATAAAAGGAGACAAGACATCTTAAAGAGAAAGAGATCAAGGCAGAAAGTGATTGAGTTTCAGGACTCTGGTATCTGAGTTGACTGGGAAACAGCAAATTGCCAAGATATTGTTTATACATATTTTCCTCCAGATAAATGAAGAAAAATGGAAATAAAAGACTTTCAGTGCAGCGTGTATCCTGGCTCCACATTGCCAGGGGGAGACTGACCTTGAAATCTGCTACCACACCATAAAGAGGATCAATATTGATTCTTGCGTTGAAGGTGAAAGGATGTTTTTCAGTTTGGTATCACGATTTCAAATAGCTGCAGTTCTTCACAACCATTTAGGGGTACCTATTTCCAAGAAAACAGATGTGACCAAATTAAATAAAGGATAATAACACATTTCTAGACACTTTCCAATTTTTTTGCTCCTACACACAAGCATTCACTTGCAGTACTTCTAAACTACATTCAGATGTTCAAGTTTAGCTGTGTCCCAAAAGTGAACTTTTTTGCAGACATATTTTCACTGGCTTATAGAAGACATGACTATTATTTATAATTTCATGGTCTAGTTCAGAACTGAAACTGACTGGAGACATTTTTTTTATTCCACCAGCTTGCTTTGGTGAAATGCATTTGAGTAATAGCAAATTAGAATAACAAAACTTATGGCTGTGGGGTTCATCACATGTTCAACATCCCAAATGGGTTACCAGATAAAAGTCAGTGTTAGTTCATTCTTCAGTTAAATAAACCAAAGAAGAATGAGAAAAAAATGGGTCTGTCTACCTAGTGGGGTTTAGCATTTTTTAATGTAGATTTAGCTATATCTTCCTATCCCTTTTTTCTCTCCTTCCCTCTCTGCCCTCCAAAAGAAAACACATCTAGTTGCCTTAGGAAGATACGATGTATCAAATTTACAAAATAAACCAGAGCCAAATTTCCTGCCAGGTATGGCTGGGGAAACTCTGAAACCAGATACCATCACAACTTTCAAGTCTGTATCCAAAATATACACACTAAGGCAGGGGAGGAGGCACCCTTCATCAAGGCAGGAAACGAGAATAAAGTGAAAGCTTTATCTGGTTTTGCATTTCTTAAATGGAATAATACCACTGGTTCATACTCCTATACCAGTTATATCTTCCTCCAGGCTAGCAGGGAACAGCACAGAAACACCCAGTTGTATTTTGTCTTCTCAACCTACTCTGGTGATTCTTCTTCCCTGCTTAAATCTCTGTATCAGCAGAGGAGCAGTCCACAGTCTGTGCTGATTTCAGCAGCTTTGCTTTAAAGGCTGTTTCATGACATGGAAGTGAATATCAGAATCCACAAGTGAGATGTAACTGGGATACATATGTGAACATACCACTGCTTGCTCTGAGCAGATACATGCAGACAGGTTCATTATTCATGTTAACCAGGCTGGCTTCTGCAGCTACTTCCACCATTCTGCAGTGTCAAATGTGTAAGAAGCAGCAGTGCAGGCAGCTCAGGCAATGTCTGTGTCAGTGTTCCTGCCACATTCTGCAAATCCCTTCTTACAGCAAGTGGATAGAAGGCTTATTAGGCAGACTGCAGAACTCAGGGAGGAGAAGAAGATCATTCTGGATGCAGTGCAGCACTTCTGGGTACCAGGTTGCAAACTCTGGGCTCTCTGCCCTGTTCAGCTGTTGACCTGGCTCTGGACAAATCACTTGAGTCCTTAGCGCATAGATTTTGTCTCACTGCTCTTAATGCTCGGGCCAGGCAAATCAAAAGTCCATCTAGCCTTGTGTCTGTCTCTGACAGTAGCCACTTGTCAGCACTTAAAGAGGTGTTTGAAAACAGGACACACATGTCTGTATTTCCAAAACACTCTTCCAGCCCTTTATCTGGTCAGATTATAAATTCCTCAGGGCAGAGACAGCATCTTACACTGTGCTTCTACAACAGATTCCCAGTCAAATTTGAGGTAGTGCTCATATCATAGAAAAGAATGGATAATTAGTGCACTGTGACTGGTGACTGGAATTGGGTTCACAGATATGTGTTTGTTGCTGCTTTCAGAGAGGATGGGACAGTCACTTCCATGCTATGGACAGCTTACTCGTCTGTCCCTATCACAGGGATTCACACACACTGCTAGCAAGGACCCACTGAGGGTCTAAAAGTGTTACAGATGATAAGTGTGTAACAGGAAAGTCAATTATCAGCTAGTAGATCCCCGTGTTACCTTCCCAGGCACAGAATTATAGCCTGCCACTTGCCTTTTGCAGGTCATCTTTCACAGAGTTACAGACCCGCATTAAAATGACTTGTGACTAACGACAGAGCAGGGCTTAGTGCCTCTTTATCACTCTGCAGTGAAAGGAAGGTCTTCTCTTTAATATTGCAGAAAAAGCTTTGCGATTGAGTCTTCAGACTGCCTACAGAAGATTTGCATGGTTAAAAAGAATGGCTTGGTTTATGTTTTGAGACAATTCAGCTCACTGTTTGTGTTATTCATGGGCCAGACAAAATCTATGTATTCTTTTTCTTTTTTTTCCATTTTCCATACACTGTAGTTAATGTTTACTTTAGTCCATTACCTACTTGGACTAACCTTTTCAGCATAAATTCTCCATTAAAACATTTGAAGAATCAGGGGTTCCTATGATGCATTTTAAAAAGTAGGTCAGTGGTGCAGCTTCTGTAGGATATGGACTTTAAAAAATAATGAAAGGATAAGTATGATCATCAAAAAAAAGAGGACACTGAGAAATACATGTTCTGGGCATCCTCCCCTGGAAGAAGATGGCTTAACTGTGATGTTGCAGCAATTTCTGTACTATTACAGAAAAACAACACAGAGGGCTAGGGACTTATCCATAGACTAAAGGTCAAGAAGCTCACATACTCATTGCTATCCTCTCCAGAGCTGATTTGGTCTGGCAAGATCCAGCAGAAATGGGGGTCCAACAGCCAAGCAGTTCCAGCAATCAGAGAACCAGTACTGGAGCTCAGTCGCTGTCTGTGTAAGACTGTAGATGTGCCTTGTGATACCTGGAACAAGACTTGTATTCATCTGGACTATGAGAGTTAGGGCCTGGGCCATGCTCTGTGTTGATGCAAGTCAGCATCATCTATTGACTCACTGACTCAGTGGATTTGTACTGACATCCACCAAGTGTGAAAGCGTCATCCAATTTAGTTTACAGCCCTCAGCGAGGGCTGCACATCATGAGTTAGTTACAACAGCCCTGAAGAAGCCAAGAAGTACCACAAAGTGTTCATCTCTGAGTCACAATTTCCTCCATGCCTGGCTCTTTTCTACAGCTAAAGCAACAAATAATCAACATTTCATGTGCCACCTGTACATTACCAACGAGTGTTGAAGGAGAGCTCAAGCGCTGTTCAGGCATGCTCTCCCCAGCCTGAAGCAAGAATAATGAAGTAGTGCAGCTGTGTAATAAGTGTAGGATTCACCTAATGTTCCAAAAATAGAGGGAAGAAATATTGTGTCAAGCAGAGCTAAGGCAGCCATATAAAACTTCTTAGGGGAAAAAAATCAAAATGTATGTATTCGTGGTTGATTAAAATGCCCCTATTCTTTTTAAACATTTTGAAAAATATTATGAATAATCTAAAGAAAATTAATAATCAAAGACCTTTTCCTTCTTTGGAAGGAAAGCTTGGAATCTTCTTGTTTAGAAACAAGAACAACAAACTCCTAGACCTGGTGAACATTTATTACCAGCTTTGGCTGTTGTTTTTTATTTGATTGTCACTTGTAAGTTTACGGATCACAACTCAAACCAGACTTTTGAAGAAAAACAACCAAATATTCAAGATTTGGCAAATCTACAAAAATTTGATCTGCTGAAGAAATGAAAATGTATCCATTAGACAAATGGAATTCTTTGTGTATCATACGTGCATTAAAAAAAATGAATGAATTTTGAGATACTGTATACATTTCACATACAACTCACAATAACAAGGAATTCACTGGCTTGTTGCTAAGTGTTTGTACAGAGTTGCCAAAGTTAGTCAGATTGCTGTATGACACTTCACAAATTTCCATTTCTAAAGATCTTGGAATCATAGAATCATAGAATGGTAGGGTTGGAAGGGACCTTTAGAGATCATCTGGTCCAACTCCCCTGCAGAAGCAAGTTCACTTAGATCAGGTCACATAAGAACATGTCCAGTTGGGTCTTGAAGACCTCCAAGAAGGAGACTCCACACCCTCCCTGGGCAGCCTATTTCACTGCTCTGTCACCTTCACAGTAAAATAGGGGTTTTTGATATTTAAATGGAACTTCTTGTGTTCCGACTTTATCCCATCACCCCTTGTACTGTTGCTAGCTACCGTATTAAAAAAAGGATGCCCCAACCTCCTGACGGCCACTCTTTAGATATCTTCAGGATCTTCTGAAATGAAAGTCACTCCAGCCTATGTAAACTGTTACAATCATCGCTTTCACAGAACTATAACTGTGTTCTTAAACTGCTGAATGGTGTTCTTTTAATTCCTTGGAGGTATTAATCTTGTTCCTTGATTAAGTACCAAAATAAGAATGATCTCTTTGTCTAGTTTAGGGTTTGTTTTGTTTTTTTAATTGCAGTTATTGTTTTATATTTTTGGGAAAGAATGGAAAGCAAAGAAAAGAAAAAAACCCCAATCAAACAGTACAAAGCCAAATCAATTGCAGAGTATAGCATTTACAGGCTGGTCTTAATTCAGATCAGTATTGGCAATACGTTATTTAGGAAGTACTTTCTGGACTCACTGGCCTCAGGGATTAAATTTTAAAATCCTATCAATGGGCCATGTAACAGGAATCATGAAGAAAGTGTAGCCATAACAGAATTGAACGTGTGCATGTAATCTGTCTACAATCTGGAGGTATTTTATTTATGTACTTACTCTTAAATGTCCAATTAGTGAGTCCCTAGTGATTAAGATTACTGTAATACATGCCCAGAATGTAGTTTATAGTGCAATCCTACCCTAATGTTTAGAGTTCCCAACCCATGAAGGTATCTTCCCCCTCTGCCAGCACGATATTCAAAACATGTGCCCCTCTATGTTGATCTGGGAACCATTGCTCTCCTGTTCTCATTACAATGCTCTGTTGCCATGAGCTACCTTCTGATGTGGGAAAAAAAGTCATTATTATAAATTAAAAATATTAACAATGGATTGATAATTAATTTAACCAAGCTGATGGTTTTCCCTTTCCTTCCTTCCATTTTGCCTGACTACATGTCTGTGCACTTGACCCTCTGGTTACAATTAAGTGGTGGATCGAGACCATCCCTTCCTTAGCCTGGAAGACACATTCACATCCACCTCTGAAGCAATCACAATATTTTATTAATGAATGAGGAGCTCTTTAAAAGGAGTCCAAAGACAGTTGCCTTTCCTCACAATTCTTCTCTTCATCAGACAAGTAGCTTACTAGACTTCAAGGGGGAAGAGATGAGGCCATCCAACTGCAGCTATATTTTCTCTAAGTGACACATTTACAACCACTTACTTCCAAGCCAAATAAGATCTGATGACATGAAAAGCTTAAGCTGATCCTCCCATCAGGACAGGAGAAGAAGGAAACTCCACCTCTTGCCTGGGCAAATGTCAGAGAAAAGTGGAGGAGGAGTCAAGCCTGGTGGAGAAAAACGAGTGAAGCTTCAACTCAGGAATGACAGAGAGGTGAAGAGGGCTTTCAGTCACTTCAGGAATAGGAATGAATCCAGTCATTTGGTGTAGTGATATAAACATCTAAGGAAGCAAAGAGGGCAGAGAATTGGATTCTGATATGACCAAAGTCTGCCAGAGGCTGCACCCTGTATTGATAAGGAGACAGCATCAGAAAGTAGGATCAGAAATTGAACTATAATCTTCTCTGGTGTAATCAGTTAGGTCACCTCTAGGAAAATTCCATGGAAAGACCTGGATCAGTGTTAGAATTGATCCTTTGCCAGTATTCTGGATGCTTTCTAAGGCTTTCACATCATACTTCTGCAGCACAGCCCAGTGGCCACATCCATCTACCTGTCCTTCTACATTGACAGTTGGCCAAAGACAGGAAAACAGTGTCAAGTAACCCTCCATTGTTAATCCAGGGTTATTATAGTCATTCTCTTGTGTAACATGAAAAATAGTCAGTCTAAATTACTATTTAGCATCTTTACCTTGGTCATATGTCAGCTTCCTTCTCCCTAGAAAGCACTCTTTGGTAAGTCCTCATAATAACTAATTAAAAAAAAAGTAAGCTTTTTCATCCTCATTGAAACTTGCATTGTGAAAAGACAGGAGAGCCAATTTGCCCTCGGTCATTTAATAACTCATTGCAGTGCTGAAGTGGGTCAGCTAATGTTATCTCTGAACATTGTGATGGGGAGGAAAGTTAGTGCTGTCTTTGTGTCCCACAGGCTTTTGGGAGACAAAAGCAAATCAGTTGAAGAAATAAAATAATATACTGATGAAAATCCTCTCTTTTTTTTTCCCCTTTAGCTGAGGGTCACTACATCTGGCAGATATTGTCAGGGATTTTACTTTTTTTTTTCTTCTTGAGAAGTACAGTGAATTTTGCTTGGAGGAAGCCAATTGAATCCAGGTCATTCTGATTAGAACAAATAAAATGGGCTCTGGATATCATTGAAAAGAAATTTGCCCCGGCTCTTAGTTGCAAAAGGTACAAAAATCTCTCAGACCTGTGCAAGTTAAAGCCTGAAGAACAAGGCTGCAACCACTTCCAAGTTATTTAAACACCCTAAATTATTTACAATTATTTTGATGGTTGTTTCTGTGGCAGAAGTGTGAAGCCTTTGCTGGAGTCACTCAACATTCACAGCAGCATAACAAGGATCCATAACCTGTCGTATCTGCAGCATGACAGGATGTAAAACACCAATGCCTGTCCAGATAAAACAAGGTCAGATTATTAAAATACAAATCAATCTGCTAGTGTTTAATGTGCTGCTCACTGTGACTCGCATACATAACTTACCAAGAGAAGCACATCATATAAAAGCAGGTGGTGTTTGGAAGTCATTTTAGGTAAAGGCAACCCATCAAGAACAAGATGTTTAAGGGGTTTTCACTTTTTGGGGAGATGGCAGAAAAATGAAATTTGATTGACCTTCCTGGGAAGAATTGGAGTAAAAAAAGTTACAATAATGAGCTATTTATTAAAAAATACTCCTCCTCATTTTTATAGCTCTGTTTATATGATAAAAAATAGCCACTTAATCCTCCTATGCACTTTGCAGAGTGATAAAGTAAGTCCTGTCCCTGTTTTATAGGTGGGGAAACAAAGGAAGGGAAAAAAAAATTCTCATGGCAACAGAGGGAAATGGTGCAAGAACTGGAGTCTGACTGCAGGAATTTCATTTCCCCTTCAAGTTGTTCTTACATGTACAGGATGTTCCCTTAGTGGTGATTTCTGAGCTCTGTTTTTCTTTCATTCTTTCTTCTCTCTGTCTTAAGTGACCTGATTTTATCTTTCTTAACATGAAGAGAGAGGCAGAACAGCATCTCTTGTTTGTGTGCATATGGAAGCTTAGAGAGGCATTGCAAATGTGGGGCATCTGTGGTTGTAACCCTTCCCTGACCATAATGTCTCTTTCCAAAATGTGCCCTGCTCCATCTGCCTGGCAAATCCATCTAAGGGATTTGTCAGAATGGGAAGATAAAAGGAAGGGCAAACTGATTGTGTGTAAGCTCATCCTACACCAGGGGTTTTCTTAGAAGCTTGTCATTTTTATAAATTCTAATAAATTAACTCTGTAAGTTCAAGAAAAATAAGAGGATCTTTTTCTGTCACATCTACAGTCAGCTCATTTTCTTTCTCCCCCTTCACGTGATTATTTTACCCTGAAGAAGGATTTTCATGGTCAAATCCCTGCTCCTCACTCTTCTTTGTAGCAAGGTGTAAACACCATGCTGGCAGCTGTAAGGGTATGAGGAGTCTTTATTCTGCAACTGTGAGGAGTGAGGAAGAGCAAAAGAGGCTGTTATGCACTCTTGTCCTCGTGCAAATGAGGAATTTTCACCCAGCCCACGTGCATTTAATTCTCTATAACACCTGTCAGAGAGAAGTTGCACTTAGTGCAGAGTTTCACTTACATATTTACATGTGCTTCACTACATTTTTAGATTACCCTTCAGACAGGGATCCAGCTAGCTTGATGAAGTGTAAGCTCAAAGGAGTTTTCTAGGCATAATGTGCATTATCAACCAGTTCATCACCAGGTCATTTTTGCCAGATACCTTCTCAACTCCCCTTCTGTTTTACCAAGTGTCCTATCAAAGATTGCAGACTCTACTTGGAGAGGCATCATGCAAGGGAAAGGTGTCAGATCCGTGTTCCCTGCCAAAGTGCTTTTGGACTTATCTGTTCTGCAGAGCTAATGGGACAGAGCCCTGGGTTGCTTCAGTTTTAAAGATAGCACTGGATCTCTTTACTTCGAACAGGCATATGAGTGTTTGGGAAGTTGCCATGAGTCTGATCAAGTCTGGTAATCAAGTGACTCCCAGGTGTCTGTGCTTGGAGCTGGATGTGAAGAAAACCCTGAGCAGAACTTGCCAGCCTAGCTCTCATGCAAAGCACAGCAGCTTTGTTTTTTTTCCCCTTGTGTTAGTTTGCTGTTGAAAGCAATACATTAAACAGGTAGCTTGGGGTTTCCTTATGTTAATCAAGGATTTGGATGGATCTTCAAAAGTATCAAGTCTTGAAACTACCTCTCTGAAGCTAGATCTTATGCTTGCAATACAATTAATGTGCAATTGGTCTTCCCATGAAGAAATCTTTCCTAATCTCCAATCTAAATCTCCCCTGGCACAACTTGAGTTGTGGAGAGTGAGAAGGTTTCTCCTCAACCTCCTTTTCTCCAGGATAAACAACCCCTGTTCCCTCAGACACTTCTCATAGGACTTGTGCTCTGGACTCTTCCTCAGCTCTGTTGCTCCTCTTTGATCAAACTCCAGCATCTCAATTTTAATGTCAACCAGTGCTCTTTATGTGAGGCATTAGGCAAATCCCTGTTTATGAGGTTGCACTTTCGAATCTTCAGCCAGCAAAAGAGAAAAACCTTAAAGACCTGACATCCAAACCTAAGATATATTCCTTCTAATGCTTGCTGTGGGTCAAAAGACAGGATTTACTGCAAACCAGAGAGAATAAATGAGCTCTATGATGGTCACAGGTTTTCATCCTGCCTCTGCAGTGTTTTGTTCTCCAAGGACTGATTATTACCATGATCCAAGCAAGAAAAGGAAGTTGTTTGCAAACTCTGCATTCTCATCACAAACTAGCCTTAGGGTGAAGCTGTAGCCAGTTTTAGACCAAACTGCAATTCAGGTACCTAGATTTGGGCATTCACTGCTATATGAGATGCCACAGGGTTAATTCCAAATGATGTGCATGAGATGGGCAAGAAGTTGTGGGATACCTCAGTAGATCTCTGACTTAGTCAAGTGAGTGACTCTTGGATTTTACTGTTGACCTCATCAAAGCTGATTTTTTTTTCTGCATATCAGTCCTGTAGTAGATACAAGGCATAAAACCCGACTTTCAGAGACAAGTGGAATTATTCAGACCTTTTATAGCTGTAGAATAACTTCCTCATTATCCTCAACCACTGTGGGAAAGGCAAGGTGGAGTCTGTGTTCCTGCAGTGATGGTTTTGTGAAGCTGATGGAGGGTGTTAACACCCCCAGCCTTCCCAGACCGCTGTCTGGCACCTCATTCATCTGAAGACCTCTGAGCATGTAAGGTCTGTGATAAACAAAGGGGCTCTGTCTTGTGCCTCTGGGTTTCCAGTGGCTTATTAAAGATTGGATTGTTAAATGTTATCCTTTAACAGAGAGATATTTCTGTGGGTAGGGAGACTCCCGTGTCACTGAGAAAGAAAGAACAACGCTTTCATGTTACTTGTTTAAACCATGAAGCGCTGATGTTTTGCTGTTTGACATGCCATTGTTTCTCGCTCTTTCTAACCAGTCCTGTTCCTCCATTCCTTGTGGTTAATTATTGCTCTCATTCTCTTTCTGGCATGTCTTCTCCGGCTCTGTTACTGGATCCGTAGGGGAAAAGTGACTGAGGGAACTAAGCACAGGAGTAAGGAGCAGAGAATTAACTGTCCCCGTGGGAAGCTTGAGTTACCAGCTGCCACATAAGCACATTTTCATTCCTAATACTGAAGGAAAAGTTAACAAAGAGCTTGTCACCTAGAGCAGAATACAGGGGAGCAGGAAAAAATTCTGCAAGTAATTTGTATTGCCTACCCATGACAGCACAGTGCATGCAGTTCATGTCTAATTATTACTTTCTATTATTCATTATTTGCATTTCAGTAACATCCATGGATACCAGTCAAGATCGCAGCATTGTAACAGATTCTGCTCCAGCACAGACTGGGCCAGCATTGGAACTTTTTAACAGTGTAACTATGTCAGCTGAGAATATAAATAACCTACTAAAATAACTATATTGTTACAAGCCATAATACTGCATCACAGCAGACCTTCCTTCTCCATTTGCAGCTTATTCACCTTCCCATACAGGAAATACATGATGCAGGTGTAAATATTTTTCTGTTGTTTGAAGTATTTATGTTTGAATGCAGCTGCAGCACTTTAATGCTGCTGTAGTTTCAGTCTACATGTAAACACAAGTAAGACAGATCCTGTCCCAGAAGGCACAATATCTCAATAGACAACAATTGGGAAAGGAATCAGAGGCATAAATAAGTCGTGGATCTGTTGAACGGTGTTGCTGGACAAGGTGTATGTCTCATCCCTGGATCTGAACTGATGTTTGCATGCTGCAGAAGGAGATATACAAGTCTTTACCCTAATTCTACATCAGCATCAGTGCAGCTCCATTGAAGTTAATGAAAAGCCAGGTTAATTCTAGTTAGGTCCCATCTGTCTAAAGGTCTGGTTTGTTATCTTTGACTCACAGGAGTTAAAATGTCACGCTTCTCAAAAGGAGCTATCTGGCACCTTAGTTTTGCAGCTTGATATGCTTTGATGAGTATCTTGGGCATCTTCTTCCCAATCACTAACTAAAGTGGAAATAAGATGGAATTCAGCTCCTGATAGAGTTTCATGTAGTTTCTGCCACATTCTGCCTACAGGCAAGTTGGCTTCAACTTATGACAAGGGATGCTCAAGAAGGTTTGAGAATAAATGCTCCTGCAGAATTTTCTTCAATGCTCAGTGTGATAAATTATAAAGCAATCAACTTCTGTTGACTTTTTCTCCAGGATTTTCATATAATGGCTCTGAGACTGGCTGATGGACAGAGCTGCAGCTCACTTTTCCTGCAACTGGGCTGGCAACTTTGTTGTAGAACAGATTACTCTAAAATCTGTGCAGCATGTGGGCTTTGTTAGTGTTTCATCTACCCACAATGCTTTGTACTTGAGATAAATTCTGTTGCTATCAGGATACTGTCTTTTAGTTTTGCACCAACGACATAGCATTTGTTTGCAGTAGGGGTAGAAACACAGAGAAAGATTGAACAAAGCAAATAATCCTACCAGTTCTCAGCAAAAAATGCCAGACTGGAACAGCAACCTCTAAGTTTTGTTGAATTTCTGGGATGTTTTGTTCAAACAGATATGAAAGCAGTGGTTCTGTGAAATATTTTTATGGATCTGTATGTTTTGAACAACCTATCTGTATGTATAGATGTATCAAAGCATATGGATCAGCTTGTTTTATTGCTTCTTGATTATGATCTCTGTAGTCCTAATCAATAAACTGTAGATTTAGGAAACTATCTGATCCAGATTGTGGTCTAAAGCAGTGATATACATGTCAGAGCTAAAGTGATATGTTGACTTGGTAGTTGGCAGTGGGTGACAAATATGAGTGAGGGACTTCTGCTATGGATTTAACGCTGGGAAAGCAATGGGTTGAACTATCAATGTGTGGTATGGCATAGCATTGAGCTAAACTGCTTGTGTGTGGAGATGCTTGCATGTGGCATTTCAAAATATGTCAGATATGCACGATCAAGATAAGCTGCTGAAGTATAAGCAGTACAGGACACAAAGAAAAGCAAGTAGTCAGTGCAAGATGATTGTCACAATGTCATAAAAATAAAGAACTGACTGCAGATGGAAACTGGGATCATAACCTTCAGGCTGAACTGATGCAGTAGTAGAAACCTCCTAAAATTTCCAACATGCCAGTGCTGCTCAGAACTGTAGTTCAGGAAAGTAAAACTTATTTAGAAATATTTCAGCATCAGATTCATCACAAAAGTGTCCCTGGTCATGGGGAAAAGTGACACTTGCTTGAACAACTGCTTGGAACTAGTATATGGACAGCAGCATCCATTATTACCTGAACTGGAGCACGACCAAGGTAGACCCTGAAGTCCCAGGAAAGATTAACATATGGAGGTAATTTGAAATAAATAGGAAACAAATTGATGTATCGTACTTCCCAGTTAGTGCTCTTTCTCTAGGCAAGACCTCCTTGTTGATTTGTTTGATTATTGTTATTACCTCCTTGTTGATTTTGTCACCAAAGTGGACAATTACTGGTCCATTTATGCTGTCTGATTTTAAATGTTAGTTAAACGTTAGTTTACCTGGAAATGTCTGCACTAGGCAGAGGATTTAGGTTCCTTACCTTGTGCACTTTCTGTGGCGTGTAATTAGGTGTCTAAAATATTCTGAAGTGCATTATAGGAATTCTCACTTACTGTGTCTGTTGTGGTTACCTTCTATAAAAAGGGAAGAGTAAGAAAAGGACTGGAGGTGGGCAACTGCTAGGTTAAAAAGACAGTAACTGATCACTTTACAAGATGTCACTTTTCTTATGTCATCTATTGAATGTGCACTTTGCACTACTAAGTTTTGAACTGATATCTACTGGCTAGTCTATCTCTAGACTGTGTAAGGACCAAAATCAAGTACCAGGCTACTAGATCAAAGAACTTTTTACTTCAAATTTATTTTCAATACTAGCAGTAATTATGCTATTTATCTCTTCCTTGAATAGTCTGTGCTGTGCCACAGGTCAGAGAAGATTTTCATCTCCTGCTGATTTAAGTCAGAAGTTCTAATGGATTATGTGGGATACAATGTGCATAGGGGGAGAGGTGCAATATCTCTGTATGCTACTGTTAAGAAATATTTCCAGATTTCAGACTCATTTCAGGACCACATCATTCCCAAAATAAGCTTCTCAGATTCCCTGTACATAACCTGCCTACTGTACAGGCAGACAGGGATCAGCTATTCACTACAGAGCCTGAAATGCCTGAGGCTCTTGTCTCTGCTTATATCCATTAGAGGTAAACCAGGGCTGATTATAGGGAACAGTGTACTTCTGATCATGTCAATGAGCATAGCTAGCAAGTGTTCTGGGGGCAGATTCTCATCTCATTTGCATTGGTGCAAATCAAGAGTAATTGAGTTATTCCAGATTGAGAGCAGGCAAACTGCCCTAATAGGATTTTCTGTCTCAATAAAGATATTATTGAGCTCAGTCAGTGACTCTGTTTTGTCACTGTTTCCCTCTGATTTTATGCTGATATACAATGTTTATCTTTGGTTCAGAGCAAAACCCACCACATGTGCAAAGAGAAGGTCATTTGGGAAGGAAATGTATTTGAGTCCCAGTTCTGGCACTTGTTTGTGGATAGGGTTTGGAGCGTTTGCTCTTAAAACAGTTTCTAGCAAGTCTTGTACTTGTCTGTTGGCTCTGATGAAACCCAAACACAGGGGAAACCGGTAGCCCTCATGCACCATGATCACTCATCACAGAAATGGGTGGAGAGAAAAGAAACCCACACAGCACAATGACATTAAACTGAGAGATAAAAGGCACTCTTAAATAAAAAATCAAACAAAAAAACCCAACAGCTTGAAAGATGATTTAAAACCAGAAAATTCTTCACATGACTTTTTAAGACAACATAAGCCCCCTTTTGTTTCCTGCCTATTTCGGCCTGTTCCTGGTCAAGAACACCACAGCTAATAATTGTGTCAGAAAACCTTCCTGTCTGAAAATGATCTCTTCCTAATGGATAGATGATTCCATATGGTTTCATATGTCATAGATGGAGGGAGAACATATTGGACGACTGGCCACAGCTGGCAGTTTGTGTTAGTGCCATATGGATAAATGTGTGAGCTCTACTGCATTGTGTATTTCAAGTAAGCCATTTATCTAAACAGGTGCTGACCCACTGGGAATGCATTTTTATGGTCAAACTTGCAGCATGCAGTGATAGGAACCACTCTATTCTCCCCTCACTTTTCTGCAGTGCAAATACAAGACACTTAGGTATCATTTGACTCCATTCTGCTTTGCACTGTATAACTCCATTGACATCCATAAAAGCACACCTGGGCAGACCCTTTGTAAGTGAGACCAGAATCCTGCTTTCTGAACTGTATAGATATTAGAAGACCAGGCTCTAAAATCCTCTTTGGGAAACAGACTGTGATACTCACTTCCAATAGATATTGCTATATCTTACTCAAGAGACTAAAATCACCCCATTTATGAGGCTATATAAATACAGAATCAGACTTTCCACCTCCTCGAGCTACTGTGCTCCATCCTCAGTTCCAGATGAAATTTTTTGCACTCCTTTTCTCTCCATGTCATAATTGCCTCTTTGTCTAAACATGCTTCATTTTGGAATTCCTCTCTCTTGCATTCCTAATATGTGTGGTTCAAGGTACTTGCTGACTGATTTACGCGGGGTTGATGTGCCTCCCTTGGAAATGGAGCAGAGCACATTCCATCCACCTGCGTAATAAAACCAGCCGATGCAGGATGGGAGCACTCAAACCACAGCAGAAATAATCTTCAACTAAGTTTTGTCTCAGTTATCTGTCTCTCCATCAACTCTCCTGATTGTGGTATTAAGATCATGCCTAGGGAGCAGACATTTGTGAAAAAAAAAGAGAAAGGCTGTACTTATGCTTCTTATTCTAGAGCTCTGTGTCACTGTCAGTACCAAATACCGGGGTGAGGGAAAAAGCCTCATCTGCATTTCTGAACAAGTATTTTGATAAGAGCATGACCCTGCTAATTTGGTCCTAACATTCAGAAACATGTAATGCCAATTAAACTCTCTGGGCTCCTTCTAGAATCATAGAATGGTTGTGGTTGGAAGGAACCCTTAAATGACTGGCAATGAGCAGAGATGTCTTCCACTGGATCAGATTCTTCAGAGGTCCTTGCAATCTGACCTTGAATTGCTTCTAGGATTGAAGCATCTGCCACCTCTCTGGGAAATCTGTGCCAGCATTTCACCACCCTCATTTGAAAAAAAAATCTTCCTTAGATCTACTCTGATTCTATCCTCCCTGATTTTACAAACTTTACCCCTTTATCTATTTCTACAGGCCCTAATAAAGAGTCTGTCCCCATCTTTCTCATAAGCCCTCTTTAAGTACTGAAGGGCTGCAATAAGATCTCCCCCATCTTCTTTATGAGCAATATAAGTCTCTTGCCTTTATCAACAGGAGGTATCATTTTATAAGAGAGTACATAAAGTCAGTTTGGGGTTAAACCAATCTACAGACCAAAGCTCAGAAAGTAATTTCATTAATGAGATAAGAATCGGATTCCTCATTTGCAAGTATACCAACCCCATGGTATGCAGAGGGGCAGGGAGTTAGTTTGGGCAGGAAAATCAGGAATTCTGCAGTGGTTAGAGGAATAAGCCTGACTGTCATCCCATGGTTTTTCCAGCTCAGCAGTTTCCCATGACTAATAGTTCATTTGTAGTTCCTTGAGAAGTGAGAAAACAGTCTCAACTCAGCAGAAAGAGGATGGTGACACTAATTTGTATTTCCCATTCTGTGATTCTGTGATCACCTGCCTAACTACACCCACACCCAAAATGTATGTTCCCTCACTTCAGTTTATTTGTGGACAGATATTCTAAACATTAGTTAGGCTTTCATAACATAACAGTAATAAGGCAGCATAAATAAATAGCAAGTTCTCAGCTGTGCTTGGTGCACACTGTGCTTGGGAGATTAAAAAGAAAATCAAAAGTGCAGGGCAGAGATTAAGATGATTCTGAATTGCTGTGTATAAAACTGAGTCCCCTTTGTGCCTCTTATCTGCTATTTTGAAGTACCGTTACTTAAACTCAGTGTTGGGCCGGGGGCGGGGTTGGGAAGTCTTTTTAAAAGGATATGAGAAGCCATTTCAAAAGACAACGCCTCTCCAGTAAATAAAGCACGAAAGTTTCAGGTCAGCACTGAAATGGTGGATGAGACAGAGTTTCACTCGATAAAAAACTTGTTCATCAGGAGGCTTTCAAATCTAGTCGCTGAGATAAAGAAGATCAAAGTGTTTAAACACGTTGATCCACTACTGAGGAAAATTTAGTGCTGGCAACAGAGACCAGCTGCAGTATTACTGGCGTCTGAACTCGCAGCAGGGGACTAATTGCTCCTATAGATATAGGTTTGCATTACAAACACAGGTCTGAAGGAACGGCATTCTCATTCACAGAATGATGGAGATCTATTGATAAGCAGTTAAATAAAGACCTACTGTAAGAAGCGTCCTTGGGAGGGACCAGGGATCCTGGAGAGGGATGCATGAGAGTCCTCTGCTTTTATTTTACTTCTTGTGCAGGAAAAGATCTCATCAATTTGCTCAAGATGGTGAAATTATCTTCCAGCTCTTCTTGAGGTGTATTAAGTAATGAAATGAGGAAGAGTGGCGAGAAGTCAATCCTTAATGCTATTGGTACAACATATTCTGCTGGAGGGTAGCCTGGAGAGGAGGACTATTGCCATCAGAGAGTTCTAAAGTTTCTATCAAACCTGTTGTTTTTATAAAAATTATTAACTGGATAGGGGATGGAGAATCACAGAATCATAAAATCTTAAGGGCTGGAAGGAACCTCGAAAGCTCATCCAGTGCAACCCCCCTGCCAGAGCAGGGCCACCTGGAGTAGGCCACACAGGAACTTGTCCAGCTGGGTTTGGAATGTCTCCAGAGAAGGAGACTCCACAGTCCATCTGGGCAGCCCCTGCCAGTGCTATCTCACCCTCACATTGAAGTTTTTCCTTATATTTCTTTGGAACCTCTTATGTTTGCTTGTACCCATTTTCCCTTGTCCTGTCATTGGATATCACTGAGAACAGCCTGGCTCCATCCTCCTGATACCCACCCTTTACTTATAATGAGACTGGTTATAAAAAGGATCCAATGAACAATCACAGCTGTGAACACACTTAACAGTAAGTCTTCTGGAAAAGCATCTCCTTAAACAGGCTCCTTCTACAGTCCCAGCACTCCACAGAGAGTGTATTCTTGTTTTATTAAGCGATGAAGGAGAAAGGTCTGAAGCAAGGGTTAGTGACGGGGATTTTCCAAAGACACAGACGTTGTTTCTGGCAGAGGTAGGAACTGAATAGGATGTTTTGCTTTTGGGTGGGAATATTAAGAGGTTTGAGTTCTTCTGTGTAGCTAATACCTGAATGCCTGGGTTTTTTCATATTCTAAGGGAAATTAAGAAAAATGCTTCAATTCTGATCAACATCTTCCTCATAAAGCACAGCCCTTAGTGTCTTTGTGTGTACTCAATAAAAAGCAAGTTGGCTTCACCACTCCAGTCTTTCTAGTTGAGAAGGAGAGACATTTTGCCTCTGGGAGGAAATCAAATGCTCCTGTGCTGAGTCATACAGAACAGTAAAATATGCCAATCCAGCTCCAGTTGTTCAGCCCTTGTTTGGTTTTTGCAGTTCTTTTGATAACAGCAAATTTCACCACATGTGTGTATATATGTATATATATAAGTAGATATATTTGTATATGTCCAGCCACATAAAAAAGTGTATTCTTTGATGTTTTTTAATACCACCTCATTCTTAGGACTTTCTAGAAACATCATTATTAATCCCCCCCGGGGCTTCCAGGATAGGCTATGGGCACAAGGAAAGGCATTCAGAGGCCAGAAACCTTTCTTGTCACCACAAATGACAACTTTTTCATAGCTCTGTCCTTGATTGCTCCTTTGCAGCAGGGACCCTCATTAAAACCATTCAAATGTGAATACACTACCTAAATGCAGGAGGTAAATTCTTCCAGGGTCTCTAGAGAGGGCATCACAGCACGCCTCCTTTTGCCTCAGCATGATGGCTGGCAATACAGGTTACTAAGCATGCAGCAATGGGACAGACTGCAGAGAAAAAGTACAGTTATGAATGTATTCTCTGATGGATTAGTGTGATGCATTTGGGATGTTCTAGGATATTTGACCTGGCTTCTCTTTCTCTTTAGAAAGATGAAGGTCTGTCTTAAGTATTATGTAGGACCTGACAGCTCAGAAGATGCCTCAGACCGGTGGTGGCATCTCTCAGGGTCAGAAGCACCCTTGTTTTGTCCCAGAAAAACTGCTGCCCGTTCTTGGTTGGACCTATTGTGTTTTTGGGTGTGAACACATTGAGCTGAAGGAAAAAGGCTGTGGCAGAGGAATAAGGGGATACTGTGTGAAGAAGTCCCACCTTGAGTGCATCCCTTTCTCGACACTCTCCCCAGGAAGCAAGTCAAAAATGATGAGAAACACATTGTCCTAGAAGCACTGATCTCAGTTACAAATTAAGGAGTGGGTTCAGCAGCACATTTCAGGCACAAGCAGTGCAGAACTATCTAACCAAATCTACCTGTTGTTCCCCTCCAGCAGCTAAGTAATGTTTTAATTTCTGAGAAACGTCTTTTAAAAACATGTTAAAAGATTATTTCATATCCATTTCATGTATCATTAATTTGTTACAACAGTTATACTGGGAGCTTTAGCTTTGTACATCTTGTTAATCATTGGTGTCTGATTTTTTATGCTTATTGTACTCTTAAGAAATTTGCAAACACAAATGTTTCAGTGGACATTTTGTGGAGAATGCGTTATCTAAAGCAAACTGGATAAAAACATTGCAAGGAAGTTGCAGTTTTCCTCAACACTTCCAAGCCAAAGTGTGTCAAAGTTCAGATCTGTAAATAACCTGCAAAATGATCAGGCAGCATTTATAAGGCAGGAGTGTTCATAGTCTACAAGAAACGTGGACTCCAAATAGCTTAGTTCACAATTGCCAGCCTTTATTAGGGTCAAGTTTTCCATCCTTGAGCTCAATAGCTGTGCTCCTGTAAACTTCTCAGCTTACCTATCCCCTGGCAAAAAAAAACCAAAGAACAGCAATTACCCTTCATTGCAAAGCATTTGAAGGAGTTTGGATTATAGATCAGCATTGGATAAAGGGAAAGACTATTGCTTCCATTTAACAGCTTTAACGAAAAGTGTGTTGATGGCGAGATTATGTTTTATAGTTGGTCTGTGCTGAAAGACCTGAAGCTGTTACAGGACAATTGAGCAACAATTATAGAAACATCTGTTGTGAGCTGAGAAACAAACTATGATACTTTTCTAGGTAATACAGAAATTCTTTCTTCTACAAAGACATTTTTATATCCATAGTTCAAATAGGCCAGGAGAAATATTTTTCTGTATGAAATGAACCCAGCAGGAAAAATAATTTTTCCCCACAGAAAAAGGAGTATCTGAAAAAAAATTATCCAGAAGCCAAAGATGATATTTTTATTTTACAGTAGATTAAGAAAATATTAATTTTGGAGATGCTATTGCACAAAAGGCATATTTTGATGCTTTGAATTCAGTGATATGGATTATGGTCATTTCATAGCATATTTTGTGGTAAGATCCAAAGAAAGAATTTACATGTTCAGGAAAACTAGCTTTCTAAATTACTTTGCAAGCCTTCATCAGATGGGTATGTTAATTTTAAACTCTGCAAGCATAGGACTGTGAGACAGAAGCAGTTGTATTTTGGTGCAATTGCTTAGCCCATCTGAAATCCAATGAATCAAATTCCCACAGCAGAAGCAATTCAGTTGAGCTTACTACACCTCAGGCTGATGAAAATGCCCTGTTTCTTTGTTCCAATTGGCCCAAACTGGGTATTCTGTCCTCAAGTTCTCCTGGTTTGATAAAATAAGTTGTTTACTAGGTTTATTGTCATGGTCAACTGTCATGTGTTGAACAGTGTCATTATGGAAATGCTGCTTAGCCTTTGTCAAGGCAACATTATAGATACTGGCTTGAGGGGCAGGTGTTTATTTGCACATAACCTGGTGTGAGATTCATTGACTGTTAACTGAGGAAGCTGAAAACCACACATCTAACAAGTAGACATCTAAGATGTAAATGTCTAAAGTTAATTGAAATAAATCTGTGATGAACAAAGCATATGCAAGCAAATGAGACTTAGATACTACATGGTTAAAAGTACAACATGAAAACCAACTTTTTGCACAAAGCACATTTGGTGATCTTGCAACAAGTGAGGAAGGGGAGCTTGGTACACAAATGGCACAGGACAGTGGTACTTTGATGAACATTAAAAAGTAATTCTGCTGAAGCTCAACAGGACACATTCCACATCCTTCTGCTACCATTTACAAGAAATCCAATTTTTCAGCTGAAATTATTACACACTGGGAAAATTATCTTAATTCTGAGAAGCCTCCACTGTGTATCCTTTTCCAGCCTCCTCTATAAACTGCTTAAAAACTAGCCTCAACCTTTAAAAAACAACAACAGCAACAAAACAACCCAAACTAGCAGAGATAAAATACTGTGAAATCACCCCTACAACACAATTGGAACAGATTGGGATGTGCAAAACACTCACTCCACTGGAAGCCCTCCTGGCTGATGAGGTTCAAAATTGACTTGATGTGTGGGCTAAAAAGAAGAGGTTCTTAGAGAAAGAGCAGCTCTCCAGGATTAACTGGTTCTGTAGTTTCTTCCCCAGGGTCGCTCAGCCTTCACTCTCCATCCTCTCTCTAATGGTCCTCCCTTTTTTCCTTTTTATCCAAAAGAGGAATGGATAACAAGCCTTACTTTTTCCCAACTGAATCAGTGAGTAGGGATGATGGTCCTTCCAGGCAAACCTTGTCACCTGTTATGAGTGGTTATGAGGGATCTCCTCATAGGTTTCTAAGGTCTATCATCTTGATGTATTTCCCACCAAGGTCCGATTGTGTGGGTGATGATCATGATGATAACTATAACAGTTTGCTTTTTCTGATGACAAGCTGTCAGCATATATGGCAATGAAACATTAGGCCAAAGCCAATAAATATGGGTTGTTGATTTGGTGTGAAAAGAGAGGATGTGCAGGTCTGGAGCATGTTTAGAGAATCACAGAATCATAGAATTGTTTTGATTGGAAAACACCTTTAAGTTCATTGAGTCCAATATGCTCCTAAGTTTGCCAACTAAACCATGTCCCTCAGTACCACATCCTTTAAATCCCTCCAGGGATGATGACTCGTATCACCTTCTGGGCAGTCTGCTTCAGGGCTTGATAACCCTTTTGCTGAATTAATTTTTCCCAATCCCCCATTTGTATCTCCCTTGGCACAACTTAAGGCCATTTCATTTTGTCCCGTTGCTTGTAACTTGGGAGAAGAGATCAACTCCCAGCTCGCTACAACATCCTTTCAGGCAGTTGTAGAGAGCAATAAGGTTATGGTGGTCGTTGAGCTTCAGTCATTGCAAAGAAATACATCACCTTACAGAAAGATGTCCTTCGACTCTGCTGAACTCTGTGAGAGTCTTTCCTACTTTCATGTGCTGCCTTTTGGAACATACCTATGATCTCTGAATACATCAGTCGTGCCTTTCTGTTCTCCATGGGGGAACAAAATAATGAGAGCTTGTCCTGTGAGCAGGGCTTCGTTTGGGAGGATGATTTTCAGCTCATTTCCACAGGCATTGTCTCTTCTTCTCTCCTTGCTTCAGGCAGGAGTCAGACATTAAATCCCCAGTCACCACTTACAGCAGAGGGCGATAATAGAAAAAGAGATAGAGAGTCTCATAGAATCATAGAATGGTAGGGGATAGGAAGGGATCTTTGGAAATCATCTAGTCCAACTCCCTGCAGAAGCAAGGTTTTGAAGACATCAAGGGAAGGAGCCTCCAGACCCTCCCTGTACAGTCTGGGCCAGGGCTCCCTCACCTGAACAATACAAATAGTTTTTTCTTATGTCTTGTTTGGGGATAGAAAGGACTATAGAACATGTCTAACTGCTTTGCAGGATCCTTAGATCAGGCTCAGTGATGGGGATTACGGTATTTCTGGCCAAAAAAGTCCATAGTTCCATTCCTGGCCATAGTTATTCTGAATGTCTTTGCTGAGGGCATGTCCATAATCATTCCTTCCTTCATCCTCCCAGCAGCAACCAGACCATCTACAACCATTTCTTGTGCTGTTGAGGACAGTATCTCAGGGAGGTGTTTTCTTGCAAAGTGGACATTGTCATTAAGAATTCAGTTGGTATCCCAATGATTCAGGGCCATCTCAGATGCTGTCCAGCTAGGATTGATCTAGCAACACACTAGCCAAGGAAAAGCTCTGCTATTTATAGGGATAAACACTGCTTAGACACCTCAGTTGCTTTTTGAACATGTGATACAGTTGGAAATAACGTATCCAAAAAGCCCCCAAGCAAACAAAACTGAAAACAATCCAACCATCAAAAGTCTGGGTTAAAGAGCACAGGTGCCAAGATATGATTCTCTCCTTGTGTGTGGTCCCTGGTGCAGATGCTTTGTTTTCACAACACTGATAATGACAGCATTTTTATTTTTGGATGCTCTTTAGGGTACAATGTGATACACCAAAATAAATCATTGCATTGTGTGCCTGTTAGGAATGAAAGCTGATGTACCAAATGTCAGGGTTGCTCGCTTTGATTAATCAATGACTATTGCCAATTTTGTTAACAGTGTGGAGGAATGAAACAGTAGCTAAGGAGGAAGTGTTGATAAAAAATACAAATATAGAGATAAAGATTTGCTAAATTTGTATAGATCCAGACATTACATTGTTTCCAGGAAGTCAAAGTCTCCCTTGGACCTATGTTTTAGAAAAGAAACTGTATACCTATTTACACCTATTAAATGAATTCAATAATCATTATATTTGAAAAAGCATTCATTTCTACTGCTGTGGAGAAAACTTCTGATCAAATCAAGAGCATTAGCTTCAAGGCTACCCTTCTTCCTATGAGACAGGAAGTATCTGTGTGATAAATTAACTATGGGTGAATGCTAAGTCTTTAATGAGAAAAACCATGCTCTGTTGAATTCAGCCTTTCATGTGAAAGCTGTTTGGGACCTTACTGAAAAGAATGTGTTAATCAAGAGAAAAGCATAATTACTGTCTTGTCAACAGACACAAATGGGAATGCCTGGTGAAAATGAGGTTGAAATTAACTCCAAAAAACACACACAAAAAAAGAGTTTTTCTATAAAACTGTGCTTTACAACACACAGTGATTTATGACAATTGGAATCTTGCTATTTCTGCAATTAATATTGCTGGATGCTTCCTATTCAGGGGAATGTTAATCATAATAATGCAAATGGAAGTATTATTGCAGCTATGCCTCAGAGTTTATATTTCATATTGAGCCAAAGGTTCAGTATCCCGCATCCTTCTCAATGGAGCATTCGTATTGTATGGCTAGATGAATGTGCACCAAAGGTAAAATAACTGAAATAATATCAGCCAGAATAATGTGTCTGGCACAGAGCTTCTCATTTTCTCATTTTACTGTAAAGTCCTGACTGTTCAGGCTTTTTAAACCAATAATAAATTATTGCAATACACTGCTAATTACACCTCACTGAAGTTGTGTACAGTATAAATTGCACTGACGATGGACTTAGATTAAGTTTCTTATGCCTATTTTTAGCAAGCCAAAGGCAATTCATTTCCAACTAAGCCATGTTTAAAAGTTTACAGTGAAAAAAATGTAATTATTTCCTAAAATGAGAAGAATATCAGTGACAAACATTTTGTCCTACGTGTCCTTTTGCATTAAATGTATAAATGAGAAAGGCAGAAGCAAGAACACAGATTAATTTTGATGTATCTAAAAAATATAATAAGTGCTTATAAATTGCAGATATTTTCTAAATTGTCTTCTTTTTTTTACCTCCCTCTGCTCTCCCTTATACAATTTGTCTGCTCATGATTAATTTCTTTAGGATTGCTGATGCTTCTGGACCTATTTGGTCCTTTTCCTTTTTCCTTCTTCCTCTTTCCTTCTTTCTCTTTCCTTCTTTTTTGGTTTTTGGATGTTTTTTCCCCATGAAATTTTATTTGTATAAGGGGTAGGAGGGAAGAAAATACATCATTGTTTTTAATCCTGATGGCTTTCATTAAAAAAAACCTCCTAGTTTCTGATAATATTTCAGATCTGATTCATAAACATCAATTAATATTTCAGAAAATCAATAACCTATGTAAAGGAAGTCCAGACTTTTCTCTGTAGCTGAAAAGTGGCTTTTATTTTTGTCCAAAGGGTACATAACTACTGCATTAAAACTGTGTCTCAGGAGTTGACAGTAGAGGAAGTGATGACAGTAGAGGAAGTTATGCATGTGCACAATGAGAGACCCTACTTTTGGGGGGACAAGAGAGAGCAGTCATGAAGCAGTTACTGGAGCTTAAATGTCCATCACATGACATCATTATCCCCTTGATGGGAAAAAAGAGAAGTCCTTAAGTAGAAAACATATTTTAAACTTTGCAAATCTGGGTTCATATCCAGTACAAACTTCCTGTATAAGGTCAAGAAAAGAGCTTTGGTCCAGGTCATCAAAAATATCTCAACACCCAACTGAGTGGGAAGGAGGTGTCCAAATAACATTCAGGATCAGATCCAACAGCTATATCTATATGTCTTAGTCTATATCCTGTGGTCTGCATTAAACAGTTATGTGCTGTGGATACCTGATCCTCACTTTTTCTGACATCATTTTACATCTGATTGGGCTCACTCTTTCAAAATGTCATTCAGGTCATAATATAGATATGTATGTACTGACATACAAACATAGCTTTAATTTTTCTTTTAAAGAAAAGAAATCACTTTGGTGGTGCATTTGATGGGTCATTCCAGAAATACACAAGCAGGCATGACACAGTGACTTCCAGTAGAGAGGTATAAATGCAAAAGCAACCATAACTTCTCAATTCAAACCATGACTGCTAAAGTAGCAGAAATGACCAACTCCTTATTCTCTCTGTGGTGCAGTTTATTCACAAAATGTCTTTCCCAACTGTAGTGATTCTATGATTCTACAAAAAGTGGAAATAGAAGCACTTCCCTACCTTGACAAATTGTTTAAAAATACATATATTAAAAATTAAGAGAAGCATAGATAATATGGCAATGGGGTCCATGAGTGTACCCAGGGTCCAGAGAGAGGAGTATAAACAATTTATTCTCACCTTCTCCTCATTTCCAGATCTCCTAGAAAATTATTCTGCTGAATGATGGCCTCTTCTGCTTTTGTTTTTCCTCTTGTTGAAGTGAACACCAGCAAGGGAGAAGATTCATAAAATTAATTCAGATTGGCTTAGATAAGGACCCTGTGACGTTGATTAAAAACCATCCACAGGGCCATTAACAAAGTGAAATAATAAATGAAAATTCATTGAATCACATGAGTTTTCTAGTGGAAGAACATCAGGGAGCAGTCTTGAGTCCAGTCTTGTTTAAATATCTTCATTCATTAGCCAAAAGATGGGGAAAGAGTACATGTTAATTAAAATCACAGATGATCCAAATTGGGAGGCAGTGCATAAATCAGTGAAGATAGGAAGATTAGAAACCTTAGGCAGGAAATGACAAAATGAGATGCAGCCTCAACAAATGCATGTGAGGGAGAAATAATCTGTAAGAGGACACAATCAGCAGAAAGGGGGGTTGTTCAAGAAGCAGAATTAATGTAAGGCAGACAAAGGAAGTGGACTGTGGAGTAACGAGCAATGCAGTAGAGCAGCTATTGAAAGGTGAACTTTGCATCTTTTCAGTGGACATTTGGGTTCAAAATTAATTTACAATTGGCAAGATTAAAAGGTCAATGTAGTTTTGGATATATACACAGAAATCTGTTGCCAAGGAAAGGCATGGAAGCCTACCTCTGTAATAATGTGCCACCTCATCATTCAGGCTTCTTAATTTTATTTATTCCAATTCTACAAGACCTTGTGCACCAGAGTGCATGTGAAATAGATGCATATCAAGCAAAATGGGTCAGCTGGGAAAGCTGCTGGCCCTGGCAAATGTGTTTTTCAGTGAAAAGACACACAGTTGTTGTGGTCTCTTCTCCACCTTCCCAATCACTATGGGTCTTTACTTCAGAAAAGAGCTAAGAGGTTAATCAGCTAATGAGAGGTGTAAGAGAAGAGGAGCTCCAGTACTGTGCTACCCTTTCTTTGAGCTTCCTTCTTATGGCTTGGCAAATTTGTCACATTACTTTTAATCTGAGGCTCTTCTATATTACAAGCAACACAGATAAGACAAAATTTACTGCTATGAGAGGAAACGAGAAGCACCCATGTAAGATCGTAGTAAATTTTCTCTAACAAAAGTAATATATTTAAGAAATATACAGGGAAGGAGCAACTACCATGTTAATTGGAAACCCTTGAAATTACAGTAGAGGAACTGGTAAATTTCTGTTTTGACAAAGGGATGGGTATTTGCACAGTTAGCAAGGACAGGCTTTTAATTCTAAGTGCTGTGCAGGAAGCCTTAGTTTGTGTTTAACAAATCTATTTATTTCCACGGGATGATTAAGCTCACCCTAATACAGTGCTGATGTGATATTACACTAGGAACCACATATATATATAGATGGCTCTTTTATGTGCTCTAACTCTTAGCTGGATTTAATTCTTTTGAGATAACAAATAAGTTAAAAATCACTAAACAAAACACTGATTTATTTTTTATCTGTGTCTTTTTGTAGGTAGACTGAGAATAACACATGTCCAGGTTAAAACTCTGTCCTACAAGAAGTATTTGATGGATTATTCCTAGATATTTTTGAGAAGGTGAATACAAAACGTGAGTAGTAATTCCAGTACCTGGGATGTTTTAATTGCAATTTTGTGTTTAAAATCAAACTGCAATATTTATAATGCACTTTTTGTGGATTTCTCTAATTGGAGTCATGAGGTATTTCACTGATTTCTTTAGAACATTTGTATCATTGATCTGTGGTTATTTTTAAGTATCTGAGAAGGATAATTTGCATTACTATCCCAGTCAAGGATTCATTTTTACTGTGCATGACACTCCAGAAACATAGACATTTTATGCATGAAATTACTTAATTACTTAGTATGAGTGGCCTCACAAGAAGCAGGTGTCTCAGCACTTGTGGGTATGTCCTATCAGGTCGCATGGACTCATGCATATCTAGTTTGTTCCCTAACCGGATCTTTCTCCACCAGGGATATGTTTTCCTTACCCTAGACTTTCCCACCAGTCTGAGACATTTGGTATTGCTGATGAAAAGTCTCATCACTGAAGACCAAAGTAAACAAGATATTGAATACCTTTTCCATGTCCTTTGTCACCAAGTCCCTTGTCCTGTTCAGCATTATCCTAGTATCATCATCATCTGTTAATATTGAAGTTATGTTTGTGAGTTATAGGGATTGAGAGCAGTGAGAGAAGAGAAAGGAACCAACACATTCAGAGCTGGAAGTGGGAATTATGCAGATTTATCAAAGCAGAAAAAGATGAACAAGATAACTTGGAGAGGAACTGAAGTAGGCAAAGGAGGGCAAAACATCAAAAATGAGAGACTGAATGATTGACTGTTTTGAGCAGGTGATAAAAGAGGGGGGGAAACATGTGAAAACTAAGTTCTTAATGTCTGGAAAAGCAGACTGATGCATTAGAGGTGGTAGGAGTGACTTCAGGGAATTGCAACATATGAAAAGCAAATAGAAAATGTTGACATGGAGCTGGAAGTTGAGATTTGCAATGGTTGTAAAGAGTGTGTTGGCTTTAGTTAGACATGGAGGAGAGGAGAGGATGATTGTTAACCAGTGTTTTTGGAATTACTGTCTGTAACTCGACAGCCTGGTGGTTTGTATTTTGAAAGGACAAGTGAAGCACAAGCAGTGTTGGAAGGAATGAGACAAAATGGGAAAAATGGGAGGCCCAAGAAGGGAGTAAGAAGAAGGTGCTGCATCTCAGATGAATAGTAAAGATGAGGCAATCAGAGGAAAGTTTTGGAAAGAATCTTGCTAAATCAGACAGTTTTCTCATGAATGAAGTTAAGATTCTGGACAAGAGGAATGGGGGGCCTTAAGGACAGAGTTAAAATGGTACAATGTTTTCAGACATTGCGTTTAGAAAAGAAAGCTAGAGTGGATTTAAAGTGGGAACTGAAGAAGAGAACAAAATAGTAGTGGGGAAAGACAATCTGATCTGATTTGCCCCCAAGATGCTTCAACAGGTGAAAAAAATAGCTGGATGTGGGGATATTTTGTCAAGGATACTGAGACCTAAATTAAGAGTTGACTAATCCAGTCTTTGTGTACAGGCAGCAGAAGAATGTTGGGTTGCTCTAAAATATTTAGTCCATGCAGCACATGAATTGCTTGTAGAGAAGTCTATCTCTCTCTTGCTCTCTCTTTCCTCACAGACTACTGTTTAGGGTAACTAGACACCTGAATTATGCATGACCATTGTCCAAAGTTAGACAAGTTGATTGTAGGAATTAATGTCCCTAAGCCCTTATTTCTCATCTTTGATGTGGGGTCAAAGTTTTCCTTTGATATTTTATCTTCTCTGTTCAGATCTTAAGAGCTTTTCACCTGGAAGGTGTGCATACAGCACCTAGCACTAATAGATGAGGACTGGGGTACCTACAGGCTCCTGCTGTATAAAGGAGCAGGAAACGTTCACCTCAATCTGAAAAGTCTGGACATGAACAATGAATGGAGAGAATGGAATGCCTGTTAATGATAAAACTACAAGTCTGGTAGGGGAAGATCTCATAGCTCAGAATATAAAGTGATAATTAAATGAAATTGATGCAGAATTATGCTGATTTGGAAGTGGAACTGTTTAGTGAACACCAGTGCTTTAATCACCGGCTCTGTATGGATACTGACATAAATAAGAGACAGTTCCCAAAGCATGATAACTCTGTCTGCAGGTTATGTCCAGGAGTTTGTTCTTTACTCTTTGGGGAAAAACTGCTCACTGCTGTAAGAAATTAAATTACTTCTTTCTGTAGTAACAATGCCCACTACGAATTCACTGGGAACTCAGAGACCGTCTCATATATACAGGAGATACATGTGTATATCTAGCTTAGTCAAATGAAATATTCAGTGTGTTGGAGTTTGTGTTGCTTGAAAGTATTAGGGCTTGTGTGAGCTGAAACCTTGTGCCTGTAGCCATGATTCACAAAGCTGAGCCCTGCAAAAGATTTCACTGCAAGATAAAGACTACACATCAAAAGAGATGATTTTTTAAAGGGATCAAAAATGGTAAGAAAAATAAGTGTTCTCAGAGTTTCATGGTAAGTGGTAAAATTATAATGAGGTAATAGCCTACAGGAAACTGAGTGGAGTGAGGAAAAGGAGAGGAAAAGCTCCCCAAACTGCTGGGAGTCACTGAACCTGACAAATTCTGTTTAATAAGAACTGGGTAAGTTCACGGGACATATCTAGATGACTTCTTACTGAAGGCAAATTCTTACTTGTCAACATAATCTGAAGAACCTTTTTTTTAAAAAAGAATAAAAAATAACTACTCAGTTTTTCTTAACTTTGATGTGTTTAGTAACCTGTTTGCTTCCAGCTGATCTGATGAGTGACGTAAGGTCAGAGGCTTAATAATACCCCCAAATCAATTATTTTCTGTAGAATCATGGAAATTTCCCCGTTATGTCCAACTGGGCAGTGGAGTCAGCCATGCCAGCTGTGTGGCAATAACATCTCTACCTCGAAGGGCTGGTCTCCCAAGTGTGCCATTCTGGCTAACCCAGTTCTGTTTGTTAAATGGAGCTGCCAAAAGGCAATGCACACAGAAAATGAGTATGAACAGCACAAATAATAGAGTCTATTATTTTACTGTCTCTTTAAAATGAATAAAATGCCTCAGGGTAGGTAGAGTATTTCTCAGGGTGCTTTTCAGCCAACATCTTTGCTTTGGAGCAGCCAACACTGCTCTGGCAGCAGGCTGATTTTCAGAGCTGCTGCTCACTTGCAGCTCTCGACTGAAATTGTTGTACATCACTGATCAAACTATTTTTACTCAGATGAGGAAAGATAGTATTAGCTGCCTGGCATTAGGATGCCCAGCTTGAAAAGACAGGTTGCCATTGTTGACTTTCATGCCATTCTGCTGCAACGTGTGCACTCTTTTCCAATGTATTTTCCTGCTAAACTCTATAAGACAACTCATCTATTTTGGGATGTTTGCAAACGTTTTATACGGGTAACTTTTGTAGAAAATTCTCTTTGTCCATCTAATTAGGAACTGCTAGGTAATATGTGCATCTTTTCAAATTTCCTTAAGTCCCCTGTTTTCTTAGCCTTGATCTACCTGTCACGGGATCTACACAGCATATCTCCTTGTTTACATTACAAATCCAAGATAAGCATCTTTACCAACTGTATGTTTATACAGCATCTAACAACGTTGGGCTAGTTGATGAACTTAAAGCCTCCAGGTGCTACAGCTATAGAGATGGTATATAATAATAGGGAGCCTCTCATTCACCCGTGAGGCATCTTGTTCTAACCCACAATACACAGAGACACTCATTTAAAAGGTTGTGTTTATTCAAATCAATCTGTCATACAGTGTTAATTAAGCATTAATTGATACATATTTCTCTGAGGTACCAGATCATCATTTTTCTTGAATAACCCTTGAAGTTTGGCTCAAGGTACTGGAGAAAGGTTTGTCTTTGTGACTACTAGAGGCATTATTTGTTCATGTATTTACTCATTTACTTATTTACTTTTGCTATCTAGTGCATCAATCTCCATAATACTTCCCCCTCTCATTATTTGCCAGAGGAGGAATTTGCAAAATAGTAGGAAGGATGTAATTAGCAACTTGGCAATGGGATGTGTGGAGGGATGGGTGTAGAAACCAGTAGAACTGTTTGTATGTTGTCAGTCAATTGCTTTCTCTCTGTTTAGATTTGCAAGTAAATTGCAGATGTATTTCTTGGACAGATGAGATTTTGGGTTTCTTTTGCTTTTCTACAGAAAGTTATTTTAGCCTAGGTTTTGTTCCTCCTGTTGTGACATACAGGAAATGTGATCTCACACCTCCAAAGAGCTGATACACAACAGCAGCTCCGTAACAAAGATCTCATCGTTACTGTGCTGGGAAAAAGAGGCAATTTCATAGCAGTGGAACCACCTTTAGCTGTAGATACGGAATATCTCAGAGAAATCTTCCCCTGGGGATACTTACTGCTCATCTCCTTGGAGTTTAATAATACATCAAAATATCATAGCATCTCCCTTCAGAAAACCACGTGCCATTTGGAGAGCAATAATGACAGACTTTACCCGCAACCTGCACAGTGCAACACTGTTTACACATACCACCCACCTCCAAGAAGAGACTGATTCATCCAGTTGCTCTAGCACGTTGCTGCTGCTTTCAGGAACTTACTGAGTGTCATTCAGGCTTTCCTCGTGTATCTCTGCATGACCTTGCAATGTACATTACAGGCAGATCTAACGGTGCCATGCATGAGGCCGACACAGTCGATACATCAAAGTACTACAGCCCCAGATTGTGACACCGTACTGTGCAGATGCCACAGTGGCAGCTGTTGCATCCTCTGTTCCCTCTCCATCCCTGTATGTCTCTCCCCTTACAGCAGATGTGTAGCTCCTATTAGCACCGCAGCATTATACCAGAGCAAGCCTAAGTCCCTTTACATGTGGCCAAATCTCCTCAACATCCCTCTCTTTGCATATCAGTTTGAGCAGCACGGCCTTTGGGCTGCTGTTCCACCCTTGGAGGCTCTGTGCTTGTCATTCACAGCCATGGTACAGAAAGCTGGCTTCACTGTGGACTCCAGTAGCAAGTACATATCCAGGCATTGTCATCCAAGTTTACTTTTGTTCATTCATGTTGGCCGAGATAAACTCACCTTGTTCATGGTAAAGCTTTCAAACTCTCTGACTGTCCCAGACTAGACTTGTTTTAATTTACAGTTTCTAATTAGACATTGACTGATAGGGTGGGGAGGACAGTGGGAAGAGGGAGAGAATTTTACTCTGAGGCATATAAGCACCAGTTTCCTTTCTGCAAGAGAGAACAAAATGTTTCTATATGAAAAAGCAGAGCTTTTTCATCTCAGTTTAATGTTAATTTTTCAGCTACATGTGACTGTATCCTTGACTCTGCTGCTGGGAAAGTTTGATTTTCTGTGCATTCTCCCTGGGGTTAAGAAGCCACTGCATATCATAAGGCAAAACAAACAGAAAGGTGAGTAGAGGCATTCATCTCTCATGCAACGGGACAACCCAAAACACAGAGGTATGGAAAAATAAATGAAAGTGAGTTATAGGATCTGTCTTCACCTAGTACAAGAAAGCACCCTTGAGCACTGCTGCTGCAAAACTGTTCAGCATGTGTATAGCTCCTGTGAGGAGTCCTATTAAGCCTTAATATGAAGGACAGGTTTAAATAAGAAAGGCAATTTAAAATATACTCCAACAGGTGAGATCCTTCCCCTGACTCCATTCTGTAAAAACAGCATAGTGCTACTAGTGATAATAATGGACAATCATAAATTTGGTAGGGTGAAAGTGCCTTTGAAAGGGAGCAGTCACCTTTTCCACTGTATTGTTAAATTAAGTCTAGTTTGTTTGGGGTTTTTTTTTGCACTGAATGCCAAGCAGACATGACTCTTATCTGGTCTGGGCAAAGAAGCAGGTTCTTTATTTTATCCCATTTAACCTATTAGCAGGAATGGACAGTCTGACTCAGCAGAAAATACTATCCCAAACACTTCCAGTTAACAGTATATTAACTTAATGTGGCCTTGTTGGGAAAGATAAGAACATTACATTTTAATACAAAGATCAGCACCTTTGAATTACAGCTCAAAAAGACAAGAAACAGTAAGTGGCAGCCTCCACAAGGATCTTCCAGACCTAGCTGAAACAAGAAATACACGTGCCTGTGAGAACAGCAGCCCGAGTACAGAGAATTCAAAAGCTAGAGAAATGTTTTTCTGAGCTGGACATGTGGCTCAAGGAGGTTTGCTCATCCCTGCGTGATGGAAACAATTTGTTTCCTCCGAGGATTACTAAATATAAGGTGCTTGTGGGGAGGGCAAGGCGGGTGCATGCCTGAGGCATGCACTCAGATCCACAGAGCATTCAGGCCTTTTGTGAAAACAAAAATTAGCTTGGCCAGCCCTGTGCAGAGTTGCAACCCTGTTCAAGGCAAACACACAATTGACCTGCAATCCTCAGTTTTCACTGTCTGTGCTAGGGAACTGGTGCTTTTAAGTGTAATTACCAGGAACCAAGGAGTCGTTGCTCTGTCAGTCCCATCAAGGACACAAGAAGAGAGTCTCTCTAATAAGCTTTTTCAAGAAGCAAAAATCTGCTTATTTGTACAGGATTTTAATTCACCCATATTGGCCCACGTGTAAAAAAACCACAGCTGTGCTGAGCAGTGCTCAGCTGCAGAATTGGCTCCAAGTGATGTTCCTAGTTAGAATCAGTGACACTGTGAAGAACAACACTGGCAAAACGTCCTTGCACTCCATAAACTGTGTGCTCTGCAGTCATGGTGGTGGCCTTGGTGAGGTGAAGAGACTTTTTTGCACTTCTCCTACACACTTGCTTAAGGAGGAGACCATCCATGACCCTGAGAGTCTGAGGGCTGAGTTTCAAACTGTCATTTATTTGCATGGTGTTTCTGAGTTTTGCTTTATTAATTCTGTTTGGGTTTTGTTTTTGGTTGGGGTTTTTTTGCATTTTAATGGTGTGATACTTGCCAGAGAAAACATTTGCAGCAAAAATCTCTACCAAAGTCTCATCTATTGCTTGACATTAATTTCAATCCTTTCCACTGCATCTATCTCCCTGCAGGTTTCATCTTTGTGCTGGGAGATGGGAATTTGCTCATCCTACTCCATTGCTCTTAGAGCAGCCTCTGGGTATACATGATGGGAGGGCACAGAGGAAATTTTGTGTTTTTGTAGTTTGATGCAGTAGTATAATTTCCACATTATTCCCCTTTGTCTGAAGCTTTTCTGATCTCTTTAACCAACTCCTTACCATTTCCTTGGTGAACTGTAAACATGCTTACCCCACTACAAGAGGATACAAAAAACCTGAGAACAAATCCATTGTCAGGTGTACAAATGGGACTGTTTTCCCTGTTTGCAATGGCCCTCATCATTTAGAAAGTCTGCAGCAGCCATCTCTGTTCCAGGTGGCTCTTGGACATGGGACATTGTCTTTCTCCTTCCCATTGCCCTGATAGCTGTGGTAAAAGCAAGAAGCAGGTGAGCAATAACAAAAGCAAAAAGCACAGATGTAGTGGCATTGTTTTCTGTCTGGAGAGGAGAATTGTGTAGCTGCAGCATTGAACTCTCCAAGGAACAAAGCAGGCAGGAGATCTGCTGTGGGAGGTCAAAGAGCTGATGGCATCCTAAAAACCCGTTCTACCAGGCATTGTTCTGTTACCTCATTTTGGAAATGAACTCAATTAGTAACCCTTTCAATGGCTGTAAAACTGAACATCTTGAAAGTCTTACCGCTGAGATCTGCTGACAATACCTTGGGTCAGCAGAGACACTTCTGGGGCACTTCTAAGAGGAATATTCTTCTTTCTGATTTGGCACACTGAATCCTTCACCAAAACATGTTAGCTAGACCTGCCACATGTTGAAAACAAAACAATGGAATATCCCAAAGAAAAAGAAACAAAACAAACGAAAAGGCAGCTTGTTTGTTTCCTTGCTCAGGTTTTTTAAGCTTGTAGTTACATCCAGGGAGACGAGTAATACAACTGGGACAATACAACTGAGCAGTACAACTGGGACACATATTGCTTCGTGATGGCATGACTTGCTGAAGTGATAAAATGCATGATGTTTCCTGACACATGCATATTCTTAGTAGCTGCTGATGAGACAGGATGAGTGGTAGTGCAAATGTTTGCTAACTTGGGGATGGCTTCTGGTATGGAAGGTATGCAGAGCTATCTTTGAAGTCTGTAATAGCCAGGCACACATGTAACTAGGATCAGCAGTGGGTGTTCGTTCTCCAAGGACACCTCAAAGATTGCATTAAAAAATCCAGGAATACAACCCCCTTCAAGTCATAGCCATCGTGGAGTTCTAAAGGTCCGTGTGGGTGTAAGAGGTGGCAGGAACTCACGAGATAGCTTTAACTTTACAGTATTCAGCAGCAGAATATGAATTTGGTAGTTGATTCTGGGATCCAAACTGAAAAATGGTCTTTTTGTTTGCCTGGAATTGTTTTTTCCATACTCATGCAAGAGGAGCTACAGTGGGATTGTCAAGTTCATGGCTTTCTGAGACAGCTTGGGCTTTCTAGGAAGATATCTCTGTCTTTTTTTCTCCTCTTCTTTGTGCATCAACTTTATTTTTCAAGGCTTGCATCCACACTCCATGAATATGTTTTAAATCTTAGGTCAGTTACACCCTGGTGAAAAGAAATGTATTTAGAAAATCATCCAGAGACCTAGATCAAATATTTTTTAAAAGCACTGCTCTTTAGCTCACCAAAATCTGGACTGCTTGTGCCTCCTTTATTCCCTGTATGATCTTTGCAAGAATTTTCATAAGAAAAAGTAGCTGCTCTTGGACTAATATCACTTCTCCTCTCTGTGTCTATCTGTTAGATGTGTATGCTAATAGAAAAAGAGAGATAATTGTGCTGTAATTGGGTTCTGCTTACTCAAAGGAGGAAGGAGCAAGGAATGCCTTTTGGTTCCCATGGCCTTCTAGATAAGTTTCCACATAATGCCAATTAAGAACAAAATAAAGAGTATGCAAAGCAGATGACAACTGCTGCTCACCAGGAATCATTCTTTTATGACTAAAACAAAGAGGCCTTCAACCAAGGGTATGCTTTTTGCTCCTCTAACTTCCCTTTATTTTTCATTTCATTTTGCATAAGATTTGCTGCTGAATGGATCAAGGTTAGAAAAGTTTAATCTTAGCATGACAGTGGGAGCCTTCCAATTGTATATGTGTGTGTGTGTTAGTGTGTGTGTCTGTGTGCACAAGTGTACACTTGCCAAAAGAAGAAAGTCAAATTAAGTTATTTCTTTCCCTTACAAGTTATTTTCATTTTGTTTTTATTTCAAAGGGAGTTATTGAGTACAGGGAGGGGTCAAGGGGTCTAGTTTTTTCTTCTCTTTTTCTGCATTTTTCTTTCTTTCTCCTTGTTTGTTAGTTTTAAGGGTAATTATTCACCAGAGTCTTTTCAACTGTCAAATGCAACAAAAGGTAATCCGGCCTCTTCTCTTCCCTGCCCCCACACCGGCCTTTTCCTCCAACAAAAGCAGCCTTTCTTGGGAAGGGTCATCATTTCACAAGGATCTCTCTTCAGCACAGAAGTTAGAAATGCTCCTCTACTTTATGTCAAGGCGACCTCTCATGAATACTGGGAGACTCAGGATGTTGCAGCTGATGCTCTGCCCTTGGTGATGTTGCCCATGGACAATTGCCAGCTTGACAAATTAGGCTCTGATAGATACTCTGAATGCTTTCTTTTCCTTCAAGCAGGATTTCTAAATTACTACATGAGCTGGTTATCAATTTACTTACAATACATACCCTGGCATTAATCAGTCTCCATCTAAAGGGTGGTCCTTAACCATTGGCTTGGGTTCACAGTTCCATTTCACTGGGATAAGCCCTCTGACTTCCCAAATTATGTCTTCTTTTGTCTTCAAGACTTACAGCCCCTTGCTGTTGAGGAAGTGCATAGTGGAAAGAGCACTGTCAATGCCAATGCATTTTGCAGAAGGAATTGTGCTCCTTATAAGAGGATCAATATATGCCAGTCTCCAGCTTCATATAAATATTTGCTTAGATACTAAATTGATCTTGTCCTAGATTTACCATAATTTAAGTCTATGAAGCTATAATCAAGACTCCTTGATAATAAAAAGAACCCATCAGCAATTATACTCATTCACTTCCCCATATTCAAGGCTATTTCAGCATTTCACTGATAAACTCCTGTTTTCAATCAAATGTGCAGCGTGAAAATCAACATTGCACACCAGTTAATGATGTTGGAGTGCTTAGTGTGTGGCATTTTGAAGTTATATCAGCGTGGAGACATGAGTGATTTCTGAGGGGCTTTATCTGATATGGAAACTAGATTTCACAAAAAACAAACCTAAAACCTTCTCTTGAAAGCAAACTGAATATTGCCTTTGTGGATTTGAACATGCTTTTAAATTTCTGAATGTTTTCAGTGGCCAGATTTCTTGGAAACATCTTTAGATGCTTTTCTCATCACCATGATCACTTAGCATTCTTACTGTGTAATTACCTGGTTGTGTGAATTATATCAGATAACCTTTGCACCAAATGCTGGGTTTCCCAACCCCAAACACTTTTGTTATATATAGAATCATAGAATCTTAAGGGTTGGAAGGATCTCGAAAGGAAGGATTGGATCTCAAAAGATCATCTAGTCCAATCCCCCTGCCAGAGCAGGACCACCTGGAGTAGGTAGAGGCAATAGACAGTAAAATACGTCTGTTAAGGAATGTTATTTCTACTTTACAAGTGGGGAATGTGGTCTGAGGGAGATTTGTAGTTTCATAGTGTCACAGAGGAGGTCTTTTAAGGAAATAAATTGTAGCATCCCAAGGTTCATTCTGGTTCACATAGCAACAGGGAAACTTTAGAGATTAGGAAAATAATTTTCACAGGGAGTTTAGTCAAACACTGGCACAGGAGGAAACTCCACGCTTGGAGATATTAAAAAGTGGTTTAGTTGAGGCCCTAAGCCACTTGATCAAATTCCCCAGTTAGATGCATATTCAAACCTCTGCTGTGAGCAAGAGATTGGACTAGATGGGCTCCAAAGGTTCCCTCCAACCTAAATTAGTATGTGATACCCTGAACTTTGGAAAATCCCTTTCCTCTCATTGAATATATATGTGCATATATATGTAGTATGAACAGAAGGCAGCAATAATGGAAACAGGTTTGTGGGTAGATGCCGATAAGAACATCAGATGAGAAGTGTCACGTGTTAGCTAACTGAAGGAAAGGGCTAAAATCCCTTCAGTTTCCAAGTGACTGTGTGGCTAACCATAAAACAAAGTTCTTCTTATGGTTTTTCAAGATTGAAGTGATTGCTACTTTGAAGCATAACATTTTTGAGGTTAACCTGTTGTCATGGTTTAGCCCTGGTAGGCAGCTAATACACAACCATTCACTCACTCCGCTCAGGTGAGACAGAGGAGAGGATTAGAAGGGTAATACTACAGAAGCTCACATGGGTTGAGATAAAGAAAGTTTAACAGGCAAAGCAAAAGCTGAGATCACAAGTAAAGTGAAACAAGACATTCAGTACTTCCCATTAGCATGCAGATGTTTAGCCATACCTGGGAAGGAAGGGCTCCATCATGCATAACAGTTACTTGGGAAGACAAACGTAGCATCATACCAGCTACTATGGAGAAATTTAACTCTATCCCAGACAAAACCAGCACACCTATCCCTAGCTAGCTTTACTTTTTCTGAGCAAGAATTGGTTTCATGAGACCCATCTTAGAATCTGAAACATTATGAAAAAAGGCTGAGGGAGCTGGGGCTCTTTAGCTTGGAGGAGACTGAGGGGTGACCTCATTCAAGTTTACAAATACATAAAGGGTGGATGTCAGGAGGATGGAGCCAAGCTGTGCTCAGTGATGGCCAATGGTAGGACAAGGGAAAATGGGTACAAGCTGGAACATAAGAGATTCCAAAGAAATATAAGGAAAAACTTCTTCAATGTGAGGGTGAGAGACCACTGGAAGGGGCTGCCCAGATGGGCTGTGGAGTCTCCTTCTCTGGAGCCATTCCAAACCCATCTGGATGAGTCCCTGTGTGCCCTACTCTAGGTGGTGCTGCTCTGGCAGGGCGGTTGAACTAGATGAGCTTTCGAGATCCCTTGTGACCCTTTGAGATTCTATGATCTGTCCTCTTCCATAACCAACTAACCAGCCTGAGAGTGCTTTACAAATAGACATCTTAAGTGAATCCCTGAGTCCATCTCAATATCTCAACATTGCACCCATTACTAAAACGGAGCTGTGCTGGAAGCGCTGTACATCATGCACTGCAGAAAACCACTCTTTCAAGTGAAGAACCACGTGCACAAATGAAAGCTTTAGGTAATTCAGAATGTTACATATATAATGAATACATTTATAATTAAGTCAGGGGATAGCTTCAACAACTCCTTTCATATTAAAAATTCCTCTGAATTTTTATAATCAAACCAAATAACATTGGTTTGATGCTTCATTTGAAACTATTTCAAATTCTCCCTTCTAGTCCTTCCTAATCAAGAAAAATATCTGTTCGGGACTTGCTTTTCCTCTTTAGACTGGCATTAGCATCCTATATGGATCAGATGTATATTGTATACCGCACAGTGCACCTGTGTTCACAGCCCTTCCAACACTACTGGAGTTTTTCACATTTTCCAAGGAGCCTGAAGCACCCAAAACTATCAATAAACCAAATGCATTGTGCTCCCCTGGAAGGAAAAAAATAAAATTAGACCTGTTTTACAGATAAGAAAACTGAGGTAATTTTCCAGCTGATGTCTGAAGTTAAGTATCTATCTCACTGCTTTCAACTGTAAAATGATCTAACCACTGAGGGACTCACGGTGCTGGCTCTTTACCTTCACTTTTGATACTCAGACATTCAGTTTCTGCCTCACTCAGTCCTCAGTGGCAGCCATCACAATATTTCAGCCTTAACTGTCAGGAGAGTAGAAGTCCATGGTAATCATCAAAATATGGTGGATGTGCAGCACCTTCTGAGTCCATTTAATGCCTGGCTTTGCAGGCAACCTGAAGGTGACTTTTCTCAGGCTTGTCACCCAAATGTGCTGCAGACAAATGAGCACTGGCCAGAAAAATAAAAACTGCAGAGGTATCTGGAAGCATTTGCTTGCTTGGTCTCCAAGAGGCCTTGCAATGGTTTGTTGATAATCTGAACAAATTGTTATTTAGGGCTTGGACTCTAAATCAAAGAAAACATATGGAAAACCACCTAATAAGCAGTGCTCATTATCAGATTATCACTGGCTCCAGAGCCGGCGGGACAGGATCATATTCTGTTTCCGTTATCAGTCCCACCAACAGCTGGAGCCAGTGCTGACGTGGTGTTATCCCTCGGGATTTGTTGCCACGTCCTTATGACTGATCATTAAAAATAAAACCAAAAATCCCTGACCACGTATTTCCATAGAAAAATCATAATTTTGACTCCAGTTTCTACACCCACATGTTGAACACAGTCCAGAGATGTTACCCATGGGTGAAGTAATGAATTTTGCACAGCAATTGACAACTGGGGGTGTCTCTACTGTGGCTTTAGAGATGCATGTGTGTCACATCACATCAGCACAGCCCTCCTGCCCTGTGCCTGCCTGACCTCTCTGTCTCTGGTTTGTGGGTTTGCTCCCAGTAGCCACGCTGGCACCAGAGATTAGAAACTCAGTTGTATGATAGCAGGTGGAAGTGAAGGTTTATCCTTCACTAATGTTTAAAAAAATGTAAATAAAGACAGTTCCTTTCTAAGTGTTGCTCTCATCATGGTCAGCAGTTGTCAGGGTGGAAAGGTACAAGTGATAAGGGATTGTCGTCCCTTGCATAGAAGCTGGTATCTTCTTTCTCAGAGCAGCTATGTAGCCCCGGAGAACTGATCCAGATGGGTTTAAAAACAGGGATGTAAGGCACGAGAGAGCAAGGCCAGAGCAGCCCCTTTCAGCAAAACTTTTTCTTTTTTCATGGAATCTTTACAATGATTTTTTTCATAGGATTTTAATAACCCTTTTCTGATTAAAGAAACGATGAATTTCCCTTTTCACAATGCAGTAAAATAATGAATAGAAGGGTTACAGCCCGCAATCACCCTGCTTAATCCTATTTGAGGTAGTATTCCTCTCACCTAACCTAAGTGTCTCTTATAAACTTCAGAAAGAAAGAAGGATTTTTAATAGCCGGTTGTCCCAGTGAACATAGAAAACAGAGCAGCTGAACTGAATACAAAAGTGTAACTTTCTGCCTATTTTCTATACATAAGGGGAGTCTAGAAAACTAGCAAGGGGCAGCTGTCTTGTGAGATGAAGCCCATTTCCGAAGTCCCCTGGGCTTCCTCCAGATATAAACATCTCCAGAGGAGATTCATGGGTCTTAATGAGGAAACCACCCTCAGGAGTTCCCATTCTGTCTGCACTGATTAATGGAGGAAAATCCAGGCCAAACTATATTCTTATCTATCTGCATCAGCCAGATTGGGTGGGATGAAGCTGAACCTTGCATTGCCCAAAGGTGGTGCAAGTGTGAACGCTGCCTTGGCATCTTCATGGAATCACAGAATCATTTAAGATGGAAAATACCTTTAAGATCATCAAATCCAACCATTTTTTGCCTTCCCCAAAACAAAGTCCACCACTTTACACTGTGCAGCTGCACAGACAGCATCTCAGGAATGCCATTCCTTGGTTTCTGCATGGAAAAGTCCTTTAAAATTAACCTCAAGGCTTCTTGATGAGTGTTGCATGATGATTGATTGAAAAAAAACCCTGTAAGGGATGGCTAATGGGTATATTAATCACAGCAGGACACACAACTTGAGAAAATGAAGATAAAGGCCCTATTTCAAATATAAAGAAGGTGAGATCAAAGCTGACTTCTTGTCTTTTCATGTCCGATGGCATTAAGAGGATGTTGTCAAAGGGTGGAGAATTGGCCCAACTCAGTGTACATATGTTTAAAAAGAGAATAAAATTAAACAAAAAGCAGTAAAAATACTAGAATGTGGCAATATGAAAACCTCTGCTTCACTCTGTGCTCTTTAAACACATGGAGGAATTAAACTTGATTTTGAAGTCTTATATTACATACATTTGTATGTTTATTCCAGGGAAACACACAATCTAGACATGTTAAATTGGATATGTTTTTTCAGTTTAATCAAATAATAAAATGCTAGCTTGTTGATCTTTCCAGACTTTGAATAACTCCCACGGTTTTGTAAAAAGACTCATCAAAGTTTTGAGACCCAAGAAATTAAGTAGATTTCAGAAAGCACGTGGCAACTCATAGAGGTAGAATTTGTCTTACCTTATTTTTTATCTCTCTGCAGTGCAGACATTCACATTTTGGCTAGTCATCCTGAACTTCATCTACAGTCAATGGAGGGAAACAGAGTTCTGCAGAGCTCTTTAGCTGATGTATTTTATATGTGTATGTTAGGACAAGATCAATTGCACCTGTAAAATCCATGTAGATATATGTCTACTATACTGCAGACATTTTACTGCAAGTGGAAAATTTGTACCATTTTCATTATTTGAACTGAAGTCTGATGTTATCATTTGAGTAACATAGATTAGCAGGCTCTGTGGACTCCCTTCCTTATTTTGATTTTGTACATTCTAACCAAAATAAATCAACTATCCTTCTTTGATGTCCCATTACATCGAAGAGCAAAGCTTGTGTTCTTGCTCTTTATCTCAGTATTGCTCTTTAACCTCATAGGAGGCTCAATTTTAATAATCAGACCTGTTCCCCATAAATTTAGGCCACATTGACCCCTATTTAAGTTTGTGGGAGTTCAAGTCATTCTTTACTTCCCATAGCTGGGCTGTCGGGAAGTTGAGGAGTTGAAGAGATTGAGGGACTCACATTTTGATGGTCCAAATAAGAAGAGCTGAGAATATTATGGTAAACAACCCATTTCCTGAGGAGAAGGGAAATCATTTTCCTGAAGTGTTGCCACTTGCAAACTATATTCCTCTCCACAAGATTTAAAAAGGGGCATTTTTAAATAGCATAGTACACCTCCTCTTCAGAAGGGGAGCTGAGATACAATGTGGGCAAGTGGCTTTAAGAAAGCACTTTCTTGAATTGGTGTTGAAGCTGCAGACAGTACTAAAAAAAGAAAAAGTCTAATTCCCAGTAAGGAAGTTGCTCTTTTTCTGTTGATCCCTGTGACCAGTCACAAAACCAACACACATTAAGATTTCCAAAAGTACAGGTTAAAAAATAAAAACCCGTATGCAACTAGCTGAGCTTCTGTAATCCCTTGTAGGTAGTGAAGAATGGATAGGAATGTAAATAACCATTTTGGGGAGTTAGGCAGAAGGATGGATGCCAGAGTGGATGTGACGAACTGAACTATGTAGTGATGTGGGTTTACGTTTAAAGCGTGGGCTGAACTTTGTATGCTGGGGAGTGAATGCCAGCTTGAGGACTCCTCTCCCCCACAAGTTCAGTATGGATATTATTGATTATATGGTCCTCTACGCCTTTCTAGGAAGTGGTTTAGAAAAGGGATTCCTCCATCAACTTTACTACTGGACACTGTATGTCTCCTCTGAGGCAACAGCACAAAATGTAGCAAAAAAATTATCTCGTGGGCTACATCCAAACATTGGACTATCTTGATCTAATATGTTACATCAATGTTAAGTCACAGTTTTGTTAAACATTTACAAATATCTATATGGAGTAGAGTCAAAAATACACATACACATACCAAAAAACACAAACCTTTTTGGCATTTATACAGATAAGGCCATTTTTATTGGCAAATATTTTGCTTGGCACTGATTCAGTGTGTACTAATAGCTTAATAATTTTGGCAGCCACACCAATGAAAAATGTTACTGAACCAGACCCAATTATGTGTATAAAAATGTAAACAGTTGTGTCTGCTGGGGATAACTGCAGTATGTTGTCAAGCCACGTCTGTAAATTACATATGGTAGATTGTTCTAAAGTTGTTTTTGACAAACGACCGTCTGATGAGGTTGTTTCGGGGCCACACAACCCATGGAAGGACATTATCAGAAGACTGTAATACCAGCATAGCTTTTGTTTCAGTTCTCAGTCCAGTTTTCTGAAGTTTGGCAGCTCTGACATAAGTTTTGGGCTGATTTTCTGCTGACTGCTTTCAGCAGACTCTCCAAAATATCTCCCATACTGAAATTATAACGAGTTGATTCCTAATAATTATTTCTTGTTCTCTGTATTAGACATGAGTGGAATAGCTATTTAGGCTATTTCTTACTCTGGAAAAATTCCTGTGGCACTGGCACAAACTGAAGTTTTATAGCAAAGCTTTGAAAGCACGACAAAGACCTTTCTTACCTCCTTTATACACACGTTTTGCTAAGCTGGATATACATATGCCGTTGAAGTTCCCATTCAGCCTTCATAGCCAAAAAGCAGCTCTGGAATTGGCTAAAAACACTTTCAGGCAGAATTTCAGTGAAGCCTGGGTAGCAATTAAAGAATCACCATGCTGAAAGTGGGGGAAGGTGGTCCGTTGGAGAAATGGGAAAAAATAATGAAGCTTTTCAGAACATGGCAGTGAGGAGACCCCTCCAGCCCAGCACCTGGTGAAACCGACTATGCCCTCCCGCCAGCTTAAATTAGAGTAGCACTGCCACGCAGCAGGCTCCTGCTAAGAGCATGCAGGGAGGGAAAAGTCTTAAAAAGAGCCTTTTCTGATGCATTCAGGTAGAAGAGTGTAAAGTAAATAATGAAGCCGAAGGGCAGTGCACGAGGGTGTGACTTTGCATTCCTTTTCGCTCCCTCTGCCGAGTCGCTCAAGGAGAGCGCAGAAAAGGAACCACTGAAGGATGCAGAGAGCTCTGCTCCAGCTCCAGAGAAAGCTGACTTCAATGAGGAAAGGGAGTATGAGCACCAGCCCTTTGGAGCGTAGCCCACCACCAATCATTGCCCTTATCAGACTTTTCCAGAGAGCCTATAAACATGCACACTTCAGTAAATGGCATGTTATAAATATGGGTGAGTAACGACATTGCAGTGGAAAACAGGCTATTATTTATCACCACCTTGCTATGATTATCACATTCTCGTAGAAGCAGGTAGTTATTAAGAGAGGTTATTGACAGCTCTTTGTCAAGCTTCATATGAGTAAGCTTATTTTTTAAATAACAATGGCTTATTTATTCAGTAGTTCCTAAAATCACATTTCCACCAAAATTGCCCAGCTTTGGAAGTCAATTTACTTCTTTAGTTCCACAGTGACACTCCATTAATTGTTTTTTCAGGTATCCACTGAAATCGGTAGAGAAAGTAAAGGAGACTTGTTGCTATGGTTAACTGGAAAATACGTTCTCGATATTGATCCAACTGGATTGTTATTTGTACATGATTATACACATTGTAAAATACAACTCTAATAAGGAATGAAAAATGAATATGGAATAATAATTATGTGGCACAGAAAATATTGAATAGGCTCCCTTTATGTGGAGTTCACTGTTTTTCAAGCCAGATGAGAAAAGAAAAAATAAATGAAGTTACAGGTTTGAACAAATGTGGTCTAACTCTTTGAGTGTTACTGATACAGAATGAGTGTGATAGGGCATGAGTAAACTTCAGGCACAGATTCAATAGGGAAGACAGGACTGAGTGCAAAACTACTCAAACACAGGAAATTGCTTGGGTAGTGACGTTGAATTTGGTGCAATTTTCCTTCTCCTCCGTGAAATGACGTACAATGACCTCCTGTGTGCTTTAAGTGCACATCTGCCTTGCCGTGATGCACTTTCACTTCTGAACTAGGCTGTTTAAAACATGAAAATTAATCATACTACAGGACTTTTCTGAGGTCATGCTCTCTGTTTGCTCTTATTTTATGAATCTTTACTACGTTGGCCAAGAAATCAACTCTAAATGATAAGCACATAGGTCAGGACTCCTGAATCTGTTTTCTTCTGTTTGTCAACTTGAGAACTCTCTTTTCATCTTCAGTGCTAAGCCAGGACATAGAGCAGGAAACTGGGCAGTTATTGCAGCTGAAGAACAGGTCTCACAGGACTTCATCCAAAATAGCGTTGCAGAACTCTCTTGAGTATGGCACAGCCTGTATGTAGAATTGGCACCTGATGCAAGTATGTTGGGGAATCACTTTATCAGTGAGATTTCAATGAGGAAGAAGGACCAATTCCATCTTTAGCTACTGCTTGTCATTTCAAGAAATCTGAAATTTGGTGTGTGGTAGTTTATTTGCAATTTACATTTATTGGATAAGAAGAAGGATTTCCTAAATCTTAGTGGAAACTTCTGATGTAGCTTCCTTGCATGCTCATCAGTCATGGTTAGCTCCATCTTTGGAGCTGTAGTGTTTCATCTTTTCTATCCCAGAACTGCAGAGATGTTATTCCCAGTCACAATGGAAAACTGTGAGCAGGAGCCAGAAAATTCTACATGTTACCACATCTCACTGATTATAGTATGAATTGCACTGTCTGGACCAGAGCTATTTGTGATTATCAGCAGGGTAGGAGACAGGAATGGGAAGAAGTCAGTTATCACCGACTTTCAACTGCTACTTCAGCTATTAGTGATAAACAGATTTTATTTGGATAATCTTTGGACTCTAGCTTGAGTCTTGGATTTCTTTGTCATTCCTATTACTCCATCACACGTTTTCTGCTTTTGCAGAATGGGTAGAGCCAGCTGGAGGTTACTGGCTAGTTGCTTTAACATTTAAAATAATGTGTATGTATAGATAGGTATAAAATACACAGATTTCAAGGGGAGAAATACATCAGAGAAAGATACTAGAAATAAGAAACATTACTCTTTACTGGATGGACAACTTAATTAATTTCTCTGGGCCTCATCCATCATACAGAGATCATTATGATACTTGTTACTTTCTGGCCTACAGTAGGATAAAATTTATACTAAACTATCTTACATATTTTCTTACATATTATCTTACATTGCTTTCTGTCTCTGCCATGACAGTAAGTTCTGATGATTAGAACCTGTTAGACTGAGCCATTTAAGTGGGGAACAGTGACAAAGTCCATCAAGGGACTTGCAAATATGCGAGGAGTGTCTGATTGCACAGTGACCTGATTGCCCAGTGCAAACATCGATAGACTGATCATCAGCAAGAATGATTTACAATAAGGCTGAATCCTGTCCCTTTGAAGAAGCTGATACCGTTGTCTAGACCTGCAGCCACAAGGACTGTTATCCTATATTTACTAGACTGACTTTTATTTTAAAAGATCCCTAGTGATTCTTCATATGAGCTGCTCACATCTTGTTGACCTTCTGTCATTTAAGGGTGAGCAGGTTTACAAGTTCAAAAGAATTAACTAGAGACAGGGATATTTACCAAATATAGGAAAAAGAATGTTTTTAACAGAAGAATGTTTATCGTACTGTAAAGAGATATTTAATGACACTTTAATTTTCATCTGCAGAAGAACAATTACACATCCAGGGACCTGCATGCAACTACATTTGTATCAGAAAGATGGACAGCTGACTCAGGAAAACAAGACCTGCCAGTATCTTCACCCATCATACCCCAAAGTTCAGCTCCTCTAATTATAAACACTTAAAATCTGCCTAAGTCTTACTTTAGATGCCTATTTCATGATGAAATTTGTTAATCTAGTCAATATTCCACTCTAAAGAGAGTCTCAAGTCTGAGCATACCTCAAATATACATTCTTGATGTGTAAACTGGGGGATCTGAATCCCACACAGCCACCCTGGTGATGAGATACACTCAGAAGTTTCAGGTAGTTTTCTGACTTATTCCACTGGAATTACATTTTATAAAAGTTCTTATATCAGAATTTGGTGACCTGCTGTAGGATCTGAGGTATTCCCCATATACTTTCTTCCTCCTTTAGATTTTAATAGGAATTAAGAGTTCTTAAGGGGCAATTTTGCTGCACTGTTCTCTACTGGAGTCGGTTGGAATGTTTACTGAAAGCCTAGCAGAGATTCATTACAGTTGCCCCAAAGCCTGTATAAACTTTCAATCAGATACATATCTGGCCTTGAAGAATATATAAAATAAACAGGAAAAGGCTTGGATTCATACATGAAGGCTGTGCAAGGCTGCAGACAGCAGCACCCCAGGGAGAAAATCAAGTCCTCTGGGCTCTCTGGTAACATCCCAGCCTTAAGTTTGCAGTACATCAGCTCATTAACCAGATTAGCTGATTGACTGGAGATTGCATCTTTGGCAGAGCAGTCTGATGAGCCAGGGACACTGAGAGTCTCTCAGCTTCAGGGTTGGGAAAGAATTTTCCCTGGGTGATATTAGCAGGGTTGACAAAGGTTTCCTGAAAAAGATGGCAGGTGGTCCATTGAGGCATTTTCACAAATATTTCCCACCTTTACAGGCAATTTACAACAGTGGCCATGCCCTTGGTCTGCCCTGTTTTTTATCTTTGCCCCAGTGCAGATATTACCACTTGTGGTGGTAGGTACTGAAGGTCTTAGCAGCGTTATGCTGTCTAGAGCAGTGATTTATGACTTGTGCTTGATGTGGGAGAGAGTGTTGTGTGGACAAAGGCTTGGCTTTGTTGCTAAATAACTCAGTCTTTTCATTAGGACCCTTCCTAAATCTGGAACCTTGGAAGTGGGTTTGCACAGTCTGATGAGGGCTACACAGATCCCTGAGGGAAAGACAGATACTGCCATCGAGTGCCTTAATTTAAGCATTTGATGTAATTTCTTGTGATTGTACGGGCCAAGACATGAAGACTGTCTTTTCTGGTACTCAAGGTGATAATGATGACCTATGAATGATGCTGTAGCTTCTTTTTACTCAATTCTTTGTGTATTTACTAAATAATAAAACAATAGAGTGTGGAGTCTCAGCTCTCTCTTGAGTTTAACCAATTACTGTTTCCCTTCAAGCCATATAAATTGTACGCATTTAATATTTAGTTATCTCCAGACTGTTTACACTAATTTTCATTTATACAATGCATCTAGTAACAGAGGTAGAGTGCCTCTCTTTCTATTTCTCTTTTGAATGAAAGCCTTGAGGGAAGCCTGCAGTTTTCTGATCGTGCTCTGCTTTGATGTTAGCAAATGTTTAAGTTATGCTCCGGCAGAACGTGTGAGACTCATGTTCATGAATAATGCAGGATTTGTCTTCTTTCCTCAGCAACTATTTATAGCCAAGACTGTTTTTATTTTCCATGAATTCGTGAGAGAGAAGGTGAGAAGAAAGCAACCACAAGTCCTTTGTCTAAGCACAGCTAAGTTTGTTCTCCTGCTTTGCTGTATTTTATATTCCTCTATGCTGTCTTTCATCCATCTGTCTATAGACTAGATAAAGGTCCTTTCCCAGCCATGGGCTCCAGGGACCCAAATCTCTACTGCTTTTTACTCCACAGGATCACATACTCCACAGTGATGTGTCTGCAAAGCGCTGCCAGAGGAAAACAATGAACCTATTTCTGTGTTCTCTTACAGCACGTTCTCTCCCCTGACCTATGCGTTGCTGCTGGTTTTGCCAGCGTGTAAATCCAAACCAGCCTCCATCTATACACAGAAGAGACCAAATCACAAATTCTGTTTGTCTCCAGCATGGGGTTTTTTTATGTTTGTTTTCTCCTTTCAGAGCTGTTCTTTGTCCTGTTAGACAGCAGCCCAAGGCTATGTTTGGATCAGAACGGTCTGCAGTGTTAAGGGCTGGGATGTTGTGATAAGATTGCACAGGGTGCGAGCAATGGACAGTCCTTCTCTAGGGGAGGATGTGCAGCTCTGAGCTGCCGCAGAATAGTAGGAAACGAGGTAGTTTGCTTCCAAAGTGCACATCTTTGGTGGGTTCAGTGTGCTGCGTTTCCAGCGTTTGATGGTAAAACTTCCACTTGGCTCACTAGAGAAATGAAAATTGCCTGTCCCTGGCAGAAACTATGGAATATGGCAGTGTGCTAGTAGGGAATTAGCTCCAGTGCACTTGGCTCTTCTGTCAAATAAAACTTCTGCTTTTCCATATCAGTCTGTGATTCAAGATTGCTATAAATGTTTGAACTGATGGTCTGTTGGAGTCTGGGATCTGGCCAAGGGATACCTTTAGGAACGGTGATATATAATAACAAAAGGAGACAAAATGAGTTGTGCTCAGTTTACACTCAGGAATCAGTTCCCCTGATCAAGGCAGAAAGAGATAGAGTTGGATATTTCTACAGCATGGGTGTTTTTTGGGTTTTTTTTGTCAGAATAAAAACAGTAGGAAGTAAACTCTAAACATAGCTGGTGCTTTCAGGGATGCAATAGCATGATCCAAGAAAATGTGGCAATTAGAGACTTAATTAAAAACAAGTGACTCAGAAATGCAAGTTAGAAAATAACCCAACAATTAAATTGTATGTAACAGAACAAAAAGCTTTGCAAACCCTGCAGAGTTTGTTTTGCCAGGATGCTGTCCCTTTTCTCCAAAGGAGTCCTGCCTGATTCTGTGAGTGATCAGATCTGTGCCTGGAGTTTGTAAGTTAATTTGTTTTCCAACTCCTTTAGATTTCACCGTTTCCTCTGCCTTGTGCTTTGAGAATCTGGATTCCACTAAGGCCAATGTTCAGACCACGTTCTGTGTCCAGAGAAACAGTATCTCAGAATGGGAGCTGGAGAGAGTCTCAGCATCTCACAAGTCTTGGTGCCTCATGGCCAATTTTAGAAAATCCTTGGTGGAGACCCAGCTGTAAGAAGATATTTTGCAGTCTCACATCTTGGGAGTTTGGTACACTGAAAAAGCACACATACATTTCCTCAGCACAGTGCGTTCTAGCCGTTCACTTTGTTGGCTGTGTTTTAGCACTCTGCATGGAATTTTGACATTTGAAATCTCTCAGTTATATTTCCAAATACAAACTTATCACCTGACTTACCGTTTCCCAAACTTTTAGAGGTTGCCCTCCTTTAAAATGGAACAATTTAACCTCTGTTGCAACTTTTTGAGACTAATTCCTGATCCCAGTCTCTCAGTGTATTTTCCCTACACTTTCTTTATTTCTTTTCTTCTTTTTCCCTTTTCTTTTTCTTTCTGTTCTTTGAACTTCTGGAAGTTCTTCTCCACTTCATTATTGCTACTTCAATATAGTTTAAAGAGACTATTTCCATGCCAGTGAGCAGCAGTTATAGTGACATTTATATAACACGTGCTATTAAATATTGGCTAATACAGCTTTTTAACAATACTCATTTCCTATCGACTTGTCCAAGGTCAAACAACAGGGCATTTTTAGAGTGCAATAGATCATTTACCTGGATGCCCGTGTCTTTGAAACTCTTTCTCAGAGCTCTGGGTGACAAGCTAAGTCAGATAACAAGAATATGTGAAAGCACACAGTGAGTCAGGGAAAGGATTTAAATAGGGTCTTCCTTAGGAAGAACTGATAGTAGACACCGGAGGTAGGGAAAGAATGGAGGCAGATCTTGAGAAGGACCAAGTAGCAGATTCTGGGTTTCAGAAGGGGGATTGTTACTTTACAAGAGACTTGTGTTGATAGAGAATTGATTCTTTACTTAAGAAACACTGCAAAAGAGTTACTACATTTCCACTATGATGGGACTTCCTGCTTAAGATGCCATACAGCGAGCCAGCCCATGGACAACATGAAGGCTAGACTCTCATTTTCCCTTCCTTCTTTACTTTTCCCAAAGGTAATACTGATGAGTGTTCATCAAGTAATAATAGAGAGCAGAAGCCAAAAGACACAGGCTTCCCACCAAGCCTTTGAGCTTTGACCACCTCGGAGACTTGTCTTGCCACATTGCAGCTCTATGAGAGTCGACTGCTGTGGTTCCCATGTCCTTTGTAATAAAATAAAATACAATAAGAAAAACGAGATAAGAGAAGAAACTGTGAGGGGAAAGAAAGGGTAAAAACATTACATGGACACTAGAGACATTGAGGCTGTGTATGTCTGTGAAACACAATTCTCAGGCTTGCAATTGCAGCTGCCACACCATGAGTGGACTCAACAGGGTTCTACTTGAGTTTCAGTTAATATAATTTTAGAAGCACTCTAAAGTGCTGAAACCCTTTGGAAATAAATCTGAAGTAACTCAGTGGACTGATTTTTCTTCCACCAGCTTCCACTTAAAAAATAATACACACAAGCATCCTGTACAGGGGGCTAGATCCTGTTTCCATTTATGCTGCTGGAATGAATGCACATGATTCTATCAGTAAAAAGCATTAAAATATTAAAGAGTGCCATTCAGAGAATTAGATAGCAAAAAAATAGGTGTTTGTTTTGGGGGGCATTTTCTTGTACACATTTGGATTTTTTAACTTACTGTATTATTGCAGTAAAAGGCAATGATGAAAGCAGCATGAGTAGCAAATGAAATTGCATTCACAACCTTCTTAACGCAGCAACTTTAACTGCATAAACACAGGACTGATGCAAAAGTAAATTAGAGTGCATGATGCATTTTGTTTTTCAAATCTATTCCTGAGGAGATCACCGATCCTCTAATGCCTCTACTCATTTCCATGTCTTGACAAAAATACTTGGTGGTAGTTCAATATGGAAGCAGGACAATACTTTGTTAATGTTTTGGAGAAGGCACACAGGGCTGGGGATTATTATATCAAATGTTGCAAGACTCCTGTAACATGTCTGCTTCTATTTCATTTACTTCACATTAGCTGAACAAATTACCACTCTCTACAGTTTAATCAACTGCTATGGATCACACTATCAAGTTGAAAATAAATGAAGGTGGATTAATGAAATAGTCAAGGAATATGTCCAAACACTCAGCTGGTGATTTCCTCTTCTCAGTGTCTTTCATTCTATAGTGTCAAAAGAGCAGTGCTGTACTATTGAACTTCTTCTGTAAAATACTATCGACCCTTTTTCACCACTTCCCTTCTCCTGTGCTCATTTGCTTTTGTAAAATGATGTAAAAATCTATCAGATGAGAATGGTAGGCAATAGCTTTCCATTTGCATTTGCCTTCAGCAGCTGCATGACTTTGCTTACCTCTCTGGTCTCCTTGCTACTGGTCAGCTCCTTCCCAGCCCTTTCTAATGAGAGCAGACACCTCAAATGTGTAATGAAACTGGTTTGATCATCAGAATGGTCTTTGTCATCCTCTCTTTTTACCAGTTTAGAGGGCAATCTCTCTTACATCCTTCTTTTCATCAAATGCTCTCCAGGTCTTCTCAGCAGTACACTAGTGAGCTTGTCAAGGGGTGTTGGTAATTGCTCATGCAAATTTGCTCATGCAGAATTTCCATGCCACAGTTAAATTTTGAGTACGCAGCGTGCTCTCCATGTACAAACTTCATCTGCAGCAAATGTGGAGAATCTGGTTGCCATCACTACTTAGCTGGAAAGGCTCATGAATCTTTGCAGTGGCTGTCTTGCACCTGAGGAATTCTGTCTTCATTTCATGTGGCAGACACCAGTAGATCTGATGTTGAACTGGACTTGTCCATGACTGTCTCCAGTCTGCTATGAGAGCTTTCATGAAGTCACATACTGGATTTTGAATCCTTCTCCAGAAGACACAACATACAGTCATGATCATTTTAAATAATACATAATGCAGCAAATAACTACCAGGTATGAGCAATTTATTATATTTTGTATTGGTATCTGTAATAAAAGCAAGAATCAGAGTATGAGGACACGTGATTTTCAACTCTGTGTCCATCTCACACTTGAAAGGCTTTTAGTGCAAATGCAATTCAGAGATTGCTACAGATGAAACACTTCAAATCACCAAGGCTAAACAAGACCATTTTTCATTTTGTTGTAAATATTTTGTCAGATTACATGTTGTGGTCATCTGGATAACTTGCCTCAGAGGTGGGTTTATTTAAAATAAAGTATTTCTAAGTGAGCAACACAGAAATCCACGGGAAGATGGAGTCCACAGAATATCAGCTGAAGGATAAAACTGCCTTTTCTTTTCCTGGCCAAAGATTATTTTTAAAAAAAATAACAACCTAGAGTAAATATCTTCTCTTGCCAGGCTGGGAATAGGGTTACAACACATTTACACTCCCATAAATGAGATCAAATTTGGCTCTTCTTAATTAATCCTGGGTCATAGTGAAACTTCATAGTTCTGTACTCTGGAAAGCCTGAAATGACTTCAAAGAATATATTTTAATTGACAAGTGTATTCATTGCCAGAAAGAGGTGTAACATGAAAAAAGGATTAGAACCCAGCTGTGTTCTAGAGGAAACTTAAGGCACAAACATACTGTAGATCAGATAAAGTCTGTATTAATGCTCACAAATGTGAAATTTCATTGTCTTCAAGAGTGCTAAGCACTGCACATCTGCCAATTAAAAGCCTCTCCATTCTGGTGTCCTCTCTGTAGTGGTAGGTCTGTTCTCCTCAACTCACTGTTGCTATTGAATTACAGCAGTTGTAGCTGCACATCTTCATAGTCAGCAGAGTATTTGCTTCCTCTCTGAGGGTACTACAAAGCTGGAACAAGCTGACAGCTTCCAGATCTCTAATGAATATGCCTCACAAAAGCAAACCACTGGGATATTTTGAAGCTTAGTGATGTTACGCAGTGGCTCTGAGTCTCCTCTGTCAAAGCTGCTACGAGATGCATCTCCTGCCTTCAGTCAAACTATCATCTCAGCCACCCCCCTGGGCCACCTTCCAACAGCTGTTGCGATAAGTTAAGGATTATTTAGGGCCCATTACAAACTGCTGGGGATTGCTATTGAGTAAGGAATCTAGCCCACACTCCACACAAATAGCAAGCAGATGTTTGAGTGGGAAGGAGGCTTGTACAGCAGTTCTGTAGTTCCAGAGCTTTTCCGTACAGAGAACAGATCTTCTAATGCCAAAGTTATGAATTCAGGTTGGGTCAATGAATTGCATTCTGGTTGTATAGAGGGTACCACAGCATTTTGATATGAGTATGGATCTCCATGAAATGGAAACAGCTTGCTTTTTTTTTTCCTTTACAGTTCTCAGTGGGGTCAAAGTGCTTAGAAGCTTGCCCCAAATCTGCCTGGTTTAGAGCACTGAGAAACAGAGACAGGCTTTTGCAATCATTGCTACAGATTTATCTGCCTCAACTGGGAATCATCCAGTATAATAAACCTAAGAAGTGGAAGACAATCCACCAGGCTAATCCATTCCAAATCCAATATAAGGCTGCTCATTTATATTGTCCAGTTTCAAATGCTTGGTGGGGGGGTGTTATTTATTTCTTCTACTTCCCTAAAGGATCTGATCAATAAGAAACATTTCATTTTACTCATCAAAAATTTCCTTTTTCTTAAATAAATCTTCTCTGAATTAAATAGTAGCACTGATATCCATTTGGTTTTTGTCTTGATGTTTGAATCCTTCAGATTTCTGTGACTTTTATAACTCCTTTCTCTACTGTTTGCCAGTCTCTGTGCATTTATTGCAAATACTCAATAGCTCAGTTCTTACCTGTTCCCTATAAGTTTTCCTCCACACTGGCTTTTCAGCATCGGGATATCCTTTTGGTAACCAGCTGTATGTCATACTAAGCCTGCTCATAGCAGAGTCATGTAGAGACACACACTTTCCTGTGTATGAGGTCTTAATAAAACTGTAAACAGTCAATGATGTCACCAGGTCTGTGAATTGAATTCAAGGCATCACCCAGCCTTCCCCATCTACCCTCCCAGGAATACCTTACATCAAATGTAGAAAGCAACACCACCTCTGTTACGATTGCTTATATCCTGGAACTTGACTGTGGTGTAGAACTGTAACACAGGGAATAAATCCCATCACAGTCTATTTTAAAAATACTGGGGAGTAGCAGAGCAGCTGGGACATCAGATGAGAATCAAGACAACTTGGTTCTCACAACAAAAATAATTCCCATCCAGAAGCAATAGTGAAGAAAGGGTGGAGGTGTGATTGTCTTTGGGAGAGAGAAAACAGGGAACACTGAATGGAGAAAAATAATAACCATGGCTGGTGTTCTGCACGCTGGAGTACATAAACAGGAATGAGAAGTCCTTGGTTCTGGTATGCTTGTATTATCTTCTGTTTTACATGTATGCAAGGTAAAAGCAGAATTTCAACCAATCCTTTGTGGGTATTGAGGCAGAGGCACACTGAGACCGCTTTAGTAGTAACAGAGTCTGGATTTACATGCCCTGCACTGGGATCACTGGGACTCAGCTGATCTGATCAACATTCACTCCTCTGGAACAATGCAACAAACTTTTCAGGATGGATTAAGCCAGTTTACCCTCAGAGCTTCTAATATTTCTTGACAAGCTCGGACAGTCTCTTTCATCTGTTTCTCCTGTTCCCAAAAATAAATTCTGAGTATGTCCACTCTCCTCTCTGCTTCAGGCTAACAGATAAAATCTAGGTTTTGTGATTCCTGTTGTTGTCTTAAGGCCATAAGAAATCAACTGTAATATTTTGGCCATAATTAAGAAATGTTCATTATATTAGTACTGTACTATCACTCTTTGACAGGTTTTTTCTGTGGCTCAGGTATTACCATAAGGGAAGTTTGAGGAACTTTACATTTCAACAGGCATAGATTATCTCCACTGGCATAGTCTTTTTCATGCTCTTCTTCAAGGTCCTATTCTTACATCCAGCAATGACTCACATGGCAGTGACAGAAACAGCATGGGCTACATGGACCTTCTCCTCCACACAAATCCCCCTCTATGTTTCACGGCCAGCATCTCCAGCCAAGCGTGACAGAACACATCTGACCCATTTATCATCTGGCTCACAAGTGGTTATCAGGGCTTGCCAGCCTCAAACTGCTCAGTCCTTAAAGAAACAAAAGCTCCTGATACAGATCTCACAATTCTGCTGAGTATTTCTTCACTCATGCCAGTCTTTTCCTTCATTCATGAAACCTTTACTCCTTCTTACAGCTCCATCAGTTTTATCTCCTGTTTACATTGTGATTCCTAGTGCACACTCAATTTTTCTAAATCACTTATGCACCTTAAGGTCCTGTTTCCTCCTTTATACTGTTCTGGAAGTTGATTCTCTTGATTGGGGAAGGTAAACTCCATGGTTGCTATAAAGAGCCCACACTCATTGAAGGTTTCTCCATAGCTTCCCCTGATTACTATGTGTCTTCTCTCCATGTGCCTGCCAAACAAGCAGACTCCTTCAGCTTCTGCAGAAATGTCTCTGCTTAGATGATATGAAAACACTTTCTTCTGAGTTTTTAGCCCTGCAGGTGGGACCTTCAGACATTGTCCTGGGACCGCAATGTGCTCCCCAAGAGAAATGTGGAACACGATCATGCCTGGAGGAACCTCTACAAACAAGTCATCATGTGCAGCTGCCTGCCAGAGACAAGATTTGTCTTTGGATGGTCTTTAGAGCTAATATGAGCTGAAATAGCAGCAGTTATTTCACTCTGTGAATCAGGCTACTTTTGGCTTAGGAAGCTGCCCAGTTCTCTGCTATCAAACTAGTGTCTTTCTAGAGAGGTAAAACATATGTCTGACAATTGCTGTCTGGAGTCTACATATTAAATGAGGCCTTAAAAGCAATACAGATAAAAAGAAATGTCCAGCAATCCATCTCTGTTTTATTTAAAAGGCAGTTAAAGAAAGAAAATGGCTTAATAGTCAAATTCAGAAGAAGTATGTGAAGTCATTGCTGAAATATCTACTCTTCAGTTCATTGAAGCATCTGCATGTTTGAATACACTTGGAAGGAAAAAAAGCCAAGGCATGTGGTGAGGGGAGGGAAGAGGGGATTTTGTCTATTAAGCCTACAAACTTGGGATGAAAATGTGCACTCCAGAGGATAATACTTTCCCCACAGTGACCAAAAAGCAGAAACATCTCAAAGTTGAGTCCAGCCTAACTGCAAGACTTAGACCGGGAAACAGAAAATCTCTGTTCAGTCCCTGGTTCTGCTACAGCTGAGGCATCAAATGCTTCCCCACACGGGTTTGTCCCTCAGTTTTCTTCCTCTTTGCCTCTGATACCCCAGCTGTAACTGGAGCTCTGCTTTCCAACACACTATCTGGGATCATTTCATAGACTTTTTGCTGAGAAGACATTTTCATTTCTAACATGGACAACTTGACAAAGAAACTTCTATTTTGAATGAGTGCACAGTCCTTCAATTATTCTACCTTTCTGTTTACCTTGGTGTGATTGATACCCATATTTAGGAATCACAAAACTGATAAAAGCAAACAAACCAAACCAAACAAAACAAAAACATAGAAAAGGTTTGGCCAGAAAACCAACTAGTCCCTTTTTTATGGTGATGGATAGGCAGGAGCATGGATCATTGCTAGGAATAGAACTACTTAGCTGCCCGCTCTTTGGACAGGCCCAGAGCATTTGACCTGCCTTTGTCACACTTTCTATCATCTTGTGATTCATGATTATTTCACTTGATGGATGGCACTTTAGGGATGTCAATCAAAGTCACAGCCCCAGCCTTCAGGGAAAGCCCACCTCTATGTCAAGCATCTTGAAGATAAACAGCAGCATAAATACTGCTGAGGTAGTTAGCCTTGATCCTTTTAAGTCTATGCTAACAGTTTTCTCATGGAAAAATATATAAAGAACCTAGGCTTTCATGCATTCATGAGTGCACCCCTCCAATACTTGCTTATTCATCTTTCATTCAAAAAAAAGAGACTTATGGGTAACATGTAAATAATTTAAGACAATGTTGGGAATTTGGCTTGGAGATGGGCTTTCAGAATCAGGCCACCAAGCTGCTCTGAACAATCATGACTGTATTTCTGTCCTGTAGCTCTGAGGATGAAGTTTTGTTTGGTCTTTTTTCTTGTTTTTCCTGTGAGCAGTTTCTTATACTCATGACTGGTCAGTGTTGGCAAAAAGGCCAATTCTGTAAACATGGCAGGATTAAACTGCTCTGTCTCCACCTGCTCATGGGCTTCAAAATCAATTGTTCATAATGCACTGTATTAAGGTGAGAACTTGAAGCTAGAGAGGGGAGAAGGGAGAGACAGAGAAAGATATCTTTTTCAGTGCATGATGAAATCACAGCTGCATGCAGGCATGACTGAGATCAAGGGATGCTTTTCAAATACTTTTTAAATTGCAAAATAATTCCCAGGGGTGCCTTAGGAATATGTGTTTTGACAACACTGCAATTCCAATTCACCCTTTACCAAGAGCCAGGAGAGATAGTATTCATGTCCAGTAATCCCCCCAAATGGCATCTTTCTTTCTTAAATACCCCTTTATTATTGTTTGCATAGTTTGTTGATTTGCAGGGCTTCATGTAATAGCTTGAAATCAGAGTTTAGAGTTGGAGGGCAACTTGACAGCATTTCCCCTCTATCTGGTATTGCCTTCACTCTAAGGCAACCTGCTCTAAATAGCATCTGCTCCACTGATGGTCTACTTCTAATGATTTGCTCTTTTAACTCTCAAAAAGGAGAAAAAAATAAATGCTGACAATGCTGAGAAAAATTACACTGTTCAACAGTCCTGAGGGGAAAGGGAAGGAGCAGGGATTTCCTTAAAAAACAAATCCAATGTCCCAATTATTGTTGCATTCAAGCCTGCCAGCTGTGAGACTACCACCACCTAGCTCTTCCCAGGTCTCTGCAATGCACCTAAGGCAATGTTTCATGGCTTGCATAATTAACTTACTATCAAAATAAGCAGCATATTTTCTTTTACAAAAGAACTTGGATACTACTGCAAATATGGAGGTATCTATTTCCTTAACAGTTTGGCCAGCTGCAGTTTTGGCTGTTTATGCTGGTAAATTAAACAGTACCAGGAGTTACTGTTTGTGTTGTTAAATAACAGCTAAATGACAGTTGTCAGAGGTTCTTGGCAATGTTTTGACCAGGATCAAACAAGTTCTGAGCATCAGTATGGGCCAGGGACCAGCCCTAAAATGCAAAAGACTGCAGTCACCCTGTTGTTGGATAGTAGGAGGGTTTATTATATAGATGAAGCCTTCTCCATGCCAGTTGGCCTCAATACCAGGGAACAGTCCCAGATTGTTATTTACTATAATATTTAATTTACTAGTGTAGATATCCCCTTTGTGTCTCTGATTTCAGTTGAGCTGTTCCCAGATTAGATTGGTGAAAAATCTGGTTGAGCATCAATACATTATTTGTATTCCTGTTTAGCAATAAATGTAACCATCAAAGCCATTTACAGCTTTTGTTGCTGCTTGTTTGTTTATGTGCTCATTTTCTTTAAAAAAACCCTAAATTCAAATACTTTTCTTTCCAAACTTATGAATTACTGAGGCCATTTCTTGTGTCTTAATGAAGTACTTTAATTGCAGCCTTAGCCTATATAAAACCCTGGGCCAAATGGAAAGCTGCTGTAGTTTTCATACCAGTTCATAAAATGTAAAGACAGCCCAGAAATGGGATGGGAGGTGTCAACTAAGGAAGGGACACAGAGAGACTGGTCACTAATATTGGCATCATTAATATATTGCTTAAGAACTCTCCTGGAGTGGTTCTCCCTCTGCAGTCGTGTAGGAGAAAGCATTTGATTCTGAGTCCAATGCTGGAAACCCAGCTGTTGCCTCTGCCTCTTCCCCATTGCATTTACCTTGTTTCCAAAATCTTGGAGTCAGATACATGTTCTGCACCTTCCCTCCTCCTTCCTGCATGAAACAGCTGCCCACTCTGATAGAGATCAGCTAATTTGAGCTGAAAAGCATGAAGCAAGAGAGCTACAGGCATGATTGCCTTAGGCCAGGATCTGAACAGTGTTTGTCTGTGATCCTAACACCCCTTCCCCAAACACTTATGCAGAGTCCCCCTGTCAAGAGCAACTTTGCACATCAGCATAAAATCAGGGGCTGCAGCAGGGAGAGCAGAAAGGAAGGTAGAGGGAGGCTTGTGCCTGCCATTCTCCTGCCAACCCAGCTTACGGAGGGTTAATAAATTGAATTATAATGCTGGGCTTTACACTAATGAGACTCCAGGGTAGGCACATTTATTTATTGCTGCTGCCCTTATAGGACCATTAACCTCCAGAAGAAAGGGTGATGTGGAAAACAAGAGGGAAATTTTCCGTGTCACCACAAATCCAGCCAGATGAGTTCTGTCACACTCCTGATCTCTGCTTTTGCCACTGTGTGCTTTCAGAGCTGCAGCTGGCAGGCTTTTAGCAGGGCAAGCTGACCAGTTTGTGCAACTTCTTATTCTTTATTTACCGGCTGAGAAGATGCCAAAGCAGTCACTAACTGCTTTGGGCTGAGGAGCAGAGTCTCTAGACCATGTGCTCCCACCATGACTGGTGCCTTTCCAACGTCACTTCATCCCTTTGGCTTCTTGTATGTTCCTCCCTCCTCTTCCTCAGAGGCATCTGCTTAAGAAACAATCGTTTCCAAATCTAAGCCACGGAGACCTCTGCTTGTTTCCATTAAGCATATAATTACATGGAGAAGGTTGTTTGATTCATTGGCTTCGGTCCAAGACAACGCACAGACTCTAAACAATGCCAGGGTAGGAGTTAAAACACATGTGAATAAGATTTCCATTTACAACTCCTCGCTTTGATGCTGTACTCTTCCCCCCTTACACACATCCTTTACTGAGTTATGATTTGTAGCCTGACACAAGCTCATCTCAGCTGAGAAAGCTCAGCCACAGGCTTCTCCTCCACATTCCTGGAGAGGCTGAGGTGAGAGGGAGGTAAGAACACACTTAAGATCCTCTAGTCTGGCTCAAATCTTCACAGCCTCTCCATCTAGACATTGCAACATCTGGGGATGCAGAGCAGACGGGAGTTATGGTGCAATCCTGACCTCTCTCAGCCTATAGCTTTGTCCTGCAGCAGATCCTGGCTGTCCTACACCCAATCTCACCATGAGGCAGTGAACCAGATTGGATGCTTGGTTTGCAAAAATTCATTTGGTTTACTTTTGTTTCTGCAATCATTTTGTACCAGATGAGAGTCACACAAATACTTGTATTAGCTCAAAGAAGGAGACATACATGGTTAAAAATGACCAGCCAGGATAAGACAGCAAAGGGTCTTTGCTTTAATATTTTGTATCATTTCTCTGTCTCAGAGGACTGTGAGATGCACAAACCTTGTGGTGCCCAGGACCACTCAAAAGTTGTCACGGGAAAAGAGACTAAAGTAAAGTTCAGTTTCCCATCACAAGGAAGAGAGGAAAAACAGATTTGAGAGAGGAAAATCATAGAGATGGAGGAAAAATACCTCTTACTTCATTAGATTAATCCCCAAACTATGTCCCAATCAACTGACCTAGAGACTTGGCTTTTTATAAGGTTACCATGACCAGTATATGTAAGTGCCTTGGTATTATCCCTTCACAGCAGAAATTACTGACTACTCTTTCACAGCACCACATCCCAGTACATCCCAGATCGAGTAGCTGAAGATATTAAACCCATCCCTAGATGAGGGAAGAAACCAAGGAGCAACCTCTGTTTTTCCCTAAGGGCAAACTAGTTCTTTTAAAGAATCATCTATTTCACCTCCTTTTACTTTTAATTACTACTTGTGGGATGCATCTGCCAGCAGCAGGGCCTTGTGTGCATGCCCACATAGAGGGGCAAGGGTCTTGTTTACACACCCATATGCTTCAAGAAAGCTGCAAAGACATCCCAGCCATCGGCAACAGCAGGACAGAAACATTTTCTTCTGCTTTGGGGATGCACTAATTGCCACTGCACGAGCTGCAAAGTGTCTGGTGTGTGTTCCCCACCTTTGGCATCATTGTGAGGGTTTGCCTCCAGCCTGCTGTGCCTATCAAGAACAGGAAGAGGCGTTTTCTCTTTCATTTCCATTCCCATTAATAGGGTTGTATTTTGTGAGGTGTTTGTTTACATGAGTCTTCTCCTTTCCCTCCTCTCAGGGGAGCCATTAATTTATCTGCTTTGCTTTCTGTCACCGGGAGTTGACAGAGGGAGTTATGGGTTAACTGCTCTGTTTAGAGCAAGTGGCAGGTGCTGGTATCACTCAAGCTAAATGAAAATATAAATATCCCTTTACCTACCCAAGAAATGAGCTTAAATGCACAGGCCTCAATGTTTAGGTTCAACCTGTTTATAAGCCTAATGACCCAAAGTGGCATTGAACATGTTTCTTGACAGCTTGAACACCAGGCTGCCCCAGACCCCAGCTACATACAATTAGGGAATGAAATTTTCAAAAATACCTTAATTATAGTCAGCATTATGTTTGTAATGCCAGAAAAGAGACTAATTTTGGAGAAATACCTGCTCCATCAAACCCAGCCCCCCTTGAAGGTACTCAGGGGAATCCTTGCAAATTAGGAGGCTCCCAAAGTCAGAGGCTTCATCTGAAAAAATTGCCAATATGCTTTCTTATACATTTCTTCATGGCTTCATTTGGGCTAACTCTGGGAAGGACATTTCCAAAAGACTCCAATTTCTTAATTTTATTCCTTTTCATCCTCAGCACTGACACTTTTGAGGGCTGAAATATGATGCAGTGCAGCCCATACCATAACCGTGAATGTTAAAAGGTTTTGTGCAGGGAGCTGAGCTTATAGAGCCCCATTTTACTCCCCAAGCAAAATGAGTGGAAAATACTCCCATGTAATTTAACGGGCTTTGGATGAGATCCACTGTTCATAGAATCCATAGCTGTTATAAAACCCAGTGTCAGTCAGGTGATGACACAAGTTCACTCCTTACTGGTCAGAAATACAGTGATAAAGAAGTGCTTTGCTTTTCTTAAAATATAGCTTTCAGACAATATGATTTACAAAACCAAAAGCTCCAAGGCAGCAAGGAAGAGCTAACATTTTCTGTTTGTTTTTTAACATTCATTGCTCCTGTATGGGAGAGCAACAATTGCTACTGAAAAAGAGAAAAGAAGAGGAAGATAATGCTGACTGCATTTGGCTGTTTTGCTCTCAATAGTATTCATCTTTACTTGAAAATGGCACGGTAAAGCAATTGCAGAAAGAATTATGAACAGAAATTCCAATTAAAGACAGAGAAACTTTGGTTTATAAGCAAGGAGAAATGGATGAGCAGTGGATGTGAAGCACAGGGGTTTCAGCAAGGTAGCTTCCACGAAACAGCAACGGCTCTCTTGGCAGAAAAGGAGTAATATTATCTCTCAGAGTTACAAAATGTATATTTGATCATGGGTGGTAGGAGCTACAGTTGGAAAAGATATATTGAAAGGGTTAGAAACCCCTTGTTCTACTGCTTGAAAACCAGATAGAAACACAGACTTTAAGATCAGGAAGGATATTGCATGCCATGGATGCCATGGATCCAATGGGCTTGGTTCCATCTTCTAGTTTGGATGGCAGAAATGTTTCCCAATCTCTTTTCCTTCCTACCCCAGTGTTCTGCCCTCTTGCCTGAGCCAGTGCAATACTTGTGAGACCACACTGTAAAATCAGATTGATTTCAATCTATCCCCATTAAAGTTGGGGATAGGTTAAAAAAAAAAAAAAAAAAACAGAAAAGTGAGGATTCAACAGATAAGGGCTCTTTTTATTGTTTTCATTTCCAGACTATTTCCCTGATCAGCTTATGGTGTAGTTTTACAAAGGGCTGCATGAGTATCCCCAGAGAGGCAGCAAGCAGCAGGGTGGCTGAGCCCTCGCAGGAGGGAACATCTCAAGCTGGGTTAGTCATCAGGAACACTGAAATGTGGAAGCATTCCTCCACCAAGGCTGACATTTTCAAACCCAGGAGCCTGAACTTTGGTAAAAAAAACAACCCTTATGTTTAAAGGATTCTCAGCAATTGAATTTCCTGCAGACTTCTGCATCCAACAGATCTAAGCATTGATCCAGCTTCACTTGGGCCATGATATGTTGAATGAGACATTTGGCTTCAGGAGTTTATGACTAGGGATGTTGCTGTCTCCTCTATCTCCATCTGAACCACTTCCTTCTTTACAGATATAATTGTTAACTAATAAATTAACATTTGTATATCCTGAGCACTAAATGAAGGTTTTTATTAGCTCATATCCTGGCAAAATATTTCTTTGATATAAATTACTTTTTAAGTTTAATTATCCTTTGCAATTTTTAAAACATGCAGAGGGGTTGGATCTCTGCTATTTATCATTCTTGTCTGCAAGACTTTGCCGAGGTAGGAAGGAAATTGGGTCAAGAATTTATTGGAAAGAGCAGATAAGTGTTTTACTTTGGGGTTCTTTTATGTCCATGATTCTGAGGAGTCTAATATTTTTTTCAAATCATGGCCCAGAATCCATCCTGAAACTGTATGATCTCACCCAATAAGTTTCTTGTCAGACTCTTAGACTTGCTTGGTCATCTTCTTAACAGAGATACGTGTCTCTCAGATTATTTATTGAAGTAACACGCTTCAAAGCATCAAACAAGACCCTTTACTTGGCTGTGAAACAACTAAGAATGGTTGTATCTGCTTTTCATAAAATGAGCCCAAAAGGTTAAATGCCTCGTCCAGGATCACACAATAAATTAGTGGTACAGCTAGGCATAAGAGAAACCAGAGCTGTTTCCCAGATTCTTGCCTCTCAGCAGCAGACATAGCTATCTCTTCACCTCAGGAGAGGTTGCATAGCCCAAAATGAAGATGATTTTCTCTCTCTCTTAAATTCTCTTGTATTTTGACCTTGTGTAAGGTCAGAAATGCACACAGGACACTGCAGCGATATCAGCTTCATGATAAGCACCTGGCCTTAGTGGTTTGGGTGGCTTTTTTTTTTGCTCATTTTCCAGAAGACAGACTTTCCAGAGATAGAAAGGCACCTTAGGACTTCAAATGAAAGGTTCATGATTCAGATAGCCACTGAATAAGTCTCTGTATGTTTTCCTGAATGTGCTCTGCTATATCTCAGTTAAATAGTGGAGCTTGTTACTGTTTTGGGATTTTTTTGTCTTGTACTTGGTAAGGCATGTGAAAGATTGTGTTTATTGCATCTGTCTGAAACAAGTAGTATTAATTAACATTCATATAGCATTTTCTTCTTTCTAAGCACTGCACAAACACTGACTACTTACCTTGGTTTAGAGTAAATTAATGTAATCCTACTCTACTTTACAATTTACATATTTTCTTGATTGAGAGCTAGTTCAATTGCTTCTAATCTTTGGCCTAACTAGTCATTAAAGGTATGGCTAAGAAGAGCTATTTACATCTTCAACTGCCTTCTCCTCTCCCCAACTCCTTCATTTGCTTTTCCCTTCACATAACGTTTTTCTGCAGAATTTTCCTCCAGCTGGATTCTTAAGCATGGTAGCAAAGTTTTCCTTCAGCAGTCCAGTGAGTCTTTCCACCTATTTTATTAAGTGGTACCAAATACTGTCCTTATAAAAATGACTTATTCTTATAAATCATTCCATTTTACCACAGAAAGTCACGTACAAGACATTTTCCCATGGCAAAACAAATGACTTATCACATAGTCACTAAGTTAGTGATCTTAGTACCAATAATACAGAATTTAGCTTCAAATTTGGAGTTGGATAAACCATTTAATCTCTTATCTAGCATTTTATCTACGGAAAATGTGAAAAAGATTTGATTTTTGTGAACATTGGCACAAAACCCAAGAACTGTAGTAAACAACCTTCAGAAGTGCAAACTGGAGCTGGGATTTGTGCAGCCTCCGTTACTGACTTCCTGCGTGACCTTATTCAGGTCACCTCCTTTCTGCCTGTCTCTTTTGCCTGTAACATGGGAGAGAGTCTTCCTTGAACAGCTAAATCGTTAAGAAATCATTATCATGTAACAACATGAATTAAGAACTTACAGTGAAGTTAATGCAACAAAATTTAGACTGCTGCTCGAACAAGTCAACCTTGAAGAGTCACTTCTAAGCAATGCTTTACCAATGTCTGTAATAGATTTGGTTTTTTCAATCTTGCCCTAGAAATTACTTTTTTCCTTATTGTAGAAGGGATCAAGTGTGACTAGTTTGGCTGCAGGTGTTTTTAGGACTCATATCCAAGGTTAGGTGAGACAACTACTTTTATGGGCAGCCTGTTCATCCTGAAATGTAGATTTATAATCGAAGTATAAAATTGGAATCTAATTTTTTGCTCCTTAGTGTGATCATGGTGGTAAAAACCCCCAAAAGTAAATAAAAATAAACTTTATTGTTATTCTGATCTTTGAGGAAGTAGGAAAGCAGAATTTTACAAGGATAGTATAAATGCAGTATCTTATATTTTCACCTGAGCTAGAGTATTACTTATCACTGCCTTATTTAGCTCCTTCTTAATACAGCTTGTGGTCCTGCAGCAATTGTACATCTGGAAAAATGCTTCAAGGTTTATTTTGGAGGTTCATCTCTTGTACATTTGATCACTGAGCTGCAACTCAGTTATCAGGTGTAAGTCATATTGCCAGGGTCTAGTCTGTGTCAAGCAAACAGTGATTAGCGGGGATATTAGATGGGATGTAAAACGGATTGCATCTATGTAAAATATCTTCTTCGAGGTAATATCTCTCCTTGTTATTCTGAGGGAGCCCTTTACTTAAGAAGAAAAGACCCCAACTATTATTTCTAACTCTAATTTACTATTTTTATCTCTCTATTTTTCCCCCATAGGCATCTTACCTAAGAAAAATATACTGCCTACTGCATCAGCTGAGTGTGTAATTGAAAGTTAAGCTTTGGACACAGTAGGGGTTATACTGATTAATCAATCCCTAGCATCTCTCAATGCACTCTGATTATCTCACAGAGAAGTCCTAAAATAAGTCCATAGAAAATCAGAAATCAATTCATAAGCCTTTGCAGTCTTTTTACAGATAATTCATATTTTAATAAACTTAGTTTGAAGTTGGACTCTTTGTGGGATTTTATTAACACGAGAAAATAGACTTGTTTCTTTCTCTGCTCAAGGAAAGCAAGGACAAATTACCAGCACCACAGCATCTGCAACAAGAGGAGGGACAATTTTACACATGATACTATAGTAAGACAAGGACAGGTTGGCCTTGTGACTAATCTTGCCAGGGGTTTGTAGTGTTAGTTACTTGAAAGCTGTGACCTGGACAAGATACTGGCCTTTGCCTGCAGAAGAGGGATGGTAACACTCACTTTCCCAATGTTGTTGGTTCTGCCCAATTTCCTCTACTGAAGGAAGTTTTCCATTGCATTGTTCTGTATCATAGAATGAGAATTGTTTGGTTAGAAAGAGTCTTTAAAATTATTAAGCCCAACCCCTCACCTCAGCCTGCCAAGCCCATCACTAACCCATGTCCCTCAACACCTCAGCTCTATGGCTTTGTAATACCTCCAGGGATGGGGACTCCACCTGGGCAGCCCATAGCTTGTCTATATAAAGAATGTTAATAAATAGGCAAGTACAAAATTAATTTGTTCCTAGTAATGATTATTGAGCATAACTTTCAGTATATGCCTCTAAATTCATTTGAGCCTATGGCATCCCTGGCCATTCAGTTGCAGTACTGAAAGTCAATGCAAGCATAAACTGCTTATAAACTAATATATATACACATATATATTATATACATTTATATAGATATAAACTATTATTCTATTATTTCCATCAAGGCCAGGGGGAAAAAAAGAAGAAAATAAACAAACAAAAGACTTCAGATATTGCAAGTTTTACATTACATCTCTCCTTCAATTCAAGTTGTCATACAAGACCTGCATATACCAGGCAGAGTTTAAAGGACACAAGTGGTTTTTCACACAGCAGTTCACACAACTACTCATGAGACATTGCAAAAACCAGAAGTATTTAAAAGTTAAATGAGATAAAATAAATAATTAAACTCTGAGAGGACAGGTCCATGAAGCACTGTCAAACCTAGTGGTCCAGCTAAAAAATTCTCTTCAACTCCATTCTTCTTGAAATGTGTTCAAGCGAAGGACCAAATTTACTCCTTAAATCATTGTTCCAAATCACTTTCTCCTCTGCTCTTCCAAAGCAGCCATCACTGGGAGACAGGATACAGGTATTGGTGATCCTTTTGATCATTCTCTTCTTAATGATTTCAGGATGTCTTCACAGGATGGTCAACTCTTAGACAAAACTGCATGGCACACAACAGCATGAGGCTGTGTAGTATAATTGGCTATTTGTGCAGTTAATGCACAATCATGTATAAAGTTTCCCTTCATAAAAGAGTTCAACTGGTGTGTGATGCCTCACCAAGATTGCTCATTCTGCTTTGTAGATCCATGAGCAGATAAGAGACTTCTTAAAGCTCACAGAAACACAAACAATGCTTATGATTGCATCGAGCCCATACCAGGGTACTAAAGAGGTGTAGTTTCCCTGTTCAGTTTACCCAGCAGAGAAGCAGGAATACAGAAGAGTGTATCTAAATGTGAGTAATCTCTTACTAAACAGTGGGATAAAGAGGTTGAACAACACAAGGTGTGCATGGAAGTTGTCTTGGGATTCTTGCTACACGAGGGTTTTTTCCATCTTATTTTCTCCCCTCTGTCCTGCTGAGGAGAAAAGGGATAGAGTGACTTGATGGGCACTTGTCATCCAGCCAAAGCCAACCCAACAGAGTGAGTCTTGTCCCATTTGTCCTTGTCTAGTTGACTAGAGTTCTACCAAACACATTTTGTTGTTTTTCAGAAGACAGACTCTTTATTTCTGTTCTTGAGGAAAAAACCTGCCCCAAGCACATTGGAGAAGTCTCCATCTGGGATGTTAGAGAAATATTCAGGCTTTATCCTGTCTGATTCAGATTAAATACTTAGGTCGTGCTCTTCTGTATCCCAGGTAAAAAGCCAAACCAGCAGATGGTGGGTAATAGAGGAAGAATGGGAATGCTTTACTGGAATTCAGTCAGTGACCACATCAGATGTAGATACCACTTCTGCATTCAATGTCACCAGCTCTTTCTCACTCTGATATACAAGGTGGTTTCACTGCCCCGTCACACACCCAAACCTTGAGTCTAATATACTGAGACAGGAAAAAATACAGGCTGAGCCTAAATCTGTCTACATTCTCAGACTGGCTCTTGTGACATTTATTATTTAAATACCTTTATGCATTGTCTATTAAATTGAGGTTCTGAGGAAAATCTAATTCTTCCAAGAATGGCTAAATAGACTATGAAATAGTATTGCAATGCAAAAATAAGGTTGTTCCCACAGTAATTTCCATTTTGGGCGAAACTAGAATAGGGTTCTGATGACTGCAGCTACAGACTGCTTTCATTTGTCAAAAACTATTTGAAAGCTTTTTTAACTTCTGGCCCTCAAATCCTACCCTTGCACAGACTAAGAGCTGCAGCCGATGAGAGAAGACTTTGGGGTTTGCAAACCAGAAATAACTGAGATAATTGCATTCCAGCCCGCTTCATGCTTTCCCACCATACTTCAATTCTCAACTACTGTTTCAAGCTTTTCTGGGCCTCCAGCTCATTGCAGGTTTAGATTTATTTCACAAAAGGGTCACAGACCACACCTTTTGGACAGGACATTACCAATTGCCTAGCAAGTCTCTTACCAGTAGAAGAAAGGCTTAGTGGTTGAGACCAGAAAAGGGAGGTTTTGTTACTTTCTTTGCACACTGGGTTGAAGCCAAGCAATGTTAACTCCACTCTTCATTCTCTCTCTTGTGCCAGCTTCTTTCCAAAGCCTTTGCCAAAAATGTGAGAGGATGTTATACCTACAGCTTAATTTATTTCCTACAAAGACCTCCTGGGACTTGAACCTCTGTTATAAATCTGAAGCTTAAAGTTTAATAAAAAACACAGGAGTCTTTTATGTTAAAGAAGAATCTCCCAGAAACCTGGCAAATAGCATCATGCTGTTTAAGCCATGGTTGTGTATTTGCTAAGATCAGATCATTGCAGCCTCTGATCATCTGGCGATACAAATTTGATTTGAATCACTCCCAAGTACATGCCTAAATATCTTCTGAATATATCAGAACATTCAACACTGTGTTTACTCTAGCCTTGTGCTTTAGACTAGGTATGGAATGGAAGGCAATATCACAGATTTTTCTGGACAAACAGTAATGACCAAGTAAGATTTCCCAGGTTCAACATTTTTGGAGCCTCAAACGAGGCATTTTCATCCTCATGGAAGTGTAATGAGACTGTCACAGTGGACTGCATTGTTTCAAATAAGGTGTTAAATGTTAAGTGATGATACAACTTGGTGTAGGACATTAATAACCAGAGCCACAAAGTCATTTAAACATCTGAACTCACAGTACCTATTTTTTGGAGCTTAGGATCCTGACTTCAAGCTAACTTCCCAGATATCATCGTTGGTGTGGCCCCAGTATCTGTTGTTGTTTGGGAGAAGATTAATGTACAATGTGGCAAAAACCTATTTCTTGATTCTGAGTAGGGTTTTCATCATTTTCCATGGGATTCCACTGGTCAGACACAACTGCAATTGTGCATGCCTCACAGCCTTTCTGACTGAAGGGCACTATCCAAACATGAAACAGCATCTTGTTAATAATATCTGAGGTTCATACTACTCTTCTCATACAAAGATTTCAGGTGTGGATTGGCCAGGATCTTTTAAATTAAGTATTCTGTGGTGCTGATGTGACTCGATTCTTAAGAAATCCAGGGCTCAGTGTCAGACTCCGACTGGGAGAACAAGAACCCATTCTCAATTGTGTTGCTTTATTTTTGTATGGCCTTGAGAAAGTCACTTTGACTTCCCATGCCTCGTCTCTTCCATTTCAAAGTGAAGAAAAGGATACTTGCTCACTACTTACCATCATTAGGTCTTAGTTAATGATTCGATTTGTGGAGCCCAAAGCAGGGAAAATAAAATCCAGTCTGCTGTTTGGTATTCTGTGGCTGTGCCCATTCCACAAAAAGCAGAAACATTAAAAAATAGGAGGAAAAAACACCCTAAGCAGTGGCATGAGAAGATCTACTTAAAGAAGACGAAAAGCAGACCTTGACAAGTAAAGCGATGCAATTTTTTGCATAGGCAGTTTTGCAGAGGAAAACAAATTTCTATGGGAAATTGCTTTGCTTCCTCCAGCACAAAGGTGGACCAAATCAGCTCACCTCATGTTTTCATGGAGACCAGTTATTTCTCCCTTCCAGCTTTCTCATCACCCTGCTGCCGTAACTATATAGGAAACACATAAAGCTATCTCTACCATTTAAACCCTCCAATTTTGACAGAAAATCGGATGATATGACATGCTGCCTTCCAGAACAGGCGCTGTCTATCACCTTGCTACTAATCTCTGTGATTAGTGACCAGCAATGTAAGGCAGCTATCAAAGACCACCTGTCCCTTTTGCTGTAAGTGCCTCCTAGCATATCGCTTTGTGGTGTCACACTCTCTTGTCTGGTTTTTTGATTGATGGAAGTTTGTCTTTTGAGCGGTGACTCAGAAAATAAATCATTCCCCTTGCCATTCATCGAGTGCGATTCTGCAGCACAAAGCTGGTGTGGTTAATCAAAGCTCCAAAGAGCAACAAAAAGCGACAGAACCGAGAATGAGGAGGATAGATATAAGGGATAAAACATAATAAAAAGGATTATTTGGGAGCCAACTCAAGCAAAAGCAAAATAAAGAGAGCTGCAAATAAGCATTGTGTTTACTGCACTACTGCACTAGAGCTATAAAGCTGATTTTTTTGTTGTTGTTCCACTTCTTGACACATATGCAAGGATGAGAGAAGAGTCTCAGAGCTCTGAAAAATATAACTATGTCAAGGAGTCTGATTTCACAGGCTTTAGCATGGGAGTAACCCTTTCTGAGGTCAGAGGGATTTTTCTGAGTTGAATAACAAGTAAAGCCTGAAGGATGCTTCTGTTGTGAATTGTATTCTAAACCAGCTTGTGGTCCAGCTGGGACTGTACACTCAGAGGACTAACCAAAATAAGAAGGGCTCTTGCCATTAACTGGCCTGGAGAAAAAAAGAAATAAGGTGAAATTTGAGATGTTGTGCAAACAACAGCATGATCAAAGAATCAGACAGAGCCAGAAACATTTCACTATAGAGCAAGAAAGATCTTCCCAAAAAGAAATGGTTCAGAGCAGAAGGCTTTTGTGCTTTTATGGAGGAGGAAGGAGTGAAGCAATGGAAAGGACAATATTGGATGAATTTGATTTTTTAATATCAAATCCTGCAAGTTTATGGAAGCTTTTAAAATTATGAGGAGCAATCATGAGCTAGAGGGAGAAAGAAACTGGTGGTTCTATATTTAACTGAGACAGTAGTGATTCTTTGTATTCACTTTGTGCCAGAAAAGTCAGGAAAAATGTGAGGTGTTCATGGCACGAATGAAATTGTAGCAGAAATGAAATCAAGACACAAGGAGCAGCAGATAAAAAAATAATAATTTATCATAGAAACACTATGAGGCAAATTCCCTGACAACACAGCTCCATTGAAGACAAGTTATCTAAACCATGTTGGAACTGAGCCATAAAAATGAGATGACAAGAACTGAATGTCCATGGAGAGGTGCTGGAAACTTACTTAAGTCAGTTAAATGGGATAGTTCTTTCTTTAATTACAGACCCCACCTCCAACCCCCCCCCAAGAAAAAATAATCATTATGTGTTTTAGGGATGACTTGCTAGTTGGGAAGTATCTCCTTACAACCAGTAAGAGAGAAAAAAAGAAAGGGCTGAGGAGAGTTAAATTTATAAGGACATGAATGAATTGGGAATTGAAGTACTGTTATAGAGGAATGTGCATGTGAATGGTGCAAATTTACAGGGCGATTCTTGATGAACTGTAGGAGGAATTTCAGTTTTTCAGCACTTTACAAAAAGAAAACCCTTCATCTGGTGGGAATTCAGTCAATTTCCTGATGTTTTTTTGGCCATTTCCTAAGTTGCAAGGTTACTAATGGTAATTACAGACTCTGTTTGTACCTTGTGGCTCTAACTGTGCAGAAAGGTTTTCTTGGCACATGTGCCTCTCCCGCTTGCAGGCTTTTAAATGACTGGCCCTTGGTAGGAATTGCTACAATACTCATGAGCAGAGAGGAGCCACTTTTCTTCATTTCTTTCTTATACAGTAATTGTTTCTTGCTCACATTTTGCTATCTCTATCCCCTGCGACAATAAGCTACAATTTCAGTGTTCGTTATTAACAGCTCTTACCCCAGCACCATTGTGAAAGAGCCCATTTTTAGGTGTTTTATTAAAAGGTATAACAAACCTGCACCTTCTGAGGATTTCAAACAGAGACAGTAGAAAGGAGACAAACCAATAACAGTTCAAAAAAAAAAAAATCACAATTTTTCAAGTAAAAAAAGGTTTGGTTTGGTTTTTAAAAGGAGGAAGATATTGGACTGAAAATCAGATTTCTATTCCTTTTAACTCTCTCCAGTGTGAAAATGCCTATATATTTGAATCAATTCAGCAAAATATCTACCAATATTTGGTAGATCTCTGAGACACTATTACTATGTCAAACTGGTCCTTATCATAACACCATTTCCTTCATTATTGCTTCTACATTCAGGCTTTAGTTTTTGCACCTCCCAGGCCTTTATTCTGCAAGACATTTAAAGCACGTAAATTTTGGCCAGTCAGTAATCCCATTTGCATTCAGTGTATTAAACTTACATAGTTCATGAATGAATTTAAGTCAGTGAGTCTGGTGGGTTTAAACATATGTTTAAAATCAAAGTCATCCTCCAAACTCTGCATATGACTTAAGCAAAGCTTGATTATAAGATACTTCCCCCTTCTCCCCCAACCTTTCATTTGTGTTCAATAGTTTCTATGCATTTTGCTGACAAATAGGAAGTGTGAACTTGGTCTGCTGCCATCACTGGAATAGATTGGGAGTGAATTAAGTGGATTTTTTCTAAAGTAGTGTCCTAATTTCTGGGAAGAGTGCCACAGAAACTGTACAAGCCATCGGAATTGGGTTCCGTCATTGCAAAGTTCATTTTGGAGGTTACAGGGACAAACCCCAGGAGCAGACTTACCAAAGTCAGAATTGTAGACACAGGAGTTGGACCCTCGTTTTCCTTGCCCAGCTACAGGTGCATCTCACAGCAATCCTGCAGCTCTTGCTCCTTCCTGCTTTCTCTCTTCTAACTCAAGAATTTGTCTAGGTGTACTTGCACCAGAAAACTTGGCAAGTGAGGAATTCATAATAAAACATTGCCTTCAAGCGTCTGCATTATTATTATGGTTTGAGGCTAACAGAACTCTGCTAGAAGGCTTCTACCCTTCACAGGCTCGTGGTTCTGACAGCCACAAACTGCTGCCTCACATCCCTTTAAACCAATCTGCAAAGCTCATAGAGCATCCATCCTTAGCTATTGCACCTTAGCTATGCTGTGCTGCAACACAAATGCAGGACATAGCATTCAAGCAAGGCTGAGGTGTAAGAGTCATGGAGGAGCAAGGTTTTATTAGCATGTTCAGGATTTAGTCTTTCAAGAGAGAAATGCCAACAAGATGTGATTTGATCCTTACCAATGAACATCCATCTCTATTTGCTGAGAACTGATAGGTGTTTTCTGATCCTCTTCCTTTCTGTTATTAAATACTACTAGTAAACAACAATATCCTGGTGTGACATTCAGAGACTGGGCTTCTGTTCTTTAGTGGTCAGGAGGACTCAGTTCCTGAGAAACTCAGCCTGTAATTACAGATTTCAGTATTTGGTTTGTGGATTTTATCATGTTTTTTCCTCAAAAACCAGTTTAGATATTCAAAGACATATCCTACCATCTTGCTGCCAGTCACTGACTTTCTTTTCCTGGGGCTACTGTTGTGTTTGGTAAATTCAAAGTGAAAACACAATTTACTAATTATTTTGACAAGAAAAGCTTTTTAATATCTTTTATTTCTGATATCAATTTTCTCTGTGTGTAGCTATATACTAGTGCATATATTATACTGGCTTTCCCTCAGGTATAAATCCCAGGCCATGCTGTTACAAGAAGCAGACCACTATCATTTATTTACACTTTCTCAACTCTACTTAAGTTCTAATATATTTCCAGCTGACTAAAGATGAGCCCTGTGAATAGGAAGACGTTTGCATATGATTTCCATCCATATCTCACCCCTTCATTCCTCTTTTTTTCCCTCTCCCTTCCCACTTGCCTTCTGACACAGTCTCATTCTTTTGTTCCTTCTAAGCTCACAATCTATCAAAACTCTTTTAAAACTATAGGACAACATTTTTTCCAAAGTTCTCTGGCTGCCCAAATAGAGACATTTCAGCATGGCTTGATTTCCTAGAGATTAGGTGAGTGACGTACTGAATACATGCCTCCTGAAGGTGTCTAAGACACAGAAAAATCAGTTTCAAGTCCCCAAGTGCATGCCCAGTTCAGACAAATGCAGGTTACTGTGTCTATCTGTCCTGCTAGCTGTGGCAGTTATTAAAATCAAGACTTTCTTTCCATTGGTAATTGTTTCAAGAGGGATTCCCTGCAGCCCATTAAGTAACATTTCTTTTGTTCAGTGCAAGAATATATGAAGAAGCTAAATTAACCTTCAAGTGTCCAAAGGCATGAACCTAGATCCCATTCATTCTCTCTTTCAGGTTATCCCAATCTGACCACCACGAGGTCGTCGTTATTTTGATGTTGAATACTCAGAGAAGGGTGCCATGGATGTAAAAGAAAGGAAGCCGTATCGATCTCTGACTCGGCGCCGTGACACTGAACGCCGCTACACCAGCTCTTCAGCTGAGAGTGAGGACAGCAAAGTACCCCAGAAGTCCTACAGCTCTAGCGAGACGCTGAAGGCTTATGATCAAGACTCCAGGTTGACCTACAGCAATCGGGTCAAAGACATGGTGCACCAGGAGGCCGATGAATTCTGCCGAGCAGGTGAGTACACTTCAGCAGGTGTGAGTTCATAGAATCACAGAATGGTAGACGGTGGAGGGGACCTCTAGTGCTCCTCCAGCCTGACTTCCTGCTAAAGCAAGTTCCCCTCAGATCAGGGGGCACAGGAACATGTGCAGGTGGGCTTGGAAACCTCCAGAGAAGGAGACTACACACCCTCCCTGGGCAGCCTAGGCCAGAGCTCCCTCATCTTTGCAGTAAAGATGTTTTTCCTTGTGTTTAAGTGGAACTTTTTTGTTCCAGTTTACATCCATTACCCCTAGTCCTATGGCTGGACACTACAGTAAAAAGTGTCACTCCATCCTCTTGACATCCACCTTTGAGGTACTTACAAGTGTTGATAAGGTTCCCCCTCAGCCTTCCCTTCTTCAGGCTAAACAGCCTCAGGTCCCACAGCTTTTCCTCCTCGGAGAGATGCTCCAGTCCCCTCAGCATCTTGGAAGCCCTCCATGGGACTCTCTCCAGTAGTTTCCTGTCTCTCTTGAACTGAGAAGCCCAGAACTGGACACAGCACTCCAGATGAGGTCTCACTAATGCAGAGTAGAGGGAGAACCTCCCTCAATCTGCTGCCCATGTTCTTAATACAGCCCAGAATGCCATCGACCTTCTTGCCCAAGGGGGCACACTGCGTGAGTTAATCATCTGAGAGCTGGAGCTGGGTGGGAGTTTATCCTTCAAGGACTCTGAGGCCAAAACCAAAATATAAGGAGAGAGAGTAGCAAGGAACATCTTTATTGCACTGCACAGACATGTGCAACCAATGTCCTTAAGTGGGATACCAGTAGCCTGTGTTCATTATCATCTACTATGACATATTTTCTGTGCTGTAGTCTTTCTGCCTCCAACAGCCCTTTACCACTTCCCACCATGACATCAGACTCCCTGTGCACATGCTACATAGTACAGACATGGCATGGAAAGACCCTGCCTGCTCAGGAGACCTTCTCGTGTGCCTGCTCTGTCACAAAGGAAGCCAACAAGGATGTCAAGGCAGAAGACAATGAGGGGAGAATGTCACAGTCTACACTGTCCATCTAGGCTGCAGTAAAATCCAAGAAGCCTGGAAGAAGAGAAGCAACAGAGCTGAAGAGAGGATGAACTAGCCTTGGCACTGTACATGGCCTGCAAGCTGTAGATTTAAGATGGGATCACATTCCAATATTAAATAGTGATAAAGAACCACTTTTAGGACTTACAGGAGTTCATTTAGTGAATCTGGGTCATAAGAGTTGTGAAGATGTGGAGGTTCAAGGGTCAGCATGGGCTCCACGGTCCTATGAGCCATTCCAGATATTCTACTTTTTACTGCTGGCCTGAAGTTGATGTAGTTACATTTTGACTGCTGCTCTTTCCTACATGAGGTAGATTTCTGGCCCCTACTGTAGTCTCATCTTCATTCTTCTCTCGAGCCATGAGTGTCTTAGAACAGAAACCAAGCAGGGCTTCACATAAATTATTTTTAGAAGTCCATCAAGAAAAGCATAAAATGACAAAGCGAATAAAATAGAGTAGGCAGCATTCCAGAGAAGGGACATAAAATAGCTGACCCAGACTGCTCCGAGCTCAGCCTCTGCAGTTGGAGGAGCTGATTCCCCAAAGGGAATGCATATAATTGCACTCATTTAACTTGGACTCTGCTTAATTTCACTCTTCAAACACCACAGACTTGTGGTTTTGGTGCAAGACACATCTTTAAGACATGCACAAGCAACGTGACTTGCAGAAGTATCTTTGTGCAGATGGGTTTGGTGTTTGTATTTCAGGATAAATGCAACAGGCAATAATTAACAAAAGAGCCAATAGATGTTGTGAGTAATATTTTGCAACCATGAAAGGAGTTTCCCTCTTAGCAACTCTGAAATACTTCATCCTCTCTAAGGAATCTACGAAGTTGTAAAGAAAAGGGAACCTTATAGGTCATTGAGTTTGCTCACTTCATACAATATATTCACCATGCAGGATAGATGTGAATTAGTACAGGTCAGTGGTTTTCAACCTGAGGGTCTGTGAGGCCATGCAGGTCCATGGACTTCTCCTAAGAAGCCCACAAAAGATAAATGAGAAAAGCTCTATTGACAAGAAGTGTAAATTTTCTATACAGAAGTTCATACTTCCCTAGGAAAATTTTTCTAGGGAAAATACTGAGACATAGTAAAACCCACCAGTCTAAGCGGCTGGAATAAACTGTGAAGAAGATTAGCCATGTCAGGGTGCCACTGCTACTTCTGGTGTTTCACCAACAGATTTTTCAGTTTACAATTTTCTCTCAGTTTATCCTAAGAGTCACAAAATTAGCCTGAAAAGTGTTAACAATAACCCCAGACTTTCTGTGCTACATTTTCCACTGGCACAAAGCCATGAATGGACCTCACTTTGTGGTGCTGCCTGGCCTTGTGCCAACTGAAACCAAGCCTTATTAGCCTGCTCAACATCAACAAGGCAAAGTGAATTTCTTCCCTGCATTGGTTTGGAAGGCAAAGGAGGGAAACTTTTCAAATTGACCAAATAAATTCAGTAAATAAACAAGTCAGCATTTAAATGGTTTTAGCTAGAGCGAGAGTGCCAGCAAACGTGCAAGTCAGCACAGGAAAAAATAGACCAGATCTGAATTACAAAGTCTCAGATATTTATTATCTTCCTTTTATTGACTTGAGTTCTTCTAGTTTAAGAGGCAACAGTGAGCACAGAATATGAAAATCAATGCATCTCCTGCTGTTTATTGCAAATAAATTTGATTTTCAGTTAATTGTAGCAGTCATTTTTCATAATTTATGAGTCGCTGTTACTGAAGAACATCAGTCACACTGCACATCGGTGTGTTTGATAATGTTCAGTGTGGCTTGTTTCAGGGGAAGGTGGAACTCACCATCAGTGATTCAAATACAGAAGCAAAATCAAAATGACATTTTCCAGTAGCTCATGGAGGGTGGTTTCAAAATTATCCCAGCCTTGCACAAAGGTTAAAAAGTAGAAGAGTGAGGTCTCTGCAGAGATACTGCTTCCTTGTGTTTATAACTTAGGTCAAGTTCATTTACTACTTCATGCCATGGAGTGGTAGAGGATGCTCTCTCAGACCACTTTTCAATCAAGTGAATTGGATTAATTTGCCACAAGCTTGCATTGTGTTTCCGAGGCTCTTGGGTTTGACAGAGGTGTGAGCACCAACCAACCTCATCTGTCCACTCTGTCTGAAAGCTTTAATCTTATTTGGTCAATTAAAAAGGTGTGAAGTTCATGAATGCTTTATATAGTTTGAGTGCTATCAGCTTTATGTGGAAATGCCATCCAAATCCATTACTCATCTTGCATTCAAACATCTTCTCTCTGTTCTCTGTGATCTGGAAAATCAACTAAATGAAGAAGTGTAGCAAAAGAGCATCTATTAGGCCAGGTGATCATTTCAATGTATGTGACATTCCTCAGAGGTCAGAATTGGGAACAGTGCTGTTTAATATCTTTGTTGGTGACATGGATAGTGGGATTGAGGGCACCCACAGCAAGTTTGCCAGTGGCATTGAGCTGTGTGGTGTGGCTGGCATGCTATTCAGAGGGACCTTGACAAGCAAGCTTGAGAAGTGGGCCCATGTGAACCTCATGAGGTTCAATAAGGCCAAGTACAATGTCCTAAACCTGAGTCAGGACAATCCCAAGCACAAAGGCAGGCTGGGTGGAGAATGGAGGGAGAGCTGCCCTAAGGAGGAGAAGGACATCAGGGGGTTGTTTGATAAGAAGCTTAACATGACTAAGCAATGTGTACTTGTAGCCCAGAAAGCAAACTGTATCTTAGGCTGCACCCAAAGCAGTGTGGGCAGCAGGTTGAGAGAGGGGATTATCCTCCTCTGCTCTGCTCTGCTCTGCTCTGCTCTGTTCTGTTCTGCTCTGCTCTGCTGAGACTCCCCTGCAGTGCTGCCTCCAGCTCTGGGCACCAACAGCAGGACACGGAGCTGCTGGAGCGAATCCAGAGGAGGCCACAGAGATGATGCGAGGGCAGGAGCCCCTGCTCTGGAGACAGGCTGAGAGAGTTGATGCTGTTCAGCCTGGAGAAGAGAAAGCTCTGGGGACAACTTAGAGCAGCCTCCAGTTCCTAAAGGGGCTGAACTGAATGTGGGGACATGTAGATTGGATATTGGGAAGAAATTCTTCCCTCTGAGGCTGTTGAGGCTCTGGAACCAGCTGTCCAGAGAAGTTGTGGATGTCCCATCCCTGGAAGTGTTCAAGAGCATGTTGCATGGGGCTTGGAGTAACCTGGTCTAGTGGAAGATGTCCCTGCCCATGGCTGGGGTGCTAGAATTAGATGATCTTTAAGATCCCTTCCAATGCAAATCTTCTATGATTTTATGTGTAATATAATATAAACTTTCCCCATGAAGCAGAGTTCAGGGACAAGCCAGGCTGTTTCCACAAACATGAAGCTAGACTCTGGAAAATTAGAAATCTGACTATTTTTCTTGGATACACATTTTCCACTGTGTGATGATATTTAACATCAAGAAATGCAAATGTGAGGAGAAACACATGACTGTGTGGTTTTGAGAAGGGAAAGAATCATAACTCAGTTTTGGATGAAGCCTCGAGGTCCAGATCTGATGAACAGATTTCAATAATGAGTAGTTATGAACTTCACTGGTCAAAGCTAGGTTTGGGCCTAAATTGTCCTGGAGATCATGCATTTGGATTTATCATAGAATCATAGAATGGTAGGGTTGGAGGGAATCTTTAGAGATCATCTAGTCCAATCCCCCTGCAGAAGGAGGTCAAGCCAGATCAGGTTGAGTAAGAACATGTCCAGGCGAGTCTTGGAGACCTCCAAGGAAGGAAAATCCAGCGCTCCATCACCTCAACAGTGAAATAGTTCTTTCTTATGTTTAAATGGAACTTTCTGTGTTCCAGCTTCATCCCATTACCCCTTGTCTGGTCACTAGATACAACAGAAAAAAGTGCTGCTTCAACCTCTTGACATCCACCATTTAGATATTTGTAACTATTAATGAGATCCCCCCTCAGTCTCCCCTTTTCTAGACTAAACAGCCCCAGTTCCCACAGCTTTTCCTCATAAAGAAGATGCTCCAGTCCTCTGATAATCTTGGTGGCCCTGTGCTGGCCTCTCTCCAGAAGTTCTCTTGAAATGTATCTGAGCTGCAAAGTCTGCTCTAAAACCGAGTCTGTGGTTGGCGCATAGATTCGTCAGGCTCCACCTCTCTTTTTATTGCAGAGGATTTACGTGTTGAAATAATGGGACGAAGCCAGCTAGGCCGAATTTGATCAGCAGTGTTGGTATTTGGCCATGATCCAGGGCCTGATACCTCCTACCAGTTAGAGATAAAGTTTCTTAATCCATCTGATTGAGGCGTAGCGTAACAAGAGCAGAGGTGCATTGTGCTGCATAAATGCACAGTGCAGCTAAAGGCATTCATGGGTTGCCAAAATCTTTTAAAGACATTCAAGGCTGAAAAATAAAAGCCTGCATTAATAAATAAATGAGGATTAAAATGGAGCCATGAATCGCTCTCCCCAGCTTCCTCGTGCAACACTCCAAACAAAATGTGCTCATTTTTGAAGCCTCATTCACATTAATTTGGTCTGATTTTAAAGCTCTGCAGGTAACAAGACGTGGACTGGAGTAATTTTTCAGGTTGTACTCTTAGTCAGCTAAACAACTGCAGCCATTTGCAGCCAAATAACTTCTGCTGTGGCTGTACCAGAATGAATGGCTAACCTGAGTCAAGGTGTGAGTGGTCAGCAAAGGGAAAGTAAGGTCACCAAAGGAAATTTAAAATCCCAGTATGTAATTTCAGGGAGCAGAACTCACTCAATAAGCAGATTTCCTATAATAGGGGAGTTGCCAGGTATATGGGAGGACTTCTGATCATGCCTCACTTTGCTTTTCTCCCAAGAAAATTATTGTTGCCTCTCCTAAAGAATTCCATCATTTTTCTACCCATCTTTGCTTTCAAGGTTGTTCACTTTACATGCCCTGAATTCTTCTCAGGTTCCAGAAGAAGAAATCCACCTGGTTTTTAGTCTTGGCACCATCATTTAGTCTCATAATAAGCAAGACAAGAGACCAGGGAAATCTTAGGTGTTGTTGGGAATTAGGAGCTGCTGTGCCCAGTGTGAAGCTAGAAAATGAAGTGTTCTGCAATTGACTTATGCTAGATCGAACCATCCCCTATTACAGAGTAAGCAGGCTGCTTTGTTTTCTCCCAGGAGCCAACTTCTCTTTGCGAGAGCTGGGTCTTGAAGACGTGACACCCACACACGGGACTCTGTACCGGACTGATATCGGGCTGCCTCACTGCGGCTACTCCATCAGCGCCGGCTCGGATGCCGACACGGAGGCAGACGTGGTCATGTCACCTGAGCATCCCGTGAGGCTCTGGGGACGCAACCCCAAGTCCGGACGCAGCTCCTGCTTGTCGAGTCGGGCCAACTCCAACCTTACCCTCACGGACACAGAGCATGAGAATACTGAAACTGGTAAGTGGTGACAGCGCATGTGGTGTCAGCCTCGGGCTCTAGCAGGAATGCCTCTTACCACTCCACCTTAATCTTCCTTAGCTTTTGTGTTGGCTTGGTTTTTTTTATCAGGCTCGGTGAAAACACTCTTCTAATAGCCCCATGTCATGGCCTTTTGTACTGTCCTACAGAGTGTTTGTTAATAAACTGCTGGAGAAGCTCCTACTTATTTATCACAGCGACAGAGATCATTAAGTGGCTGTAATACTCTCTCTGCTTTTTGTAGCGACCTTTCAGATGAAAAACATTTAAATCTCCCTTCCCCTGGCTGATGCTGCTCTTATCTTTGCTACAGATTTTGGGGGCAGATAATTTCCTTCTTTTCCTCACTGGTTCCTTGACAGGAGCCGTTTCATTTATGTAAATCGTCTGACTGCTCTCTGAAGGAAAACGATGGTGAAATATTTTTAGAAGCCTTTTTCTTCGTGTGAAATAAAAGCTGAAGGTCACAGATTTTTTTATCTCGGTAACTTTGTGTCCCCAGCTGTGGGGACTCCTGCATGCATTTTGTAGGTCTGCGAACCTTTTGGTCAGCAGTTCTGCCAAGTAGTGTAGGAAGGAGAGAGGATTTTGATTCAATTGCAGCTTGACCCAGGAGTTCACACAGCCCTATATGCCTTTGCACCTTTAATTCAATTATGGCACAGCCTGCTTCTTAATATAGCCGCCGTGTATAAGTCATCGAGAGCTTGAGCTCAGCACAGGAAAAAAATGATGTGAAATGACTATTGCTTGTTCTCTTTATGCTTTTTGCCACAGTATTATAGTGACAAATGATGATAACTTTTCCTTGGGAAGCCATGACACGGTGAGACATACACCACCCACATGATTTTATGTTTAACTCCAACAAAATTACGGTAGAAGCTTATTAAGTTTCTGCTCCGAGATAATGATATATTAGGCAAAGTTCAAAGAAAATGGCCTTCTGTTTGAAGGATGTACTGAAGAACCTTTTAAAATTATCTTTACAATATTTTTTTAAGTTTCTTCATGTAGTATCTTACAGGGCTGCACCCATTAAGGAAAGCAGATACGTAGTGCCAGATTATATTGTTTTCCTTCCGAGCCTTGTCTTTTGATGAAAAACAGGAATCATCAGGGGCAAATTAGAGTTGTGTACACTGCTATGAAATCACTAGAAAACAACCAAAAGCAAACATCTTGCTCTTCTATCCCAGTCTCCTGTGTCCAAAGCTCTCTTCTATGCTTTCCATGGTGGTGTGGTGGTGCATAAGCAGCTATGATCCCACCCCATAGATTTTTCTTTCCACGCCCACTAAGAAAAGCACAGAATTTTAGTCTTTTTTTTTTTTCCCCCTTGATCTTAAGAGAGAAGAATTCCATTAGCTGCTGGAGTCTTTTTCACTGGTATCCGTAATGCTATCTCCGTATGTGCAAATGCAACTTTGTACCTACAGATCACTTACAAATGAAATTATATTAGCAACAACACATTAGCAAGAGCACATGCCTTGAAAGGCTTTACTGAAAGTAATAACAGAGGCAGCAGTACTCATGTCAGGACTGAGACAACTTCCAATTCCTCTTCCCTTAAATGTAACAACACACTAACCATTTGTTGAACCATCCCATAGCAATTAGAAAAAGGAAAGCAAAAAGATGGCAAACATACCTGCAGCATTTTTTAAGTGCTGTACAAATGTGGAAGAGGTTTTTTCAGGCCCTAGGTATTTGCAGTCTTAGATGATGAGGCTTTTGAATGAGAAAGGGTGTATCACACTAAAAAATACCAAGTCTCTGTAGCATAAATAAAATCTCAAGAGTGTCCAGTATGTAATGGTGCTGCTCATCTTGAGAAAGAAGTTAATGGAACTTGAGGGAAAACATTAGAGTCCAAACTGTGCTTTTGGGGAGCTTCAGCTGATGTCAGAGACAGATGTCAGGGACAGATATCAGAGACATCAGCCAGGTTCAGGTCAGAAAAACCGGTCCAGAGCTGAAAGAAAGACACATCATTTCAATATAGAGATTGCAGTTGAATTGGTGGTATAACCATATCCAAACAAAGGTTGCAAGGGAAGAAGAGAAGAAGGACTACAGAAAAGTCTTAAGCATGCACAAAATTTGTCCATTTTCATTTTGTAATTGCTTGGCACAGATAATGATGTGAGAAACTTCTGCACACACACCCCTTAAGCCTGAAACCTGCTGTTGGAGCAAACAAAGCCTCAGATCCTCTGAGAAGCTTTGTCTGGCAAACGCAAAAGTTGCTCTGTGTTTCCGCCCTCCTCACACAAGCAGTGTCTGGGCCCTCCACTGTCAGCTATCACACAGGCTATTTTGAGAAATCCCAGATTTATAGAACAAATGTTTTCAAGAAGACATGAAATTTTGCTAATGGCAGCATAAAGTAACATAATGCTAGGACTCAGTTTACAGGATACCTTATTAGTCAATATTAATTGTTGACAGTATTGATAGAAGTTATAGCCTTTAGCTGAAGTCAATATGGAGCTTTATGAACCTGCCATCAATAGAAGATTTTATGAGGGCCATTAAACCAACTTTTCCAATGAAGGTTAACATCAGCAATTTTTATGCTGTTCATTATTTACCCAAAATAAATAATCAGAACTTACTTCTGATGTTAGTAAATCCAAAGCTGTCAAAGTGCAATTCTACCTAGACATTTACTGTATTCTTAGAAAATGAGAGGTCTGACTGCCTCAAAGAGCAGGTTTGCTTTTATGTCAGTAGTGATGCTTTGAAGGAACAGACGAGTTTCTCAGTAAGTGCAGCCACAATCCACACTTCTGTCTTTAAGGAAACCAATGAAGTGCTCTGGTTCCATCGCATATTACAGTCCATAAATCACTCGCAGAGGCAGCTGGCATGAAAAGCCATTCAATGCTTTATCTAAACTGATCCCAGGCTTTCCAGGACACTGCATACTTTTAGTAGGTTAAGAGTTTGTTTTCACTGAAGAGTCAGCTTGAGTTACAGCTGGCATTGCCCCAAGCTCAGATCCTGCACACCCAAACACCTCCAATGACTTCCCCTCTGTTGGACAGTGCTTTTTGCTCAACCTGGATGGTCACTTTGCAGAGTAAGGGGAGAGAGGGAACAGCCCAAGCTACTGCATCTTGTCTGAGGATAGTGCAATCACTCTCTTCAGCTAAAATAGCAGGCACTTCATATAGATCAAGGGTTATTCTATAGTGTGATCATTTAAGCTAAACTGAAATCATGGACTCCCATGGACAGTTCAGACCCATACACAGGGAGGAAGGAGTTTGGTTCCTGGAAGTCTAGCAATGAAGTTAGGAGAACGTCTTTCCCGTACAGTTCTCCCTGTTTCTCAGCAAGACTGATTCAAACAAAAGAAGTTCCTGAAGTGGTCATTTGGATCTGAGCCTGGAGTTAACTGGCATTACCTTAGGTAACCCTGAACCGGCTTTGTACTGAGACAGCAATTGTTTAATATAGAGAAGAGTACAATGAAGGAGAACAAGGTAATAGCCTTCCAGAAATTGACTTATTTTGCAGCAATTCAGTCATATACTAAAAGCAAAATACTTCTAATCATAAAGACATCATAGAAACACCGTACCACAGAATAATTGATGTTGGAAGGCATTGCTGAAAGTCTCTCATCCAGTCTCCTGCTTAAAGTACAACTGACTTTGAGTTCAGATTGGCTCCTCAGAGCCTTGTTCAGTTATACTTTGAGCATCTCTCAGGATGGAGAGGCTACAATGTCTATGTCCTGCTTCTGGTGCTGACCACACTTGTCGTGAACAACTCTTCTCTGAAGAGCCAATCGAAATTTCCACTGCTGCAATTTGTGTCCATTGCCTGTGAACCACTGGAGTCTGAGGAACTCCTGTGATAACTTTTTTAAAGAGTAAACTAAACAAATAGGTGTTGAAAATGGTCTAGATTGGATGCTGCCTCAGCCAGTGTCTGTACATGGTGGCTCCTTGAGCCACTCTTTCTCCAGTCGCAAGTTTGTAGCATTACTGTGCTTTCTTTGACTTTAGGGCCATCCAGAGCTCTTCACACTAGGCTTTGAGTATCTCAGGCTTTTGTACTGACTAGAGCTCTCAGATGTAGAGATGGTCAGTTTTTGTGTGTAAGCACCCCTGAAATAGACTGTGAACATTTCTTTGCGGTCTATAACTGATGTCTTACCGCAGACCTGTCAAAACTGTTTTCAGTCCCTGGATATGGCCTCAAGTTGCATCAGGAGAGATTTACATTGGCTATTAGGAAAAACTGCTTCATGGAAGGAGTTGATAGACACCAGCACAGGCTGTCTGGGGAGGTGGCAGTGTCCCCATCTCTGGAGATATTTAAAAGTTGTGCAGATGAGGTGCTAAGGGAAATGGCTCAGTGGTGGGCTTGGCAGTTGATGATCCTAAAGGTCTTTTCCAAACAAAATGATTCTATGACAGGTTTGTACATGAGAGATAAGCAGAAAATGTAGGTATTTCCATAGAAAATGCCTTCCCACAAAAAAAACCCCAAAGCATAACTGTCAGCTATTCCGACGAAGCTGTGGCAAACTAAGGATTCACTTTAGTTTTAATCTGAGTTTAGTGTTAATATCCACCAAGGCATGTAGCTGGTTAAATATGAGGAATAGGAGTGAGGGTGAACAGTTTTCTTCATTAGCAGGACAAGTCAGCAGTGATTAATGCTGTGTATATGTGCAGAGTGGAGCTGATGTTTCTCTCTGTCATCATCTTCTCCTGGGAAGAATGTGGGCAGTATCAAGCGGCCAGAAGGATCTCACAGGCGAGATGAGTAACATCAGATGGCTTGAGACAGTTCAACTGAGCTGGAGATGCTCAGTTGTGATATATTGTGTAAAGAAATTCCTGCAGCAGAAGTGTTGCTGAAGTGTGGCATTTTCTTATCTAGCCAACTGGGAGATTAGTAGACATGAACTAAATTTATAGATCTAACCATTCTGGAAGCCAAAATTCAGGCTGCAGGACCATTGCTGTCAAATTGCACTGTGCTGCTGCTTTCTATCTTCACAATTTAACAGTATGTAGGAAACGTGTGATCCTGCAAACAATTCCACATGCATTTCTTATGTGCAAAAGGAGCGAGAACAACTCTGCTGAGCTCAAATCTCTCATTTATCAATGAGTTGGATGAAGGTATGATCAGACTCAGCACTTCCACCACACTTCTGTTGGTTAACTTCTCTTAGGAAGAGCTGTTTAATCTCCAGTTTCATTTGTCTTTGATTTCACCTCTGAAATCGCCAGGCAGTGCCAACGGTGGTATGGTGACTATAGCAATACAGGGACCTACTCACTGATGACAAGATTAAGAGAACCAATTCATTTTACTTTGCTGGACCCACACCCCACTGAGTGCAATAATTATTCTTTTAGTCCCTACTGTTCTAGGATGCATTTAAATGAGCTTTAAAAGTCTCAAGTGACCAACCAGACCAATATCCAAACCTGCTCTCCAAGTCTTACCAGCTTGATCAGAAAGGTAGTGGATATGTTACAGTTAACTTTTTCTTTCTCATCAAATAAATTTCCCGTCTGTAAAATTCTCATAGGCTTTTCTAAAACTGAAGAGTACTGGCAATCAGGAGCTGGAAAGCTCACATGATAGTTCTTCCTGCTCTACCATCGCACACCCAACTCTTAGCCATTTTAATTAAGATAATATATGACTTAAAGAGCATTTCTTGCAGTAACCTCCATTACTGCTTCTAGAAAGAACTGTTAAGAAAGTGCATAGGAAATTAGGACTCAATAGAATCGAATGCTTATATAAGATATTTCAAAACACAGGGGTACACTACAAAAGGAAATAATTAAAGACAAGTCTTTCAAACAAGGAACACTGAAGAAATGAGATATCTTTTTTTTTTAATCTCCTGGGTAGTTAAAAAATCAGACACTTTCATTTACTCAGTGGTGTCTGATGCAGACCTACTGAAGCCTTTGAACAGTCCCATTGCAATCAGTAGTGTTAGATCAGGTCCAAGGTATATGGTGATAACTATCTGTTGTTTGCAAAACAGCCAACGTGCCAGAGTGGTATAAATCCCAGTACTCTTGGTAAAATACACCTCAACATGCTGTTTGACAGTCAGTTTCTTATACACATTTTGTCTTCTTATTACATCAGAAAGCTGTCCCAATGATCAAGTCACATGCTTCAGAATTTCATCAGCTTTTTCTAAATATTTTCTCTTCAGAGTTGTTTTACAATAGCTAGGAGAGGTCTAGTAAAACAGTAGCAATTTCTGTGTGCTTTTCTTGTTGCCTGTGATTATCCAGAGCTCATCTCCTATTATCCATACTTAGAATCATAGAATCACAGAATGGTAGAGATTGGACTGGACCTTTAGAGATCATCTAGTCCAACCCTCTGCTCAAGCAGGTCCCCCTAGATCACACAGGAATGCATCCAGACAGGTCTTGCAAACCTCCAGAGAAGGAGACTCCACATCCTCTCTAGGCAACCTGTGCCAGGATTCTGTCACCCTTACAGTAAGGAAGTTTTTCCTTAAGTGGAACTTTCTGTGTTCCAGCTTTTGTCTGTTACTTACTACCAGAGGCCTTGCAAGGTTCTCCTAAACAACTCTGAACTTATGCAAAGATTTTTACTCTTCTTTGCATTCACCTTCCCCTTCTCCAAATCATGTTGACCTAAATCACTGGTCTAAAATACAATTCAATACACCAGTGCAATTAGCAGTGCCAGGATTACTGTGTAATCTTAGCATCACAAATTATTTGTTAATACCTCAGTTGATAATCCATGGTGACTTTCCTTTTTAATATCATGTTTTGCTGAGTCATTTCCTTTCAGGCTTCATACATTGTATTGTTAATGTTGTTACCGTGGCTGCAGCAACATCATCTCCTTTTTTCTCCTTTGAATTAAATAGTGCATTATAAAATACTTCCAGTAAATGAGTGTGTGCTTCAGACATGCTTCTTCTGCAAACCATGTAGACAAAAACGTGATACTTGGACTCTGGAGAATTCAGAAAGGAGATTTTTTTTTTAACAAAAGACAAACAACAAACTATTTTTCACAATAAATACATATAGATGTATGTATAAAAAGAGGAATGTGCTATGAGCTATACTTTGTTAAGCTTCCCTTATGTCTTTTGAGTAGGGGAAGACAAGAATAAATTAGAATTACCCGGCCAAGATCAGGCATCTGCTGGCTGTCATCTTTCACTTGCCTCCTATCAGTTGTAACCTTAATATTAACAAGATGTTTGGGCTTGAAATAAAAATTAGCCAGAACTCTTACCACTAAAGATCCGTCATCAGTTGCAAAAGTTAGTGAGACACTACAGAAATGAGTAGCAGATCCAGAAGGGAATTTTTACTGATCTCCTTCTCTGCTTTAGTTCCTCAGAACGCTCAGACTATTCTTTTCCAGGTAGAATTTGCAAGAAATTCCCCATTCTAACAATACATGAGGATTGCCTGGATATTGCAACCTACCAAAGCTGCCTTGTGGAGATTTTCAGAGACTTGGCGATCACTTGAAATGTGAAGGTCAAGGGAAGGAATGTGCCTTCAGGCTCTCCAACCATAAAGATACTAATAATCCTATGAAGAATATTAGTCCTAAAAAGGAGATTTCAGCTACATGACCATCCCAGTGCTACATCCTCCACTGAAAAATGGCTCCCTTGAAGGCTGTTACACCTCCCCTACTTGTGATCCAGCTTCCTATCCACTGACATTGTTGATGATGGATTCCTCGTATTTTCTGTCCTTTTATCTTTTTTGTCCTTTTTAGATATTAGCCCTGAGACACTTCTTGAAAATTAAAAGGTGAGGCACTACTTTACTTCTTCAAAAGACTCCCAGAGAATGTTTTACCACGATAGGACAGTACATTGATGGGGTTTAGGGCAGTAGATTCTAATCTCCCTCCACATTCAACCAAGCCCCTGTACGCTGGGTGTGAAAAAGCATTTCAAATAACAACGCCCCTGTCTCTCAGGCAGGATTCAGCCCACTCTAGAGCTGACTGTCCCTTTGATAGCATCAAGTTCACCCCAGGAACTGCAGAGGTAGACAGCAGCATCCATGCTTCCCAGGAGGTGAAGGTACGTGGGATTATCCTGTGTTTAATACCTCGGTTGCCATGATAGTGATCAGTATCTTCATTTTGTTTCACGGTGAAGGAATTCCCACTGATTTCTAGGGCTAATCTATCTCATCACTGGCCTCTTCACCTCTAGAGAAAAAGACTTTCTATTTTCTTTTTTGTTTAGTATTTTTGTTCCCAAATGGTATGTCACATAGAGAATGTCTTTCATGTATGACTGTAATCAGCATCTGAAAGGATGCTGACATTAAGCACCTTCACAATGTTTTTCTGTTGTAATGAACTGCAGTTCACTATAGGTTAGTGTGTAGGTTTCACCTTATTATTATTGTGATGATGATGATGAAGCCATTAAAGAGGGGAGGAAAAAAAAAGCCCAAACTCTAGAAATTCATTAATAGCCTGGATATTGGGGGAGAGAGCACATAGGATCAGCATTAACAGGTAAGAATTTACTGTTCTTTTCCATTATGCTGTAAATTTTTGCCCTTCCCCTCACCACTTCAAATTGCCTTGTCATGGAGAATTTTTTTAAAGGAAAATAATTGCATGTATTAATACTGCTGTCAAGCTGCCAAGTATTCTGGATGTAAATCTGTGCATTTTACACTATTTCCGAGCGCTGTAAATAACTTGTTTTGGTGTGAAACATCCCAGGGGGAATACAGTTAAGTTCAGCAGCAAAAGGCCTATTGCTCTTTTGATAGCAAAACTTTGCTTCCAGCCTGGTTTTGGGGTGGGATTTGTGTGTCAATGCCCAAGGGGAATGGCTAATGCCATGGAGTGAGGGTTATGGTTAGGACACCAAGGGTCATCAGAGCTGGTGTAGACATCAGTGCTTGGGCCAGGATAGACCTAGAGCAGGATTTTTATTTTAGGGAAAGACACAAGCTCTGTCCTAAGCAAAAGATTGAGCCCCACCTGAGACAGATGAAATGAAAGAAACATGGAGAAAAGCAAAGGATTAGATGGGACAATAAATCCAAACAAGGAAGAGGTAATGGCTGAGACCTCAAAATGATCTGATATATCCATGACCAAAGGACCTCTTCCCTATAGAATTAAACTTGTTGGTCAAGCATGGACCAGGGAGGCAAAGCTTATTTTCCATTTGTCTTTTCCTCTTTTTCTGCTTCATTCCTGAATGTGTAAAGAGGTGGTCACACCAAGCTGCAATAGGAAGGACATGTCAATATGCTATCCCAGCCTTTCCAAGAGGAACATCCTGCACAGGGGAAAAAGGGTACCAGGCTTTCTCCCCAGACTAGCATTTCCACATGCTCATGTCTGTATTTCTGAAGTCCCATTTGAGCTGCTGCATCAACTTTAGGTCCAGCACACAAAGTGTTAGTCCACATCTGGTCCAGTCTCCTCCACTGACCCTTGAGATATTTGGCTCTGCTTTTTTTTTCAGTGAATATGCATCTCCACCCATAAGCAGAACAAAAATGAGAAGAAAGAACACGTTATTTTTGTTTTATCCAAGCGCAGAGGTGCACACTGAGCTCCAAATAAAGGCACAGCTGCTGCCATGAGAATTTATTCATTAAAATCTCATTGCTTTATTTCTCAGAGGCTTTGGATTAACTTTTAGCAAAAATGCCATTTCATTCAATTGAGGGCAGTGATTGCAAATGCTGCCCTAATTCTGCAAAGTTTTCAGTGTTTCTTTGAATGGCCTCTAAAAACTTTAGTTACACACCCTAAGGCAGGTTGTTGCTTTGTTTTGTCCATCCCAGCACAGATCATTTTGAAACATACATATATATAGGAAATAAATACAATTCCTATCTGGTGTTTGTGCAGATGAAACATTTCACAAACTTAACTTTGTTATGGCATGATCAAAAGTAAGTCTTTGCCTCACATGACTCATTTTGGGAGGAGACGTTACAGGACGAAGAAGGGATGCTTTTGGGTGGGCACTGGACTGCATTTCAAGAGATTTAATACAAACAGAGCTTAACCCTGGTTATATCACTTAATTTCTCTTTATTTCTTTATCTCAGTTCCCTGTTACAGAACTAGGATATTATTTGTTTTTCTCTCCTCCTCATTTTAAGTTGTGAACCCAAATATTTTCTAATCAAAGGTATGGACAGCAGTAAATAAATCAACTACACTTCAGTTCTATCCCATAATATTTTGAGTGAACTCTCAGTGCTGAAGTGCTTAAAATATTATGCAGCCACTCAAACACGCACTAAATATCTTGGGTGGGGAGGGTGGGATGAAAAAAAAAAGCTGCTTTTTGTTGTTGTTGCATTAATTTACAAGCTGTGGAACTGGGTTGAGCAACTGTGAGACAGAGAGTGTCAAACTGTGCAGCATGAGCCATTATATCAAAAGCTCTCGTAGAGATCACAAGAGCTTCCCGGGTCCTCTGATGGTCATAGGTGCCCAGGGCACTCACTGAAAACAGCAGGCCCTGAAATTTGCTGTCTCTCCCTTGCTGCAGCACTGAGGCAGTGATTTTTTTTCCCCTTGCAACTCTGTAGATGAGACCTTTTGATGCCAAGTAGTGTGAACTGGCAGCAAGCACAGCCCTCTGCTCGCTGCTTTGTTTAATGACACCCCCTCAAAGTGCTACAGGGCTTCCACAACCAACTTCAGTGGTGGGAAACTCAGAAAAAGCACTACTTCATCAAAATGACAGCTTTCTGCTGTCATTTCTCAGAAACATAAGCCTTGATTTCTGCCCTGGTTAGGTCACTTTGTAGTGAAGGAGAAACATTAATTTCTTATTTCAAACTTAATTTACATTAAATAGATATTTCTTCTTTTAATAGGTAAACTGTTTAAACAAAATGGGAAATGATGGCAGGCTCAACTAAGGCTTAAGTTCAGAATAACATGTTAAAGACTTGTAAATCATTCTGAGATCCTTTCCAAGCAACAATGTCCTAACTGCCAAAGTTTTAAGGGAAATCAAAGCAGTGAATTTGCTGCAGTTTCTGGGCGAGCCCATAAGGATGGGCTTTGAGCAGCCAGATCAGCTCCTGACAGCAGCTGCTGCTTCTGCAGGTGGAAAGGGAGATTGTTTTCTCATCAAGTCATTCAAGTAGATCAGCTCAATGTGCATGTACAGAAGTCAGAAATCCACCAGCTGTTGAAAAAGAGGGGAGGGGAAAATCTGCATGAATGAAAACAGAGGCAAGACGTATTATAGCAACTTCCAGGACACATTGCATCTGGGGAGACAACTGGTTTAAGAGGTTGCCACCCTGGTGCCCCTTTCTGCTCCTTTGCAGGGCTTCTCCATCTCCATAGTCATGACAGTGCAACTGTTCATGGAGTCCAGCTCTGATTTATACCCAACAAGTGGGTGATTTGAACTTTTTCCTCAGGGCCAGTGTGTCAGCACAGAGCCATGATTTCAGAGCTCCCGTGGGCTCGCTGCCGTCCCCACATAGAGAGATCAGCAGAAATCCCACCCAACAGAAGAATCTTCCTGATTTGGGTCAAACAAAGGCCAGTGGCTGAGGGTGGAGTAACAAAACCACCTGGGAGCTATTTAAGCCAGCATTGCCAGTGAGGAAGAAGCATTGCCAAGCTCTCTTAGAAATGCACCTCTGTTCCAGTTCCCCAGCGACAGCTAGTGCTGTCTTTGTTAACGCCAACTCATTTTCTGTGCAAGACTTATTTCCTTCTCTTATCTCCAGCGGGTTCAAATACTTTTATTACATTCAGTTTGGGAGGAGAGGGGTGAAATTATGACTGAACTCCAGTTTCCATTTAGATTCAGCTTGATGTGAATTCCAAATAAACGAAAAACAACGGCAAAAAACAAACAACAACCAAAAAAAAATCCAGTAATCATCTACTGAATAAGAAATCTGTTATTCACCATTTTTCCCTTCATAAAAAATGTAAAAAGCAAGAATCTGAATAAATGCATGCTAAACTATATAATTGCTGAAATAAATATGTATAGATATAGGATATTCTTTGATTTAGCATAAAGAAGCAGCAAATTATACCAATCAGTGAGAACCAACCGGTTTTAAAAGAAAATAACTGAAAAGCACACATGCAAAACAAGATTTAAACTGATTATTTAAATCAAGATTCTCTGTTTAAACCATGATTACAATTTAAATCAAGCTATCCTGCCATGAATAGTTTAGGGACAATGATTTCTCCCTCTTATATAATGTGCAGATTTTATAGCCAGCAGAGCCTCATGCTGCTTGTAAGAAACGTGGACATACTGAGCCTCCATCTGCAGCCACGTTCTTCATTTGGTTCTAGTGTGGTTTAGGTGTTTGAAAGAGGCAAATGGCAATCCTCAGCTGAAAGAGTGGGAATCTAGAAACCCAGAAAAAAACCCCTCCAAGATGCTTTTTCTTTTGGGAGCCTTAGAATGGAAATTAAATTGAGATTTAACTGCAAGCCCAGAGCCAGGCTGCGATGCTGATCCCCGAGTAACATGGGGGCCAGAAAAGCAGCTGTAGTCCTATATTAGAGCAGGAAGAGAAATGTCTCCCTCTCTCTTAGGTATCACTGCTTTGGATAATTACATTCCACTTAACAAAATTCCCTTTGCACCTGCCGTTGGACGAGGTGTTTCTCCTCCATTAAATTGCTCTGTTTTGCTGCTGTGCTCTACTGAGCAGCTGTTAATGTTCCACCCCAGAGGTGTCTGCAGTTCAGTGATGGGTGAAATGATTAAGGCTAGCAAGGCACTTGATCATTTGGAATGAAAGGTGCTACATAAACGTACTCCATTAGTTTTATTAATGCTCAACAAAGCAAACTTTTCCTGTAGCTAGTTCTACTCCTCCTTGGCATTTAATACAACGTGTTCCCTCTGGGAGAGACAGCAGGTAAATGCAGCACAAGTGTGGTTTGCTGGATGCATTCTTCAGCTTTCCTTGAAGAAGCCTGTTTCCCAGACTGATGATTTGACCCCTTGTATGTTGGGGGACTGCCATGAGATGAATACTGTGTTTGTAGAAGTTTGAAGGAATGTTAATCTTGGGCCACTTCTCAGGAAAAGGAAAGTGGTGACCTTGGGCATTGCAGACACTTACTCTGGCATCAGGAGAGGAGAAAACTTGGCCTGAGATCAGTCAAAAGGAAACTATTCTATGATTCTAATAGGGAAGGGACTTAGAGGAATGCAACCTGACAGTTATAGAGAAAACAGGTCTTTGCAGGCAAGTTGGGCTTCAGACTGTTAGCATGTTAGAAGCTTGGTTGATAAAAAGAGGATTACTTACATGTTTGCAAAGTGCTGAGTTCTGTATGGCATTGGCTCAGGCATGTGGATAAAGACTGACACAGACATTTACACAAACAGAATGTAGGTGTATGTATTTGTATATTATATGCCCAAACCATACTTATTGTGATACACAGCAGTGGGGGAAACATGATTTCCTCGTCCCTTTCCAGGTCCAAGTGTTCCTTGGCCCCACGTGAATATTTTTGGCTGTTGACTGCCCATCATGTGTGGTTCCTTTTGCAGAGAGCCCTTGACATTCCACCTACATAGGATCCTTTCTGCTGGTATGCTGTCTGCTCTCAAAGCATGATAAATCTTCCCTCTGTTGGCGCTACGAATGAAGAAAGCAGAAAGCAAGTCACAAAAATTCCGTGGATCCTATTAAGGCTGGATGGGATATTTTCATGGCTCCCTTTGATGTGGGTCGTGCTTGTTTGTGGAGGAGTATCTTCCTTCATGTGACCTGGTAGCAAATAGGCTGATTCCCACACAAATTTTAGATTATTAATCCTCTTCATGCTCATGTTAGTTAGACCTTGCATTTCGTGTGAGTTGAAGCAGAGCCCTGGTAAAATATGAGTGGACAGTCCTATGCTTTATTTTGAACAAACAGTCCATATTTCATCAAAAACTAGTAATGTTTTTACCCCCTCCTCCAGAAAAAAAAAAAAAAAAGGAAAAGAAACTGGTACACTATTTGTTGGACAGAGTTTCTGGGGCTGAAAGGCTAAGTATTGGAGGCATAGGTATTGGAACTCAGTCTGATGCTTTTCACCATTTTAGTGGTTATTTAATAGAAAACTTAAACTCATGACTGTTAATATGCATGGATATTAAGACTAAATAGAGTAGTAAAACAATACAAATCAAAATCTGTAACGACAAGGCCTAAACAGGCACAGTACAAAGCAGAGAGATGCAATGATGTACAGCTGTTCTGGTGTGGAAAGCTGTTGAATGCAGCAGGGTGAGAGCCTGGAGGTCTTGGCTCTGTAAAGAGTCATGGGGTCAGGGTAAGCAGTCTCCCAGCAGCATCTCTGTGAGATGTTCTTTATGTCTTTCAACTCAGGCCTGGATGTCTTGCTGGAAGGCAAACAAAATGAACAGGACAACTGTGCGAAAGCAGCTGTGGTATAGAAGATTTCAGACTAACTTCTCTCCATAAGCTGCCTGATTATGGAAAAGATCAATTTCCAAAGATACATTTGAGCAGGGATTAGTGCATTTTCCTAGGGAGATATTTTACCACCTCAGAACAAAAGCTTTTTGGAAACTCTTGGGAAGAGCCGTGGTCTGGACTCTGAAGCCAGTGCAGCCCCCAGTCATTTTTACCTTAGGCAATGGCACTGGAGGTTTGCATTCTCAGCATCAGATTATGATTGATCCCACATGAGCACAAAAGGTAAAGAGAAGATGGTACATAAGAGATAAAGATTTGGGAAGTGTTCTGAAAGCACCCTAGACCTATTATTGCATCTATTATTGCCCCTGAGCAGTACCCCAATAGATTCATGTCCCCATAGACAGAGATGAACTGAGTCTTTAAACTTCTTTCAGTTCTTTTTTTTCTGGAGTGTCTCACTGTAAGTAATGTTTTCCAAAACTTTAACTCTCTCATGAGCCATGTCCTGTTTATCACTGTCCTCCCTGAATTGAATTTGTTTAATTCATTCTTGGCTTTGTCTAAAGTTCTTGCAAATACATTTGAGTCCTTCAAGAGAAGAATGTCCAGACCATGGTAGAGATGCAGAAAGGTCAATACTTCTTTTTCCCAGAAGACACAGAAAGCAGATAGATTCTGCAGAGGAATCACTCAGATGCTTTCCTGGAGAAACTACTAAAAAAATCACTCCCAGAGCTGCCTCACAGATTGATGTCTTATCGATGGTGGCATGTGGGGGTTGAGAGGATAGAAGGGACAGATGGTCCATAAGGTTCCTTTGAGCTACAGCCAGAATCAAAGAAGAAAAAGGAAGATTGGTGAATTTCTGGAAGAGCTTATTTCCTCCTTGGACTTGAACAAGGTGTTGAAATTCATCCAACAGGCTCTGTAAAGCCTTTTGGATTCTAAGTAGAAGACATAGATCGACAGCCTCATTATTGCTTATTCGGCTGTAAAACAAGGGCTGTAAGGAAGGAGACAATGGGGTTTGCTTCCTTCCTGTGCATATGAGCTCCTCTCCAGTTGGAAATTTACTGATATGGCTGCTATGAAATAATTATTTCAGCATCATTTCTTTTGGCACAAGCATCCGTCTGATCATTCTGATTCCACGTAGAGTTACTTTGAAACGAGTATTTCCAAATAATTTTCTAGGAATAATTATATTGGTACATTTCCAAGTCTAGATAAACCCACAAATAAGATTCCAGAATAGGATGAAAAAAAAATCCCAAATTAAAGAATAACAGATTCTTTACTTGCATGTTTGCTGAGGTATGCAGACATACCTTCCACTTGCAAAAACATTGTCTGAAAACTGATTAGTGACTCTGTTTTCTAATATTTTTCAGTAAGAATGTTAGGAATTACAGGGAATTCAGAAGGTCACTAGCAGGGGATATTTCAAAAAAAACCCCACTGTGTTAGGAAAGCTGGTATGGGAAGACCAGGAGTTAGGATTTGTGGAGCCTGAGCAGCCCTGTAGGGAAGTAGGAAGCAATCAGTAAGTCTCTTCATCATGACATGCCATAAGAGCTCTGAGATGTCACTTGAAACCACTGAGACCTCAACCTGACTGGGCAAGAGAGAGAACAGAGGAGGTTGGCTTTGTCCATCTGTTACTGAAGGGTCATTCTAATGCTGGATACCTGTTTCCCCCATGCAAATGGGATCACATGTTCTTCCACACTAAGTTCTGCACAAAAAAGGCATGACCTTGCCCCAGGGTCATTTTTCATACAGCAATTGCATGAAAGGTTTCCCGGCTTGGTTGTTGCAGCATCTCATTTACACAGCTTCAAGGAAAAAAACAAAAATAAAGCTGTTGCATGACTCAGACTCATCCAGCTTCTTCTCAGCATTTACTGTTTCTTCCACTCAGATTTTGCATTCAGTATCCTTACTCAAACAACTCTATTTCCTCCCTTCCTTTTCTTCACCTTTATTTCTTCCTGATGAGCAATTCAGACAGCAAACTGTTCCTTTCCTTCATTCCTATCAGTGACTCCATTCAAAGTCCTGCCCATGTTCTTATTTTCTTGGCAGAGCTATATTCAGTGAACACATTTGTTTCCCTAGCTAGAGAACAAAAATATCTGCAAGCCAACTCATTTCCCTTCTGAACTGTTTAGGAGAGTAGTGCTGGGAAGGGAAAGTGCTTTGTCAAGTGTTAGAGGAGCAAGAGAGACATCCCCCCGATATCACCCCTTTATTATTATTGGGAAGATTCTGTTAGTCTCTCACTTCCCTGGGGACTAGAAACATCTTGAAAAGATCTTTCTTGCAGCAGATAACAAACTTGCTTCAGAGATGCATCAGAAAGAGAAAAATTACTTGCTATTAATGATGTTTATCACAATCCTTCCTCCTTTCCCAACCCTACAAAGGAAGCTATCTCTCATATAAAGGCCAAGTCCTGTGCTTTTTCTTTATTCTTTTTTTTTCCTGGCAAATTACCCATTGTACATAATCAGGTCAGTGAAAGTTTTACCCAAAAGCAGGGTTGAAGGAGACAACAGTAAGAGCCGGTATTATTTAACTGAGATAGAGACCTAATCTGATCATACACACCACAAGAAAAGGCAGATTGCTTCTGCTCAACAAATTGACGCAAGAGTAGAATCAGTGAAACGTGGGACAGCTGTAGGGAGGGACTCACACTTCCATGGACTGAACTCATCAGCGGAGTCCGCTCAGCTTTTCATCCCACCAGGACAGGAAAACACAGTTACATGGCACTGTCAGTCGCTGCTTTGAAGGAGACTTTGATTTCATCTGCTCTGCATGGATGTTAAGAATCTCACAGTGCTTTAATGGGAAGGCTGACCCAGGTGTTTTGTGCTAAGGTGTCTTTCTCATCAGCAATGTGTAGCTAGCACTGAAGCAAATGGCTACCAGCCTCAACATTACAGGCATCCATATCCCACAGTAGTAATTGCCTGTTGCTAAAAGGAGAAGTAAACCTCATGAAAATGCTGCAAAGTAGCAGCATGCAAGCCTGACAAATGCATGTAAGCTGAGGTGGTTTGCTGGGATGCATTTCCAGCCCTGTTAATTTTACCTGATTGGTGTTTCACATTCTGTCCTTGGCAAGTCTGGGACTAGAACCCACAGCTCTGACACCCAGTTCCCAGAGTCTGCCCAAAATCCTACCAGCATCCTCAGTGAATAGGAACTGATCTGGTGCTATTGACTCCAGCCCTCTGAAATACTCAAGAAACAATGGTGCACATCTTTAATACGGTCAGCCCACTGAATTTATGAGACTAGAAAAATAAGGTCTCTGTTTTTGGTAGATGGTGAATTTAATATGTTAAATTCCAGGGGAAAGTATCCATATATCATCTCTCTTTTTCACAAATGCAAAAAGAAAAGGTACCCCAAAGTAGTTATTAATGAAAATAAAAGTACTGTGTAAGCTGCCTAAGGAAGTGGCAGCATTATAGGTGTCCACCTAGTAATATTTCACCTAATGTCTCATTATATGATGATTGAAATATCAAAGGCAGGAGAGTTTAAAATGCTGAAGACTTTGTCAATGTTGTGAGGATGGAATGCAATTTTCCTGGAGATGTTCTCTAAAACAAATAAAATTATATAGGTATATACACATGGGAAAAAATATCTAACCAGCTGCAAATTTCTGGAGGATCACAATTCAGTCTCCAGTATCTCCCCATCTGGATTTCTTATAAACATCAGAGTGAAATGGCTGAAAAGAAGGAGCAGGTATACAACAGAGAAATCCAAAGAGGTCAGCTTCTCTGTTTTTAGCACAGACCTTTCTTTTTTCAAGAGAAAGATGTTCCTGCTAGAAATGTACATAAATATATGACTTTTTAATAAGGGCATGTAGCTCATTACCCTCTGCAAATTAACCATATCTAATCATATATTTCCCAAAAAAATAAAATAGCACATTGCATCTGTTAGTCTTCATTCAAATACAAACCAAATATGCATGAGTACTGTAGTATAAACTGTTCCATCTGTTTGCATGAATGTATAGTCACGCTGGTCACCCCCCCACACACAACAGAAGGGTCTCTCGCTCTTAGCATCTGTCTTCACTGAAGAACTGTATTTCAACTGGGAGTAGTCGAGCTGGAGTAAGAGCAGCACTACTGTACAATAACTCGTGAATCCCAGTGCCTGTGTTGCCGTGGCCATCACCTGTGTGTGGTTTTAGGATTGCTAGGGGCAAATCTTTTGGGGTTTAGCACTGTCCTAAGACTGAGCTTCACTCTAAATTCTTAAAGAAATGATAAAAGATGTTGTCTGTCTTTTCTGGGGACACAGATGAAATTGTGGGAAGGTGTTTGGAGGACAGGCATTACTTGAGAGACACACTAGGCAGTGGTCAACAGCAGTTGGTATGTAATGCTGCTCTGAATTTTATCCTGCATATACCTCTGAGCAGGTCACTTCACATCTATTGCATTGCCATGTTTGGATCAAGTGCTTTTGTGTGTGACCGAGAGGAGATTTCAGCAACTCTGAAGCTGCAGCACAGGTTAATGTCGAGGGAAAGACAAGAGACTATTTTTAGAAAGCACAGATTTGCCATTCAGCATGTGACAAGGTCACCACCATTCCCACTTCCTCTTGTTCTTTCCTTCTGGCCTGCACATCTCAGCCACTCACACCTGCATTACTGCAACATCATAACACAGACAAAGGCTCTCCAAAAATCAGTTCCTGCTATGGGATCACAAAACAGTCAAATAGAGCCTGTTGCTGTACAGGAAGGGGAAATCACAGTCCATGGAGAGCATTGTGTCTATACCAGTGACTGTGCAGGAACAAAACAAAGCCAACATTCTTTTTAGTGCAGGTAGTTGCAGTTGTCTCAGTTTCACCTGAATTCCTCTTCCTGCTCATCAGGCTTCAGGATTTGTCTCCTAGCACAGCCTGCTTTTTGTGTTTGAGAAAACCAAAGACTTGCTTTGGGCTTTGGTCTTGGGCAAGTGTGAGCTGTGGCACTCAGTGCCCATGAAATGACTGCAGCAGTTCAGCAGAATAATAGTGACAACTATGGCCCAGACCACTTAGTTTTGCTTTGAAGATGTCAGATAGTATCCTGGGAGGACACTGTACTATGTCACATATATGTGCATTTGCCCATTACTCAGAGGTATCCCAAATCCAGGTGTGCTAAGCAAAGCAGACACATCCAGAGAGTCTATAGAGACTTCCCTGAGATGATTTTTGACCCTCCAAAAGAAAAACTCTTCACAGATAAGTGTGATCATCCTGTTTCTTCCAGTTCTGGTTTAGTCTGGAGAAGAATAGACTGAGGGAAGACATGATCACGATCATTTTCTACCACTTCCTGACAGGAGGTTTTAGCCAGGTGAGGATGGGTCTCTTCTCCCAAGTAACAAATGATAGGACAATAGGAAATAGCCTCAAGTTTCCCCAGGAGAGATTTAGATTTGAGGTTAGGAAGAACTTTTTCCATAAGAAGATTGTTAGACCTTGTCACAGGCTGCCCAGGGAGGTGAGGGAGTCCCCATCCCTGGAGGGATCTCAAAGCCATGGAGCTGAGGTGCTGAGGGATGTGGGTTAGTGATGGGCTTGGCAGGGTGCGGGGAGTGGGTAGGCTTGATGATCTTAAAAGTCTTTTCCAACCAGAACATTTCTATGACTCTATGGTTCTTTTATGTTTCCAGTAACATGGCTATTGCAGTCATCATGTTTATTGCTTATTTCTGAGCAAACAGGATCCTTCTTCTCATGGGCTGGTCTTGGTTCACTGACAGTACATCAAAGCAGACAGAGAAAAGACAACTTCATTTAACACAGCCAAATTCCCAAGTTGTGTCTAGACAGATGCCCTCAGTGGTCACAGGACTACAAAAAACATGTTCTGAAACAGCAGCATTGGTGGGTGCACTTCAGGGAAAGATGACCAGCTGGGCTGGGGGAAAGCTGATGAACAAAGGTGCTATGGAGAGAGATCTGTCCCAGCTGGCCACTGATGCCAACACTGTCATTTTAATTAGCTGTGTGTATATATACACATATATAATACACACTGTACCTCTTTATCACCAAAATGGGTTCACTAAATATATGTCAACTGAAATTGCTTCAAAAAGAGCCTCAGCACTTGGCTTCCCACCTGCTTCTTTACAACAGCTGCCCAGACTCTGTAAAACACATCAGATGAAAGGCAGCGCGGAGGTACGGCATGGTACTGTGATTACATCTAACAGATGAGCAATCAGATCTGAACTGACCAGGGACTGAGCATCTGAGGCAAGAGGAGAATCCTTTGGGGAGGCTGTTACCATGAAAGTAATACAATTCTGTGTTTGTACCAGTGACTCTGAAATTCAACAGCAGTCAACCTAGTACTAGCATCCTTTTAAATATCATCTTCCATTTCTTAGCAAACAGCAATATCCTATAACAACATCAGGACAGGAGAAGGGGAGGAGATACACAGCAATCAAACACATGTGCAGGAGGCAATACAGGAAGGTAGGAGCATAAAAAACAAAGTCTTGTCGAATTTGAGGGTGTTTTGAAAAACAGGGACAGTAACAAACCTGGCTGAGGTGAATCTTAAGCAAAGGGCATGTAATAGAGACCACCAGCAAGACCACTGGGGGAAGCAGCATTCAGCCAGAGGTCCCAGCCCTGCTGACTGATATCGTCAGCCCATGATGCTGTTTTTATACTTGAGACCCAGCAAGCTGGAAGAGAGCACAGCAATATGCATGGAACAAATCCAAGAGGGAGAACAATCTGAATATCTGTGCGGTGGGCATTTGTTTCATACTCAGGGAAAAAAAAAAGAACAAATGAAACCTGCTTTGGCCATTAAAGACGGCATTAGGGAAAAGACAGTGTAGAAATAAATGCAGACAGCTGCCTTGGAGTTTGTAAAGCTTTGACTTGGTAGGGAAAAGACACTGAAGATCTCTTTTAAAAATTTATTTTACTCTCTAAAGTTGTCTTTTTAATATGCAAAAAGAGCAGCAGACTATCGATTAGCCTCATGTTGCACTGCACTGATTTCCTGGACAAGCTCAATATCAATAACTCAAAATCTGGGAATAAACCAATAAACATGGACTGCCATTGACCTCCACTCTAACCTTCACACTACTTCAGTGGCAAAAGGGAAAAGCAAGCGCCCAAGATGGTAATGAAAGCTCTTGTTTTAGCACATATTAATATGCACAGCCATCAAACACTTCCTGCTAGGTTTTCATTTCATGAGCAAATTGGATGAGACTTAGAAGATCACAGGGTGAAATGCTGTTTTTGAGATCCAAGTGTCTCACACCTTAATAACCCTTTGCTATGACAGAAGTATGCCAGGAAAAGAAGTGTTTCAAAAGTAGTGAGCTTGGCATCAGGAGACTCAAATTCTCCTCTTGCTGCAGCCACTTCTTGTGCCAATTTGCACAAATCTCTCTGGATTTTCATTTCCTTCACAGCAATAGTGACTCAGTCCTGGTAGGCAGCAGGATGAGCATGACCCAGAAATATGCCCTCCTGGCCAAGAAGGGCAATGGCATCCTGAGGTGTATTAGAAGAGCTGTGGGCAGTTGATGAAGTTCTGCTCCCCCTCTGCTCTGCCCTTGTGAGACCACATCTGGAATATTGTGTCCACTTCTGGGCCTCTCATTTCCAGAAGGACAGGGAGCTGCTGGAGAGACTTCAGTGCAGGGCCACAAAGATGATGAATAGAGTGGAGCATCTCCCTCTGATGAAAGTCTGAGGGAGCTGGGACTTCAGTTTGAAGAAGAGGAGACTGAGGGGCGACCACATTAATGTTTACAAATACATAAAGAGTGGGTGTCAGGAGGATGGAGCCAGGCTGTTCTCAGTGATGGCCAATGATAAAACAAGGGGCAATGGGTACAATCTGGAACAGAAGAGGTTCCAAAGAAATATAAGGAAAAACTTCTTCAATGTGAGGGTGAGAGAGCACTGGCAGGGGCTGCCCAGATGGGCTGTGGAGTTTCCTTCTCTGGAGATATTCCAAAACCACCTGGATGAGTTCCTGTGTGCCCTGCTCTAGGTGGTGCTGCTCTGGCAGGGGAGTTGGACTGGATGAGCTTTTGAGGTCCCTTCTGGCCCTTGAGATTCTGTGATTCTGTGACTCTAATCCTTTTTTCTTCTCTTCACCCATATTCTGATGAACATGTTCAAGAAGGAAGAATTTAAATGGAAAAAAAAAGCAGGCAGTTTGGATGGCACAGGGGGAGCCTGGGGTTACCACCAAGCCTGTCTGGGTTTCATCTATCACAGTGAGTCCTGGAGGAGAAAGACAAGGAAAGGATATGACTGCAGACTCTATACGCCAGCCAGGTAAACACCAGGGAGGGAGCAGAGGTCTTTAAGCTAAAAGATGATGTTGGCACATGAACAGATGACTGTAAATAGGCCAGAAATAAATTTAGACAGGAAACTAGAAATTTTCTAGCTGTTTAGAGAATGAGCTCTGGAATTCCTTCCCAGTTAGATTAGACCAAAAAAATAACTAGTTTTAAGAAAGTTACGAGCAGGTTTGTATGGAAACACACTTATCATATTTGAGGGACAGAGTTTATGACCTTGAACATCCCTCTTCATCACAGGTTCCTCTGATTTCTGTGTCATCCAACGCCTGCAGTGTCCTGAATAATGTGCCAGGGAGAGCTGTGTCAGACAGGTCACTGCTTCATACCATCAGCCACTGTTTTAATACACTGTCAGTTCACAGGGCTGAGAGCTGTGGTGGTGGGAAGGGATCAAAGACAAGCCATATTTGAAGGTTTTCTTCTCATGCACAAGTGCAGAGGGCTTTTTTTAATTGCAAACTATCCGAGACAGAATGGACATCTCTGCATTCAGCACAAGAATACAGGAACAAGGGAAATGTGAAAGTAGCTTGAAATTCATCTACCCAAGTACTGTTATCCTTTCAGTTTATGTGTTTTTTGCCTTGCTGCAAATTTGAGCTATTCAATGAAAAGCCAGAACCCCGCTGGGCAAACTGCTGCTCATTTCACGTTAAGGAACAATCCTCGTCCTAAAGGAATTACAAAGCTTGACAGAGAAAGAGGTTATTGTCCCCACCTCACACACAGGGAACTGCAAAAGGGGCTTCGTTAGGGCTTTGTGTTTCTAAAAATGGCCTCAGCTTGGGCCCTTACAGACTCAATCTTACTTTCAGCTTCTCTGAAAATAAGAGCAATTGAGTATGAGGCCTGACACCAAAAAATGGTAATTTGTTGGGTTTTTTTTTTCCCAGCAAAAATGTTGCTGTTCTGCCTCTTACACCTTTTCACTCCTGGACCCAACCTCCCACCCCTTCTGCAGTGTGTTTCTCCTTGTGTTCTGTGAATGTCAAAATCACTTTCAACTTACTTCAGGACTGAGCAAACTGAAGGATTTTAATGTGCCTCCATTAGGCAGAGCTGCCTGGCCACACACTGTGTAGCTGAAGAGATGAGGCCAAAAACATGGCTCTCAGTTCTCCAATCTAATAAGACTTTAACCTGAACACTTACTATTTCATGCTTTTTCTATACTGTTTCAAGCTATCCAGTCTCTCCATTTTTATCTTCCTTCCTTCATCACTGATACTCCCTGCTTAACGGAATTATCATCACCTATTGTGTTGTTCAGTAGTGACGGCTCAGTATTTATACCTAGCATTTGCCCTCGAAACTTTTGACATGGGATAAGAGAGCAAAACAATTAAAACATAATATTCTGCTACATGATGATAATTTTCCCTCATTGGTGAACATTAGGAAATGGCACTATTGTAAAGACCCAATTACCTTTTTTATGAGCATTGTATATTTGGAAAGTAATAAAACAGAGTTATAAAACTCAGATGATTAGGAATCTCAGAGATACTCTGCATTTTAAGAGGGGGGGTGGGGGGGTGGAATATTGTTTTAATTGCATCTGAGCACAGCCCAACCAATGATTAGTTACTTTCAAAGCAATAAACATTACCTGGGAAGCAATAAAAGGAAATGCAGGAAAGTTCTTTGATGGATGATTCCCAGAAGACATAAGGTAGAAGAAGGGAAATGTGGTTTAGTAGTTAGAATAACAGCCTAGTAGTCAGGACTCCTGCAGTCTCATCCAGGCTGTGAAGCTGACTTACTGGATGCTCTGAAGTTCAACAGTTCCTTTTATTCAGTGTTAAATTGAGTCTAATAATACCCAAAGAACTGATGTGAAACTAAATAAGCAAGTGTTTGTCAAGGCTTTGAAAGTTAGGATGAAAGCAGTCATTATAAATACAAAGTGAGACTGACTGAAAAACATGGAAGGTATTTTGTTGAAATCTGACTATGTAAAATGCTAGCACAAGTGATAATTGACTAGGCAAGCTCCTGTCATCTACAGGTCAAAGATCAGCTGCTTAATTTTGTCAGGGAAAGCACAAACATCTTTAATGTCAGTTCTTAGAGAATATAGTGAAGTCTCATCTCACTTCCAGTGATTTCCATAATGCCAGCTTTGGCTCAACAACCTGAATTCAGTTGTTGCAATTCCATGCCCTCCACACACCAGTTTCTCCTTTGCTAACATGATCTGTCAGGGTGCGGGCAGAACAAGAAACCAGAAAGCACAAAAGAGGGATATGCACAAGTTCCTGAAACAGCATCCTTGCAAAACATCCTAGAAAGCCAAAACCAGAACAAGAACCTCATAAGATTCACGATGGCCCAGGAATTGCACCTCAGTGATTTACAAGTTCCAGTTAAAAGAAATAAAAAGAAAACCTCAAGAAAGAAGAAAAATAAACCCTCTTATGCTTTTACATACCTTTGAAAATTATCCTCTTACCTTATCCCTCAAGTCTAAGAAATGATGCAAGACAGTGGTTGTTACTCCAGTCATCTCCATTCCTAGAAGCACTGTTTTGGAAGCACTGATGGGTACAAAGAAAGAAATGAGGACTTAGACACACTAATTGAGTACTAAAGATAAATTATGGAGAAATGTGAAAGAGAGCAAGAGGCAGAAGCAGCTGGAGATGAGTCCACCCCTTATGTTGAGTCTCCATGTTCTTGTCAAACTTTGAGTCTATTTTTTCCAACATGATTAGAAAACTGTGGCCTCTGGGTGCCTTTTTTGAGCACATACAGATCATTCAAGAGTGCAGAACAGAGCTGCTGGGTCCCCCTATAGAAAATATGTCCAAAAATAAATATATCTTATCATTAATTGGATTTTTTTGGGGAGGGAGCTCTTTAGGGGAATAGATACATTTTCATCCATATAACTCCCTACACAAACCTGGAAACAGAATGATTTTATGAGTGTTTGGAACTGATTGTCCTTCATATCTTCCACTGTAGCCAGGTTTTGGGTGGATATCAGACTGTAAGTATTATTTTTACTTTGCATAACTTATTTCACAGATACCAGAACTCACTTGGCAAATGAAAAACATGAGCTGCTTGAGATGGACTTTTTTTCCCCCCCAAGTCCAGGCTGTGATCTTCAGGGACAAACACTGTCCATAAACAAATTAGATAATTTCCTTCCACTGATACAAACAGCCTTCAAGAAAATGATATTGCATACATGCTTGGTTTTCTAGTTTTTCTGCTTCTGTGCCAAAACATTTCTTCTCCTTAATTATAAAGAGTTTTGACCAGGTTTACGCCAGAATTATATTACCTCTTTGCATGCAGCAACCTGATATTGCAGTGCTTTATCCTGTAATACTGATGCAGCTTTTGAGTACTTAAAAGAATCATAGAATCATGGTTCGGGTTGGAAAGGACCTTAAAGACCACCCAGTTCCAACCCTCCCCTTCCATGGGGCAGGACACTTTCCACTAGACCAGGTTGCTCCAAGCCCCATCCAACCTGCACTTGACATAACAGTCTGTATATGCTTTGTACAAGAGTAAATGGTGGATAGTTCTGTCCAAGGCCCCTGAGATGTTCTCTGAGATCCTTGTGCTTTTGGTATTCTCACTGTGTAAAGCCCTTCAATACTTTTAATGCAAAACACAGAAAACATCCTGGAGCTGTCTGTCCTTCTCCAGTGAATCCGAAGACCAAATGTTCCTCTCTCTTCTGTTTCAGTTTAGTGCCTATGTATGGAGCAAAACCCTGTTGATCTCATTGGGATATAAGAGCTTAAAATTAGGCATGGCTGAAGTCCTCTGCAAGATCAGGACCTCAGAGCATGATGCTACAAGATGCCAAAAAACCTTTATGGTTCATTTAATCATCAAGAGCGTAGGATATTCAGCATTTTGCCAAGCTGGCCTCTCCAGCTGTGTTATATTGGTTTTGATTGCTCTTAGTTCACTCATGTTCATGCCCCGTTTCAATTTGATTTGAACAAAAACCAAGCCTCCAAAGGCTCTCTGCTGAGAGCTCCACAATCTACCCAGTTCTGCCTGGAAACATGGGAAAAAAATGTTTTAGTTGCAATTTTAAAGCACAGAATCACACTAGTTCCTATTCAACTGCTGGTTCTGCATGTGGGGCATTGATGGCAGAAAGCTTGAAGGGAAAGGAAGTACTGGAAAGCAGGGAAAAGTCATTTGAAGAGAGATTATAGGAAATTTAGAAGCAGAGTGAAGGGGAGAGAAGCAAGCATATAGTTTGATGGTTTGCTCATTACAGTCAATGATAAAACTCCTATCGACTTTAATGGCATATGATCAGGCTTCCCATGTGTAAAGTTAATATTGAATTGGAAGCAGCCTAGCTTCTGAAAGATTCTTCTGGAGCTACCAGCTGGAACCTAAAAAACCCATATAGGAGCAGACTTTTCATTGCCTTATACTTTAACTAACTGTGTATTGGTAAAAATCAGCTTTTCAGTAGGTATAAAAAGTTCAGTTTGATATAGGAGCATTTTAGTCCAACTTTAATTCACGTTGCACTGATATAAATGATTTCTCATGTTACAAAGAACCAGAGAATCAAGTCTGAATCTTTTTTCATTGTTAAGTCAGGGGCTCTTGGGATACTTTGTGAGCTGAAGACTTGGCCCAAGGAATGTAGATCACAGGAGAGGAAAAAATAAAGATTCATAACTTCTTTGAGGTCCTTTCCAACCCTTAAGATTCTGTGATTCTGTGAACTTCAGACTTCTTTTGCAAACCTGGAGCGGTGGGGAAGGAAAAAGGGTGTAAAATGCAGATTTGCAGCCATTCAGCTTTCATGACATTAAACTACCTTTAGCTGAAACAAGACAAAAACATCACCTTTGAATTATTTGCCTCCATAGTCACAGATACTGTGAGTTAGTGCAGATTCAGTCTGCATTCTTAAACCTCTGAGCAATTGTTGGCAAACTCCATCTGAGTGCTGGGATTGCAACTAAACATTTGCACAACCATCTACTAGGGCTGCCTGATAATTTTATCTATATATATTATTTTTTCTGGTGTGTGTAAGGTTTCTGGAGTCAGAAATCTATTTTAAAATGTTTAGAACAGTAGCATTTAAGCCATGGCACTGTCTATAGGAGCTGATAACCCTCACTGCTTAATTGCAAGGAGCTTTTGAGTCTTGAACATCATCCCAGCTCCTACAGTTATTGATAGGGGAGCTTATTGTATCCACATTCTGTGATTCTCTGCATCTGACATTCCTAGATACAATTTGGGAACAACAATACTGGATATTTCTCATGTTCTCCAGTAAAGTTCAGATGATAACAGATGAAATAAGTTAAACAAGAATATAGCTGACATCTCCCTATGTTGTTTCAGTGCTTCCCCATTTCTTTGCTACTCCCTCAACCTGCTGACCATGTCTCTTTTGATGCAGCCCAGGACATCATTGTCTTTCTGGGCTGCACATGCACTTTAGCAGGTCGTGTTCTGCTTCTCATCAACCAACACATCCCTAAGTCTTTCTCTGTGGGGCTGCTCCCAACATATTGTCCACCCAGCCTCTATTTGTGCTTGGGATTGCTGTGACTCATGCACAGGACACTGTACTGGGCTCTGTTGAACCTCATCAGGTTTGCACGGGCCCATCTCTCAAGCCTGTCCAGGTGCCTCTGGATGCTTCCTCCCTTCCCTGCACTGTGTAAACAGCACCACACAGCCTGGCGTCATTGGAAAACTTGCTGAGAGTGTCCTCAGTCCCACTGTCCACATCACAGGCAGAGATTTTAACAGATAATTATCAGTCTCTGAGATGCTCTGACGTCTCTTTAAAGAGGTTCTTTCAGAGCATTCATTCATAGATGAAGGGATTTCATGACTGCTTTCAACCTGCTCAGGCTCCAACACGTATGAAAAAAACTTCTACAAACAATGTAAAAGACTGCTTGACCCATTCAGTAGTTGTAAATAATATCCCTCTGTCTACAGGAATGCAATTCAACTGTGTAGCCATAAACAGAAGAGAGATTATTGCCAATATGTGGCATAGGGTCTGTATACCCTCAAGATTACCAAGTAATAATGATTATTATGAAAAAGTTATGAATTTTTATACAAACACATACTCACAGGCAAATACTCAAAATCCTTCAAAAAGCTTGAACATTTCTAATTCATCAGAGGCTCTTTGCTCATCATTTAGAGTTTTTTGGACAGTTAATTTTAATTTCCTCATTAATTTTGTTTAAATTGTTCATTATTTCATCACTGAAAAAGGCTTGTTGAAAACACTCACTATGAAGTTGTCTAACATCCAAGGCTTTAAAAAGTTGAAGTCACTTCCAAAACTTACCCACTTGGATGAGTTCCTGTGTGCCCTACTCTAGGTGTTCCTGCTCTGGCAGAAGGTTGGACTGGATGATCTTTCGAGGTCTCTTCCCACCTTTAAGATGCTGTGATTCTGTGAAAACTATTAAGAGTTACATTTTCTAAGTTATTCAACCTGGCCAAGAAAACCTCCTGTCCAAGTACCATTGTGAGAATGGTGAAGAAATAGAGATAAAAAAATAGCTTCAGGTCTATATTGGGTTGCACAGTAAATGCTGGGCTTCAAATGTCCTGGCATAACTCTATGCAACACAGAGAGATAAAAATAGTGAAGTAGAGTTTATTTATAGCCTTTTTTGGTTATTACTGGGCAATTGATTTTTCTGTTTCATTGACAATGGATATTTATTTTTCTTAATTACAAAACTCACCTCATCTAGAGCATATTGAGAATTCATCTTATTAGCATATGGAAACTGTGAAGTTTGTAAGGTATTTCTCAGTTGTGCTGGAGCTGGATCTAAGCAAGAAATGAAGTTAGTTTCACACCCCAAGGCAAAAATAAAAAAACAACCCAAAGCATTATTTTAAGTAAAAAAAATAAAGTCACAGTTATGGCAAGATCAATGATTTCTGATGAGCAGATTTAGTCTGTGTCTGAAGGAGAGCCATTCCCAGCCCTCTGCTGATGCTGCAGAGCTGAGTCACCTCTGAAAGCCCATACTCACACACATACAAATCTCCCTCACTGCTATAAGATTCATTTTGCTCCACCTTCAGCTTCCAGGTTCCCCCAGGTGACATTAAACCTTACTGCCTTTCAGGTAAGGAAATCCTACAGTGCTGCCCCAGCTCCAACATCCCTCCCTCTCCTTACCGTGTACAGAGCACTGCAGAGGTGTTTCTAGTTTTAGTCCCCTTATCCTTCATTAGCCCATCCTTCAACAGCCCTGTGTTGCACAATATTTTCCCTTCTCCTTAGGTATAAAGAGGAATTTATCTCCCCTTTTGCCCTTTCCCAGGCAGTGAGGGGGCTTATTTCTAGCCAGATTATGAAAGACATATCAGGAATCCTCAGTTATTTCTTTGCTTTGCCCCTGCATCACAGCATGACCCTGGAATAGGCATTTGCATACACATTTAAACATACTAAAGCTGCACACAGTGTGGGTGAGGGGTGTAGAGTTGCTCCTACCTGACATGACCTGTGTGGCAATAAAGGAGCAAAAGCAGCTCTCCTTTTACAGCTCATCTCTCCAGGGCTGGTACAAGATGCCATATACAAACAACAGCAAAGTGCTTTGAAATACGCTCAGCCATGCAAATTGATGTGGTTGTTAGTGACCCCTGCACAGGAATATTTCCCTGCTCTGGATCCTTTGATCAATAACTTTCAGAGGGATAAAAAATGGAAAGAAGGCCAAAATGCCTTCAGAGGAGAGAAAAGAAATAAATAGCTTTTCCATGTGCCTGCACAACGTGAGGCAGGGGCTGGATGATGGGTGTGAGGCAGCACCTCTAAGCAAACTGTGGCAGAGGGATCACAGGTGGATGATGGAGCAACTGACTAGGGGCTTTGGCTTTTTGTCTGCCTCTGAAAATGGAGCCCAAGGTGCAGAGTTAGTGGCAGTCAGCATGCCTTAGAGGCAAACTCATGGCTGTTCCAGCAACTACACAAGGGCTGCCTTTTCCATCAGTTTCCTTCCCCATTTCATCCTATTGGTATTCCGTTTGCACATCTGTGAGGAAATCAGGTTTTCTTCCCCATCTCACTGAAGCAGACTAGGTTTGCATTTCAGTTGCCATTCCTCTTCCAAACTTGTAGGGTTTCTCCTTTCTCCTTCCCACCACAGCTATATATATCTTGTTGTTGTTGTGTTGCAAACCACTAGTTGAGGTTTTTCAGCAGGGCTGTTTTGGTTGGGGCAGGAGAAGGCAACCTGAGCAGAGAAGGGCTCTCCAGGTCAGCCCAAAGACAGCAGCAGATGGGAAAGTTCTGTGAGACCCTGCTTGCATAGCAACATCAAACCAGCTTCATCTGGGATGCTAACACTAGAAAGCCTTTCAGGTAGTTTGGTAGTGCCCAGCCCCTGGTTGGCAATGGGGGAATGCTGGTTTCTTTTAATTGGAGAGTTGACTAAAAGGTAAGGAAACATTAGAAAAATCAATTAATTGATTGTCTCATTTTCATAAACTAATTTTACACATGTGGCAAACACAGAATATTGTGTCTGAACCTGTTTCCATGCACACAGTTCTCACAAAAGCACCATGGACAAACCATTGTCCTGCAGGCTTGCTTTACATTTCTTCCCTCTTATTCATGACAGGCCTTTCCAGCCTTAAATCTGGGTCTATGCAATATCCATTCTCTTTCTTCAGTTTTCCTGAAGAATGAATGAAGTTAGTATTGGCAGGGATAGATAAGCAGTAAGCAGACATCATGCCAACTTCTGGGCTTTTTGTACTCATAATTAAGACTGCTGGTTCATGGTATATCAAACAAGACACCCTGGCTTTCTGCAAATGCACAGGAGAGCTCTGTTCCCTCTTAGAGCAGCATCCCTCTCCCCTCAAATCAGGCTGTGTTTGCTGGGGGTCCAACCATGTTGATCAGAGGCAACCCTAAAAAGATACCTCCCAGAGCTCCCACTGGACCTCAGTAAAGATTCATGCCTTATGGCACGATAGATCAGCTCATTATTTCCTCTAGGAATGAGGTCAGTGGGATCCAACATGTTCTGTGTCAGAAAAAGCAAGGATGGAAAAGTAAGATGGAAAATCTAGGACGTTTGGAAGAAGGGAAGCTGTGAAAAAGTGGGTTCTACCTTGTCAATGCAAAGACTCTTCTCAGCTTGGTGGGTCTGGCACACTGCAGGCACCATCAGAAAAAATTAAACAAGTGTCAGTCATAGAATTGAATGATAGAATGATAGAATGATAGGGGTTGGAAGGGACCTTTAGAGATAGTCCAACCCCCCTGCAGAAGCAGGTCAGAAATACCTGTGCCTGCATTTTTGACAGCAATAACACAGCCAGATGGCAAGCTGGTGAGAGATGTTTGGTGGAAGAGCTTTCTTGTGCCAACAAGGTTTTCATGGCAGTGTAGCAAAGCAGCCATTCGATTCATGCAAACCTTCCCATCTCTGGGTAAATTCAAGGTACATAATTGATGTCTCACAAATGGCTACATAATGTTTCTGATGATATCTCAGTTTTAAAATGGGCTGCAGAGGATTCCTGGGGAGCAACTGACATGTAGCAACTCCTCACCTAGGACTAACTTTTCACTACTTCAAAGCCTTTCTCAGCTGCTCCAGCCAGGGATTATTATTGCTGAATATTCAGATTTTGAAACTTTAGATTAAGCTTCCAAGCCTGTTTTCCAAATTATCCACTAAGTTATCTAAGTGTTGGAATAGACACCTTAATACAGAGCTCCATCCTTAACAAGATATTCTGGTTTGAAGCAGGATTCATTCATGATTATTTAACCCCTTTTGCACCCATGTTTACATTTCCAGCTCTTGCTGTGGGGATCCAGGCCTTGAACCTGAGACAGTGGAGCATCTTTCCCACCACTTTTCTCTCTCCTCTTCTTTATTCAGTGGCAACTTACATGCTGATGCTGTTTGCACGGACAAAACGTGCTGGTTAAATCTGGGTCCTGCCCCTTTACCAGAAATCCAGCTGTGATTTCCTGCCCTGTGGCTGGACGGGAAGAGAGAAGAACAAAATGTGGATAGAGAAAGCAACATAGACCACTTCTTGCATTGTTCAGGCAGATTGGGAAGCAGTAGGAATATCAACAGACTTTTAAGATCTTAGAGGAGAAAAACATCAAAAAAAACTCAAAAAAGCAACACATTTAGATCTTTTTTTCTTTCTTTTTCTCTTTTTTTACACAGACATAAACTAGTTAGTGGTTGTTAATTAAGAAATGATCCCAGTGAAAGCTGCTGCTGCCACTCTAATAAATCATTCATTAACAGGCCATTTCAGTGGGGCTGTTGTTTCCAAGCACTGTATTTAGCTATTTGAAACAACCTTCATATACTTAAGGGAGGGGGGGGAAGCTGTTACGGCTTGGTCATTACCTGATAGTTAATGATGCAGGGCTCTGTGTGCCAAGCTGGGAAGTGATGGTTGTGCTCTCTGTTTTTCTTCTCTTTTTTCACCAATCTGGATGGTTTCAAGGGAGTGTTAGGGGACTTGTGGGGTTACTATGGTGATTGGGGCCTGATAAGACCACAGATGGACACGTGTTGCAAACACAGACATATAGACCTTGCTTTTCTCTATACATTTAATACTCAAAAGATTGCAATATCACTAGACTATCATTAGGGTGAAAATACCACTTGTGTCGCTCCCCCAGATTAACAGCCCTTGTAATGTAAACAGCTGAATGCTTTTCACTGCACAATTACCTTGAACTGCAATTGCTTTTTTTTTTTGCTGGGCTACATGTTGTTTGTTAGGGTTTTAAAAATGGCAACACACCACTTTGATTACAAATTTGTTGGACCTTCCTTCTGTTCCCGCCTTTGCCCTTCTGCTTGCAGTTTTGTCTTCTTGCTCAGACAGCAGAGGCTGCATACAGAGATACTGGATGAAGTCTTTCAGCTCATGGGATAGAGGGATGCTCTCTGCCTTAACATTAGTGATGTGACCCTAAATGCCAGTCCCTAATTTCCTTGAGTCTTAATTGCACCTCAAATTTGCATCCCAATTTTGGCTCACAGGGGAAACCAATTCCATGGATGTGGCATTTCCACTCTCAAAAAGCTACATTTCTGTGTTTTATTCCAAGCAGATTATGTATATAGAGGGATGCATATGGATAGCCCACCTGGAGTCTGTAAATAATTCAAATGTTAATTGTTGTGCTTGGCACTTCAGTGATGGCTTTTACTTCAGTAACACCTCAAGCCCCCAAGCAATTATCAGGATCCTGCTGTGCAGAGTGTGATACACTGGTTTAGAAAGGGCAACTCATAGCCCGGAGAGTTTGCTCTCTACTTGCATAAACCCAGCTTTCAGAGAAAGTATCCTTAAACAAACAAAGAAACAAAGGGAGATGGTTTTATTCCTGTTCCTCAAGTCAGTTAGCCACGATCTGATTAGAGGAGTTGCATTCAGTACATTGCTGGGCTGACAGAGAAGTGCTCGATGTCTTGCACCACACAGGTAAATTAAAACATTGAAAACATTATAACAGATAAGGATGCTGCTGTTTTCTGATGCTCCAGCTCAAAGCACTTCTGGGAGCAGAGAAGATAAGTCTGGACCATACAGTGTTTAAAATCCATCAGGCTCAACTTAGGCACGCTGTTGGGTTTGGGGTGAGTGGTTTTTAATCTTTAGCCATCAGTGTGATTAAATGCCTTGTAAACATGTGGTATCCACCCTTGTCCACGCAGGAAGAAAGAAAATAGGGTCTTGCGATGGAAACAAGTGAACTTTATTCCTGGTTCAGCCGTTAACTTCACAGGTGTCCCTCACTGAAGCCTCCTCATGGCACAGTGCCTCAGTTTCCTGCTGGTTTGCAAAGTCCATGTGCAGGCACTTGCTGGCTGCAGGAGATGCTGCGTGAGCACAATTATCCAGACAAAACTCATCAGATACTGTGGGGATGAGCTCTCAGACATCGTTCAGTATTACAGCTTTTTCTTCCCTTTCAGGCAAGTCTAACATGAAAGTGTAAGAGCCACCATTGGCCTTCACCATGTTTTCTTTGTTTACTCATCATCGTTCAAGGTCCTCACTACAACCTTATAAAAACACCACTGGAATGTGTTCCTTTCTATCTCGTATGTGGCTCAGGAGCTCTTCTCATCTAACATGTCTCTTATCCAAGAGTCCAGATTTCTTGGGCTGTATTCTGGGATTCCTAAATAAAACATGCAGGTCTCTGCAGAGCCTTTTACAATCTTTCCTAGCCTTGTGAAACACACATAGAGGAACTCCTTGTTAGCACCATTGTTACTATCGTATAAAACCTTCATGCCCACATTTATAAAAGCTATCACTGAATCCTCTAATCAACGTTACCCCATGACACTGCAGCCTTTCTCTGCAGCACTGAATTATTTATATCTTGTTGTGGGGTGTATGGTTTGTTGTATTTTTTTCATGCTGGACTGCACTGTGGTGTTTTCTTAACTCAAGAGTTGGTTTGCCATTATAAAAAAAAAAAGAAGACTTAAAAGCAATGCAGTGTTACAAAGAGAGGATCAAAGTCTTATCCCAGCATCCTGGTTGGTTTGCCCCTTTCAAAACACTTGAAAACAGAGACAATATGCTGTCTGTGATTTGATCCTAGTCACTCTAGGGCTTTGTGTACTTTTCTTGTTCACATTTCATTTTTCAGTGATGCCAGCCCAGTGGTTTATATATAGAGCTACTCAACCACCTTTCTTTAAAGTGTGTATTTTAATAGGCGCCAACATCAGACAAGCTGAGCCCAGGCATCCTTGATAATGGCAACAAGTGCAGAAACAAGTATAAAATAAGTCTAGATTTAAATATATATTAAATTATATTACATTTGAGTTCTCTGTAAACATTAAGATAACTTTGTCATTGACCTCAGAGGACCATTGTAGAGTCTTTGGGTCTCTACATCTTCTTCCCTATTTCTACATGCATGATCTGTGGGAGGTTTGGTGCAGAGAACTTACTTTTCTTAACGGTGTGCAGTCTTTTCAAACCATATGTTACTTACTTTTCTGAGTCAGAAGAATTAATTTATATTGCACTTAGGAATATTTATTGCACTTCCCAAATTGCCTCAGAATCTATAGATCAATGCTTTTATATATATATAACTATATACATATATATATGTACACATTTGAGAATATCTCACTGTTAAAAGGTTGGAGCAAGTTGGAGAAGGGGGGGAACATATAAGCCCACAGTGGCACAAAACACATCCACCTCCTCTTTAGATGAGGAAAATCACAACAAGAAGTGTCCCACCAATTTCCATTTCATCCTGGGATTTTGAGCCACCTTCTTGTGAAGGGTATCTCACTGCTCTTTCTTCTCCTTCTCCCTCCCATCCTAGTGGACTTTGCATCCTCATCACCCAGAACTCAGTTCATGCTGTGCACTTAAGAAGGAATCTAGCACTCAGCAGCACCCAGATGCCTACCAGCACTGCTAGCCCATGGCTTTTTTCCTTGTTTCTACAGATTACAGATCAAGAGGATGTTTCCATTCTGCTTTGCTTTTAAATGGAAGTCTGCTCTGTCAACAGCAAAACTAGGATCTAAATGGATATATGTGGTTCAGTTGATTGTTGCACCACAACAAGAGAAAAAGGGATGAAAAGTCAGAAATCATCCCTTAGTCCCTGGGTGTTTAATAGCCCTGTACTGAACCATCAACCCATCTCACAGCTGAGCTGTGGTAAAGGTGGAACTTCCCAAATCCTATGAACAATTACTCTGACCAAGTACTCTGTAGCTAAAGAAATTTTGGTGAAATTCCCATCTAAGAATGAGGTAGAAAGTGAGATCCAACCAGTACTGAGGACAGTAGGGCAAATGGCCACATCCTCATCTGATGCTGGTCTCTGTGGCTACACTTTTAGTGAGACAAGAACAGTTTGTGCCCTTGGAAAATCTGGTCTTTTCAAATCAAAGTGGCCACACTGAGGTGAAGGCACATTGCAGCATTTCTGATATGTGTTTTGTTTCCAAAACTCATTGCCAGCTGACCAGAGGAAAGTGAGGAGAACTACCAGGGTCATTTTTCTCCCTCCACTACAGACAGTACATATGGCATCTTGGGGAGTGCATCCCTTGGCTCTTAGGGAAGACAAACTGCAGCCTCATCCCACAGAAGAAAACTTCTTGAAGCATCATAGAAAAATAAATAACAACAGTATCACGAGCCCTGCAGGGGAAAAAAACCCCAAGGTACTTCTCTCAGCCTTCACTGTATGATATAAGTGCCATCCTACAGTGCACTTTCCTGGCATGTCAGATTACATTGTATAGGAAATGGAGCTTTATGTTAAATTATGCACTGCAAGGGAAGAGCATCAGAGCACTGAAGGCAGTAGTAGGCGTTATTGGATTTACTTTATTGCTTATTGTATGGATTGGAAGTAACTTAGAAGCCCATAACTCCTCAAACAGAAGAAATTTGGCCATCTACAGGTTCAAATTCTGGTGGAAAACTTGCTTTCATTAAACAAATAAGTGGTTAAAATTACTATTGTCTTCACTACTAAAGACCAGCACTCAAAAAATCTCAAATCTCCTTTAAAAAGTCACGAAATTGGCTTTTTAATCATGAGATTTTAACATCATGAGAATACAGATTGCCTTTCTCTTTACTTTGTGATTATTGAGCTTGCCAAGCATATATTTTCTGTCTTTCTCCTGTAAACCAACAAAAAACCCTCTACAAAGACAGATAACTGAGGTAAATGCCAAAGTTTTAAGAAACCATTGCCTAGACCAAGATTTTCAGCACAATTATGAAGTTTCCAATGCTGTCTTATCTCTTGTATAGGGAGCTGGCCTGGAGCAGGAGGAAAGTGTCAGGGCACATAGGAGAGATGCATTAGCTGCCAGAAATGACTGTTCTGTGTTACAGCTGGCAAATACTGACCTGGTACTAGTTATAAAGTATCCATCAAATGTGGAAGAATGGATCCTTTTAATACTGAACCATTAGAAAACTGATGGCAGAGGAAGGGAGGATGTTTGCCTGCCCACCCTAAAAGCATGAGCTAAAGTCAGGGTTGGATATAAAATATGAAATAAGGTTAAAAAGCTCAAATGACCTTAGTAGAAAAAAACCCATGTGTGTATGTGTATGTATATTTGCATGTATACATCCAAGTACCCTCATTCAGTGTATGATTGGAAAAGGTATATATTGATTTACATCAAGTGGAGGTTTGGCTCAGTGAATAAGGATACACATGCCCATCTCTCCTCTATGTCAGACCCCCTGAATCACAACTGCTCTTTTTGATGGTATTTTGTATTTGTATTTCTCAGCATTTAGTGAATATAAACTGACCAGTATCTTGTTCTTACACACTAAGACTTAATCCTGCTTCCTATGAGATGAAATCTGCAGATGCCAGGAGGGTCAGAGCAGGACCCTGCATGAGGCTGCCAGGGCATCACATTGTGGATATATTTACAGCTATAGATAGATACAAAGATAGATAGATACAAAACTGTACCTTGACATATACATAAAAACCTTTCTGTTAGTTTTGAATCTTACTGTTTGGATCATGCTCTATATTTACGAGAAGTTAAGTCTCACAGATGGGATATTAATTCGATCCTTGACAGTTTGCATTAGCAGTTCAGGCAACACAGGCAGCTCGTACACTGAAGGGATAGCGAAGCCTTGAAGACAACCCAACTGCCAAGCACAGAGCCACACTGATGATGTTTTGTTTCTCCTGATCAGACCACTCACTTTTTTATTTGATTCTGACTTTCTCTGAATGTTGTGAACAATGAAGAGAGGCAAATTTGAAGCGTGTGCTGGATGGTTGGTAAACTCCCAGCTTCATCATTGCAGTTCATCTCTTTGCTGCGTGACATTTTACTCCTCAGTCAATCTCAAACCAAGGATGCTGAAAGAGGATAATTCATCCTGTTTCTAATAGTTTGCAGGAACTTTTCTATCTGTTACTTGTTTTGCCTAGGAGAAGCCAGTGCTTTTCTCATGCTTTCAAGGTGAATTACATCGATCACATCCATGTGATTCCTGATCTGGACTGCAATACACAGACTAAACCCAAGTGTCTGGTAATGATGAGCTGTGCATTAAGGTAGAACATAAAAACAAAACAACAAAATCCCCACTAGAAACTCTTCTCTACAACTGAGAGTCTTAGAGGCTCATGCTGCTTTTGCCATTTAATTTACCACAGGATAATTAGAACCTCCTACGACGATTTCCACTTTGCAGAGAGGGAGATGGAGACCCTTCAGCACACTCCCCTTAGTGCATAAGGGATTTCTCTCCCGTAGATGTTTTCTTGCCAGCATGAGGTGCAGAGGCTGGCAATTGACCACAGCAGACTGAGAGAGCACTTTTACCCATGGGTATAGCAGTGTTTATGCCTTTTATTTTTTCTGTGAAAGATAAGCTTATTAGTTTTGTAACTACATTAGAAAAAAATACATTAAATAGTTGTGAAGTGGCTGCAGAAAGGAGAGCTTGTATCATTTGTGGCCCTCTTAAATTTTATACCCATTGCAGTAAAGGCTCATTTTCTCCCATGGACTTCTACAAGACTTGAATTTAGCCCTTTAATTTTTTTTCTGTGGGCTCCTGACATCTCTCTGGAATGAAAACAAGTCTATTTTCCTATCTTGTGACATGTTACAAAGATTGTTCTTTTTCCCTTGGGATCTTGGCTCTTCACTCTGGTGAGTGGCAGGTTTAAATTCAAACTAAAAAAAATCATATTTTTGAGATACCTTGAAGGACATACATACACCTGATAACCTAGACACAAATATAGAAATGGATCAGAGCTTCTATACCTCTGCAGATAGAAATAACTCTTTGCTGTAAGTGTTCATTTGTTTTTAACCTCCTTTGCATTGGATACAAACAAGAGACTGCTAAACAGAAATCTGTGTATGAAGTACTATGAACTATCCTGGCTCTTAGCTTGTATTTATTTTAATCTCCTTGATGAGATTTCTCTCCAATTCTATTTAATACAATACATGAAATACTATTTAATACAATACATCAAATACATTCACTTCCGTTTACTTAACCAATTTCTTAACACTATAATTGTTGTTAAAGTCCTTATGTCACATGAGTCCTGCAGCTCTCTTGACTGATACTATTATTTTAGTCTAGAAAAGAGGAGACTGAGTGGGGATCTTATTAATATTTACAAATATCTAAATGGTGGGTGTCAGGAGGTTGAGGCATCCCTTTTTTTGATGGTACCTAGCAACAAGACAAAGGGTGATGGGATGAAGCTGCAACACAAAAAGTTCCATTTAAACATAAGAAAAAACTATTTCACTGTGAGGTGAGGGAGCCCTGGCCCAGGCTGCACAGGGAAGATGTGGATTCTCCTTCCTTGGAGGTCTTCAAGACCCGCCTGGACACATTCCTGTGTGACTTGATCTAGGTGGGACCTGCTTCTGCAGGGGGGTTGGACTGGATGAGCTCTAAAGGTCCCTTCCATTCCCCTACCATTCTGTGATTCTATCATTCTGTGATTATACACTTTATATTGGACTTGATTTGCTCATATGTATCCCCATCCCATGTTAGTACTTACAGTATAAAATGGAAATCACCTAATCCAACCTCCCAGTCACTGTAAGCCTCGCCTCGAGTCTTACACTAAGCCGATCCTTCCTGGGGCAACTCTACATTCTTCTGTAGATGCAAATGAAAACGAGTTCCTAAGCAGTAACGTTAATTTTGAAGAAGAAATTCCTTTAAATCCCCAAAGAGGCGTGAAGATGCTGATCACATTTTTGTGGTAGATAAACCTCTGCATTTTTCTGTGCCTTCCAACAAATCTCAAATATACGGCACTTATAAAGTGGAATAATCTCTGTGTGTGTGTGTCGGAGGGACGGCAATAAAGAAAGTGTTACGCTGTGTTGAAGTCTGTGCCAGTAATGGATTAAACCCAGTTTTCATACTTAAAACTGAGAATTAGATTCCTCAGTGAAACTTGGCACAGACACCTTATGATTTCTCGAAGCCGTGTTTTAGCCTAGTCACGGCATTTCCAAATTCTGTCTCTGCTCAGATGTGGATAAAAGATTTTGGGACCCCAGGCTCCTCGCAGACAAACTCGTTGAAGAAATCTGCACTATATTACACACAGAGCAAGTAGCTTTCATTTCAAATATTTCTTTGAAAGCAACTTTCTGCATGCTGGAGAGAAAAGCTCTTGCAGGCTACTTAACATAAAAGGGGCATCCTGTGGATTTGATGTGAATCTGGGACCCAGGAGAACCCAAAACTCTTCTTGTCTCTAAAAGGGGCTCATAAGGTGGGTCTACGGTGTTGGTCTGAGGAGTGTTTCACTGCAGGGTCTGCACAAACACTGGAGACCGTTTGGAGGAGAATATCTAAAGACTGGCCAGACTGTTACAAGGATGGTTCCAATGGATATATGGATAAGAAAATCCATATTTTCATCATCACTGATATTCTGTTTATGGAGTAGCTCTCTTGGGCATGCTATAAAGAGATATTAATTCTTTAATAACTTGAAAAAGGGCTGTTTATCTGTCCAAGGCCCAAGTAAAGACCACAAGGAACTAGGAGGAAATGTGGACCCTTGTAGCAGTGTACCTTGAGCAATCCCAGATGTATGGAGAAGGGGAGACATGTCCAACTGCATGACTGATTCAAACATAATCCCTAGCAGTGCTACCCATCCTTTTTGACATGTTAAGAGCAGTAATAGTGAGAGAAAATCATAACAAGACTCAGTTGGTAATGTGGCAGGAACGGCAAGGAGATGCAAAGGTGCGGATAGTCTCAGTGAGCCATGTATGGTTTCAGGTCTTCTGTGGGGTAGCACAAGGAACCAAAATATGGGCCAGTCCATGTCAGTAGGCACAGCCAGTCCATGTCAGTAGGCACAAGGGTCCTTCACAGGAGTGTAAGAGAAAGACAGGCCAGTCACACTGAGCTGTCAGCTGAAATACATGTCATTTTGCTCAGCAGTCCAGACATCAGAGATTCTGGATGCTGCCCCTATCTCCCAACATAGGAGCTGCATGCTGTTCACGCCTCTGACAAGCCTGTGGAACACAGACACCCACTCAGCCACCCAAATACCAGCTCTCAATCTCACCTGCTTTGCCTGTGCATCGTGTTTTATTTTTATAACTAGAATTTACAGTTTCACCCTGCAGCACCCACAAAAGTGCACAAACATACCAGAAGGAATCACGTTTACTGCAGCAGTGCTAACTTCAGTAAACAGTGACAAGCAATTGCCTTTCCTCCCCCTGGCTGTCCATCTCCTACAAGGAGAGAAAAGACAGCCCCGCTGAAAGAGAAAGTCACATGAACCAACACAAATAGCAGCATCTCCCACAAAGAACAGACTCAATCAGCTGGGCAAGGGACCTGGTGGGAGTGACAAACCCACCGTGCTGCCAATTACAACATAACCTAACTGCATTGTGATGGAAAATACACTTTTTTTTTCCTTCCTTAGAGCTACTTTGGTAATAGGCAATTTCTCTTAATAACAGTGTGAAAGAAAATACTCCAGTGGAAGTGCTGTATAGCAATTGACTGTGTCTCCATCGCTCTGTCTCAGCTGTTGATAAGGTTAGCAAGAGGATTTGATTGCTATAAGAATCATTTAAAACAGCAATGTCACATTCATTTGAGGAGACAGGAGCGTGATGCAGCCCCAACAAGAAGAGCAGGCAGAAAGCAACGCAGAAAATAAGCTTTTGCCTGGACCACCACAGCTCTTGTACACCATACAGTATTTCCTTAAAATAACAAACTGAGGGAGCATTTTTTTATCTTCCTTTATGTTTACCACCTTTCCCAGACCTTAATGCTACCCCTTTGGCACCTAATGCAGAAAGTCAGATGTCTGAATCTCCCTCAACATTTTTGCACCTCCATTTGCAGCACCATGGCAGCACCTTCAAACCCAGTAGCACCAAGTAAGCCACTTCTGTCTGCCTTGATTTGCTGCTCTTCTGGTGATTCTGTGCTGTTTTGCTCTGCAAAGGGATCCTCAGGAATATTCTGGCCTTAGAGAGTATTTTCACTATTTGACCTGCCTAATTAGAACCAGTTTTCAAACTCCTTTTTTATTAACTTTGGGAAAAAAAAAAAGGAAAAGGAAAGTTTCAGACGAAGTTGATGGTAAACAGATGCTATTCAGCTAATAGCACTTGGTTCTCTAGGTACTCAAACACAGGGATGGGTCTGAAAAAAACAAAACCTTCCCACTAGTTTTAATGAGTAGGCTTTCTTGCATTTGATCATCTGTTTTCTCAGAGGAAATGTTAAGAAGGCTTGTGATTAGCCAGAGGCAATTCAATACTCAATATAATACAGACGTAGGGGAGTGAACTGTTGATGCTCCATGTCAAACAGTCCCATTCCCCCTCCTTCTCCATTCTCAACTACTGTAGCCAGCCACTGGATGTACAACCTGGAATCATAAGATCAAAATAATTGAGAAACAATAACTTCTGTAGCTGAGCACACCAAGGCAGCTTGCAGAGACTGTCAGTCTCCATGCTTACAAGCCCCAATCTATTTTCACCACCATAGGCTGCCAGGTTAATTAAATGGGACTCCTCATGGTGTCAGGAAGCAAGTCAAGCAGCAAGTGTTTGTAGAAATGAGCTTTAAAGTGAACAGTGTGTGAGAAAAGGAAGAAATTTCCTCTGCACACATGTTTTTACACATTTCCTGGAAGCTGTGTTCTGCTTCAGCTGCTGCAGAGATACAGTGCAGCAATGCCTGTTTTCCTCACATCTAGGGATGCTGGGATGAACTCTTTTGTGTTTTGTCATCATGGCTACTCTCTAACAAAAAACCTGGACCAGAGAGCTGCTGAACACCTTCAGCATTCATACTATTCAGGATAAGCCCTAAAAATCTTCACATCTTTTTTGTTTCTTCATTTTTTTTTTCCAGCCAGAGAACTAATGTTACAGTGTTCCCTCCTATTTTATGACTCATAAAGCTCCCTTTCCCTTTAAGGTAGAAGCAGCAGCATCCTTCTTTGTGTCTGGAAAAAAAATTGCATGATTTTCACAATTAGGACAGCAATGTGATATCTGACTGCTTTGTTTTTTCACTTTACAGTGATACTGATCCACAGTCCTCCCAGACTTGAGATCAGCAAAAAAAATATCCATTTTCAGCAGTTCCTATTTTCTTATCCACTATCTCCTCATTTTGGCACCGCTAGGGACTCAGCATGAAAGATCCAAAGTCACACAAGTACCTGTCTAATCACATCAATGTTTTTAACTGCTTACTTCGGTCCAACTTTTAACACTTCTGGCTCATGTCAACCACTGATGACATTTCCCCAAACTAAGGTGCAGCCATCCCTATTTCAGTATTTTTCACCCTAGGCTCTAGTGGTTAGAAGGGAATGAATACAGAGTCACAGAATCACAGAATCTCAAGGGCTGGAAAAGACCTTGAAAGATCATCCAGTGCAACCCCCCTGCCAAAGCAGGACCACCTAGAATAGGGCACACAGGAACTTGTTCAGGTGTGTTTGAAATGTGTCCAGAGAAGGAGGCTCTACAAACCATCTAAACAGCCTGTACCAGTGCTCCCTCACCTGAACAGGGTGACCTGAACATTGGCCATCATTGAGAACAGCCTGGTTCCATCATCCTGACACCCACCCTTTATATGTTTGTAAACACGAATGAGGTCACCCCCAGTTTCCGCCAAGCTAAAGAGCCCCGGCACCCTTGGCCTTTCATCACAAGGCAGATGCACCACTCCATCATCTTGTGGCCCTGCACTGAACTCCCTCCAGAAGCTCCCTGTCTTTCTTGAACTGAGGGGCCCAGAACTGGACACAATATTCTAGATATGGTGTCAGGAGGGTAGAGTAGAGGGGGAGTAGAACCTCTCTCGACATACTAACCACAACCCTTCTAATCAAGTTGATTTAGGGCATCTTTCAAGTCACATCACCCATTTTGTATGTTCAACCTGCAAAGCTCTGTGAAAGAGCAGTGACTCAACCTGTTGCATTACTGAAATTGCCCAATAAACTCAGACTAGTGATAGGGAAAAGACAAAGCTAGACTTTCAGATGTGATTAAGCTGCAGGAGTGTCTGTTAAGGTGGGAGGTGAATCTGCTAGATGAATTGAGCAGATCAGGTGGAAATGAGTGTAATCCACTTCTGTTCATCTTTCATACAGAGTAATTCTGGTGGAACTGCTATTGCTTGGACAGAACTTGGCTTAATAAATCATGATTGCTACAATATCATTTATTGGTCAACGGTCAATAAAGTAAACACGTTCTGAGGGCAGTTAGAAAGGGCCATCTTGATTCTTAACATGCTTAAGGTAGATTCTCTGTACCCTCTCATAACCTTCATCTCTGACCTCCTTAGAAAAGCCTCTTTTCTTTCTCCTTTTTTTTTCCTCTATATAAATATTCACTCTTCTCATTTACTGAACAGAACCACTTTTTACTACTAAGTAGACAGTAAAAAGATATCCATCCTTTCTTCTCATATGGAAAAATAAAGAATTTAATGGAAAATGATGGCTTATCTGTAGGTTTCTGAGAAGCCTTACTCAATATAGAACAAAAAACCATCTAATTCTCTGTCATGTTTTATGTGAGTTTGGAGTTATTCCTCTGAAACCCTTTGGCATCATTCCTGTTCACCTATTTTACACTTTCTATAAGAGCTGTAACACTGTATATGCACAAGAAAGAAAACCCTGTCTGTTCTTAATGCTCCATTCCTTTCAAAATAAGTATAGAGGCTTAGCAAAAATGGCTATCAGACCCAAAGTATCAATGACCATTCTTTACACTAATCTTTCCATTTCCTGCTATTACCAGGTCCAGGGTCAGCAGTTAAAAAAAAATAATCTTGAACTATTGTAAAATCATCTGTCATTTTATTTTCTCCCCCAAGTCTCTTAAAGAGTGTCTGCAATGAATTACTTCCATGTCTGAAATGAATTACTACTCCATCCCACACAAACACGCCATCATTACCTGCCCCAAGCAAGGTCTGGAACTATATTGCTCTTGTATGTTAAACAATAGTCAGGCAATGGTGAGATGCAATTGATTATGTGAAACATTAGAAAGCTTTAGTAAATAAGCTTCTCTAAAGTCATCTGGGCTTTAGGTGTAGCTGGGTTTAGTTTTAAAGGTTATGATGCTTTCTTTTTCTTCTTTCTTTCTTTCTCTCTCCCTTTCCTTTCCTTTTTCCTTTCCTTTCCTTTCCTTTCCTTTCCTTTCCTTTCCTTTCCTTTCCTTTCCTTTCCTTTCCTTTCCTTTCCTTTCCTTTCCTTTCCTTTCCTTTCCTTTCCTTTCCTTTCCTTTCCTTTCCTTTCCTTTCCTTTCCTTTCCTTTCCTTTCCTTTCCTTTCCTTTCCTTTCCTTTCCTTTCCTTTCCTTTCCTTTCCTCTTTCCTCCCTTCCATCTCTCCCTCTCTTTCTCTTCCTTCCTCTCCCTCCTTTGCTTCATTTTTTTTTCCTCTTTGAAAATCATCTTGATGATAACATTGCAGAAAGGAAATTATACCAGTCTTTTTGATCTGTGCCCTGTATTCCTCAGACCCACAGATCCCTGCTCGCTCATCAGGTCCAGACTCACACCATTAACAGTAATTAACTCTTTCTTGAAGCCAAGTTGGTGCCTCACTCCCATGATTTTTACTGGAAACAGTCATTTCATTCTTAAAATGTTTTGAAATATTCATCTTATTTTTAGCCTCAAATTATTCATATCTTTTTATACCAATTTACTCCGGTGCCAAAAATCTCTTTTAGCTCAGTTGTTTTTCTCTCTTGCTGGTGTTTATCCATTTGAAATATTGCACTTTCCCTGTCTGCCTTCATTCTCCTCTATTAATAAAGCAAGTTAGCTTAATGAGTAGTCCTCTTCTTTGGGTTTTTGTTAGTTTGTTTAGGAGTGTCCCATGGCCATTTAATTTTATTTGTTTAGGAGTAAATTTACCTAAATCAGAATAAACCTCCCATCACACCTTGTCATTCAACTAACACTGATTAAACTATTCTAGAGATAATGCTCCCTACTCCTTAAACTACTAATTGTAATTAAAGTACTCCTTTCCTATAACAACAAACAGCCCACTAAGTGTTAAAACAAAAAGCTTGGGAGAAAAACATGCCAGTATGGCTCTTCAATTTTTAGCATGTATCTGACTAAAGAAGGTTACATTTAGGTTTATGTCCCATTTCACAGATTCATAGAATCACAGAATGGTGGGTGTTGAAAGGGACCTCTAGAGATCATTCAGCCCAATCCCCCGCTAAGGCAGGTTCTTCTGCACCAAGGGGCACAGGAACATGTCCAGGCAGGTTTGGAAAACTCCTGAGAAGGAGCCTCCACACCCTCCCTGGGCAGCCTGGGCCAGGGCTCCCTCATCTAAAAAGCAAAGAAGTTTCTCCTTACGTTTAAATGGAACTTTTTCTGTTCCAGCTTCTTTCCATTACCCTTTGTCCTGTCACTGGAGATAAGAGAAAGAAGTGCTGCTCCATCCTCTTGGCATGCACCCTTTAAGTGTTAATGAGATCCCCTGTTAAGCCTCCTCTTCTCCAGGAAGGTCTAACAGGCTTTCTCATAAGGAAGATGTTCTGGTTCCCTCACATTTCCAAACAGCTTCAATCCAGATTCCCAGAACCATTATAAAAGGCAGAAACAACTTCCATCCATATCCACTGTTTAATCGAAAACCCATGTATACTGATGTTGGTGCAACAAGATCCCACAGACAGTGTCTGTACCATTCACAGAGATCAGAGTGGTTTAGTGTGGGATTTTCTTTCAAGACAGTGGTGCCCAGGCACTGTTTCCCACTGTTCCAACTTGTTTCATTTCTCTGCTCAGGTGTTGCTTCTGTTTAGAGGCATGAAGTTTGTTTGAGCAGAAAATATGCCTGAGTATAGTATAAATAAGAATAATCTCTCCTAGAGTTGCTGTATGAGGCATATAAATCATGCCAAGAAGAGGTGAAGGCTGCACTGTGCTGGTGTTACTCCCACTCTGGTATCACACACAGAATGGAAATGAAAGAGGAATGCAAAGCAGGGCCACGTTTCATACTGCAGCACCTTTCTGGATGACACAAATGGGAAAGGTACTGGAGCTGCTGCATTGTATCAGTGTAACAGAGGTCAGGATGCAGAGCAGTAGCACTGTATCTATTATTGGGAAATAACAGATACACACAAAGGAATAATCAAGCAGTGCTTTGTCCTGGAGATCTCTTACTGGTTTCAGTACGTATTTGACTCAAAGGGCAAAACCTGCTTTTCAAGTGGTGTCTAGGTAAATGCTCTGGGTTAGAGATTTGGCTCTGATGTGCAGTGAGATGTCTCAGGCAAATTTCAAAAGCCTGTATGATGAGCACTGCAGGTGTGGGGGAAAAGAAGACTTGTAGTGTGCTCCTCTATTCTGCATTGTTTCCATATTCTAGTTGCATATTCAAGTTGCTCAAAAAAGGTTTTGCAGAGTGGTTTGTGTCATCTGTTATTTGACCAGCTGAAAGGCAAATAGGTGGAGATCCTGGTTCAAACACAGATCCAAAATTCTTTTGAATGCTTCTAAATTTTTCATGGGCTTCATCCTCAACACATACCTGCAAAGGAAGGAAATTATCAGCATGTCCATATCTGAAACATACTGTATAGTGAAATGAGGAGACTTTCCAAGTGGTTTTTTTGCACAGAAAAGGGTGAAAATTCACTGCTTTGGGGGCATTGCTTGAACAACAAATAGAAAGGCCCCCTGAAACATCCTAAGACAGACACTTATCCAGCACCCGGCCTCTCATCTACTTAATGCAAAGGAGGTGATGGTATCAGCAGTGCTGAAAACACAAAATGCTCCCGTTACAATGGAGTAGCTCTTTGCTGAATTCAGCTGCTTTGCTGAATAAAGGAGCTGAGTGTTGGTGGAGAAGAGGGTGAGGCTGGTTGTGCATGGTATGAATGTACAGATCCTTTTAATCATTAGCCAGAAACAATAACTATGCCTTAAGAACAAAAGCCTGAAACAAAGACTGAACGGTGCAGGGTTTGTGCAGGGTTATCATAGTAAGTATCTCCACTGGTGTATTTCTGAGCCTTTTATACTGCCATGGCTGAGCTCTCACTTTATAACTGAACCTTAGATTTCACCAGTGATTTATCAGTGATAAATCGAGTGTCTCCCAAAGAGTTCTGTTAAACCACAAAGCACTGGGAATTGCATCAGATCAGCAAACACGAACACGAAGCGGAGCCTCTCCACTGAGCGGTGAATTACTTGGCAAAGGCTCAATCGCTTGGGGTGATTCCAGTGTGTTTAACAGCAGAGGAGCAGTGTTGCTCTCCTGCTCCTGTCTGTGTACCTCCTGTGATGCTGAGCACCTTAGTCCTCCTGATCAGCCCCCAACACTTCTTTGGTGCCCTTCACCCTGCAACAAAACCTGCCTTTGTTATTTAGTGTTTGCCAGAGAAAAACAGCTCTCTGTAAAATAGCCACTGGCCAGTGGGAACTTTTATGGCTGGCTGCAGATTTATTTTTCCTATGCTCGTTATCATCCCTATTTATTGTCACCTCTTCACACCGCTCCAGAGCCTGTCTGCCTCTCTATTTTCTTTAGGTATGTTAATCTTGCTCTGAATGAATGTGCATTCAGCATGGGACTAGTCACAAACTGGTTTCCTTGGCTAGAGTTTATGGTGATCTGGCCTCTATCCAAAACGTCCGTCCTGGCCCGTTTACAGCATTGTGTGGCCGGCTCTCAGGCACGCTGCAGGGCCCTTAATGCTGTTGGCCATGGCTCTCAGCAGCTCTCATCTCAATAATGGGTCAGAGCAACGAGTCAAGAGGCCGCCGACATGGTCTGCGCCGATCGTGAGGTTTTTTGGAGGACGTGGGCACACAGTCAAACCTCACCGAATCAGTGTAGTTTGACAAGTTACCACTGTGCAGCTGGGGCACTGTTATCTTAGCTCAGTCTCTGCAAAACAGAGGAATTCAGCTTAAGGAAAGAATTGCCAGGCAACATTTTCCACCTCACAATTAGGAGCGTGTCTCCAGACAGGAGCAGATTTGCCAGGGAGGCAGATATCATGAGTGCATTTCTGTCCCTTTCAGCATCAGCCAGTGTCTAATGCGCTTCTGCATCATACAACTTTGTCCCCTTCAGACACACAGGACCTACACCCAACCTTTTGAGCTACCACAGCTATTAGGCCTCCACAACTCAGCTGCATTGATTCTGTGTGCTTTCCTAGACATGGTCCTACAGCCACTGTGGATCTGTACCCCATAGCAGTCATTTTTTCTTTATGAATGGCATGAGTCATTAGGGCTGCTGTCCCTCAAGGGCACTCTTGTCCTCATTCTCCCATGTAAACTTCTGATAGATGCTAAAGAGGGGAACAAGATGGTTAAGGAAAGCTTTGAGAAGGACAAAGGAGGGTTTGTACTCAAGAAAAAAAAGCAAAATTTGGAAAAAAGGAATATCTCAGAGTGGGTGATTAAGAAGCTTCTTTCAAGCTCAGCAAATCACTTTCCTACTGAAGCAAACGGTTGTGGTTACTCTGATGGCACTTCCATGGATATTGAGTTTGGGGCATCCTCACTAAACCTACTTAGAGTACAATAAGGGGATGGTACTTTCCATTGTTTTGTACAACAGCAGTATCCTCAGATTTGTCTTCTGTTTCTCCCTCAATCGATAAAGGCCATTAGAAGCTCATTTTTCTGCTAATACTATTCTGAATACATCTTGTTGGGAGGTATCTTTTATGACATTAAAAGACACAGTGCATTGATTTCTCTTGAGACATACAGCTGAGGTTTTTTTTCTTATCCCATCACATAACACAATTTCCTTGCTATGTTTCTAACTACTGAGACTTAATATTCACAGTCAATGAAACACCTCCCTAAAGGTTTTATCGTTTTTTTACAGAGAAATTAAAGCAAGTGCCTTTAAAATATTCATATAGGCACGATGTACAGCCATCAAACACACATATATACATATATATATGCAAAACACTACTATTCAATTATTCTTCTTTAAAGAAAATGGGTCCTCGGTGTTCTCCTAAAAAGCATCCAACAGAGATACTCCTGGAGTGAAGTTCTCTGATTGAATATATATAGTCTAGTGTAGGGCATGGTACTCTTAAAACCTTTGTCCTTCTGCAGCAAGTTGGTCAGCATTTCTGTGAGGATGAGTACAGAACTCAGGACTCGGACAAGATTTGCCAATAGGGCTATGAGATTTGGAGTTAAGCTGGTTGGTTCTTAACTTCTTTTTACCATGGAATTGACTTACTAGTCCATAAACCAATTTAACTTGACCAGGCTATCCCAAAACAGAGTTTAATTTAAAATCCTAGAGTCACAGAGTGGTTGAGGTTGCAAGAAAACTCTGCAGATCACTTGGTTCAAGGCCTCTGCTCAAGCTGGGCTACCTACAACCAGTTGCCCAGGATCATGACCAGACAGCTTTTTAATATCGTTTTTTAATATCCACATACTCTCTGGGCAAAGTGTTCAAGCACTTGGGTAACTTCCCAGTAACAAGGGCATTTCCTTTCTTAACAGCTTTCATAGCCTACTGTCAGCCTCTTGGGTCCTCAACTTCCCCAGACATTTAAAAATAGCACTAGAATTGAATCTGAATACCAGAGAAGATCATAAAAAAAAAAGGTGTTATATTAAAGATTCTCAGGTCACTTAGAGTAGGATCCATCTCAGGCAACTTTAGTCAGTCAGAGCTGAGTCACTACACCCAAGCTGGTACTCCAGTTAGTCCTGGTATTCAGTAGAATGAGATCAGTGTCTCTAGAAAGTGATTTATGCCACCAAAACAAGTGCCTCAGGGAACAACTCACACTCCAAAGGTGCTAGAGTATTTCTATTAGTGTTACAGACAGTGCATTGCTGCTAACACTGGACAGCTAAAATCAAGTGCACTGGATATCTCCCCTAACAGAGAGGTGCTTGTCCTCTGACTGCTGCTGGAAATGGAGCTGATGCCGGTCGCAGAAAGGGAAGCTACTTAACTGGAGCTTAGGGGACTGGAGGGCTGAACATCTGCTTGCTGCTTTAGAAAAGAAACTGTCATCTCTGAATGATGGACCAACAAACCTTATTCAGTTTGCTAGAATGGGAAAAAGTGTTGTAACAGTGTTATAAAAGATTACAAATAAGCCATAAGTACTGGACGGAACAGATGTAAACATGCTCCTCCACTCTGATAGTCTTTCCCAGTCTACTTTGAAGTTAGTAAAAAAGTGGATAAAGAGACAGTTGATTGTACTTCATGTGGACCTTGGATAAAAATTTTTGACTGAAGATATTAAGGAAAAAGACTATCAATGGACTGTATTTAATATGTCCTGTACTGACTTGGAAAAGCCATGAAGAGGGATGAGGTGACACTGGCAGATAGTACAAAAGCAGTGACAGGGCTATAGTAAATGAGACTAAGGACAAAATCCTGAGCCATCTCCCAGGTCAAAGGAACAACTGAACAACCATCTCTGGGGAAACGCAGATGGCAAAAAACCATAGGTTGGAGGGTCAAGTGCATTGCTAGATACTGGAGTATTTTAGGGAAGAATTGGCTGATCACCATGAAAATCAGTTGAGGTAAATCCTGCTCTCAGTGCAGAAGGAGGTTTACGAAGAGAAATACACTGCTAAAATATTAAAAGTAGATTTTAACACCACAAATGGCTGCTGGCACTCCTGGCCATGATGGTATGTGCCTGGTAGGAATACAGCAACTGGTTCAGAGCATTTTGAATCAGACCTCCAGAAATCAAATTTCAGTGCCAAAGTCATTATAGTTTGTTTAATAAGACAGAGCAGAATAAAACAGATCTAAATAAAGATCTCATTTTCTATTTAAAGAAATAGAAGGATTTCAGGGCGGAAGAAGCACAGGAAGAATACAAAGATGAGGTAGACAGAAAAGAACAGGAAGAGTTAATTTAAAGGTGAATAAAAAGGTGTTTCATGGAACTATATTGCATCCTGGGTACTACAGAGAAAGTAAATTGACAGCCTTATTTACTCCCACTCATAAAACCAAAACAAGAATCATCCAGTGCAACTGAAGGGCAGTAAGTTTAGCAGTGGTAAAAGGCGTACTTCTAAAGACAATGTAACCTGTAAAATTCACTGCAACATGATATCCTTGAGCTAAGATTTCATCAGATTTGAAGGAGGAACTGGTAGTTCCTCTTATGAACAGCAAATACAACCAGGGCTGTGTCAGGTAGGAGCTAACAGAAATCCTTCAGACTTTAAGCAAAAAAGCTCTATTTTCTGCCAGAGGTTAGGATGAGCCTTTTCTCTATGGGAAGGTTGTTCCATAATTGGTCATGAAAAGTTTCTTACACTTTCCTGTGATGTACCAAAACATAAAGTATTAGTCACTGTTGGAGAAGGAATACTGGATTATATGGACCATTGATCTGCCCCAGCATGGCGATTTTTCTGGTCCTGTGAGCAAAATCCAACGGATTTGCAAGGAGATCTTATAGAATAACAGCTTTAGTTTGCATTTTTTTCTTACTACTACAGAGGCAATAGAAAGAGCAACTGAATTTCTAGTAATGACATATCTCTGCAGGCAGGTGTAGCAGCGATGTAGGTACCGAACGCTTTTATGCCATTTGCTAAGGATTAAATAGCAGTAATCTTTCCCATTAACACTTTGTCTCGTTCTGTCTTGAAGATCCCATAATCTTCTCTCTCCTTCCACTTTGTCAAAATGCACCAAAACAAAAAATAAATACTGGGTGCATGGACCAAAACTTAATAACTGAGATTAATTATCAAATTACAGACCTGCTTCCTACTAATCTCATATGTTTCCAATCAGCCTATTGTCCCAGAAGCTGAATTGAATAAACTGTGGTTTTCTTTCCTTCTCTTTCTTTTTCTCTCTTTCTTTGCTGCCTCATTTTCCACCTGCTTTTAATTCTCTGCCCCAAGGAAAAGTATGTATCTGTCACTTCCAAGCGCTCTTCTTGCACTGCTGGTCAGTGACCATTTGTAGTGTTAGTGGGGTGTGAGATGAGATACTTATCAATCTATTTCCCTTCCATCTCGGGTAGACACTTGTTTGACACAACAGCACTAAGAGAAGGTAATAGTCATCAGGTTTTAACTTTTCCTCTGATTCTAAACTAAGCAAAACTGAGCACTGTACGTTATTCCTCAGCACAGGGGCAATCTAGTAGTTCAGTGATAACTGCTGTAGGGATGGTGTACTCTTGCCTTTTGTTAACAAGGCAGAGGCTTCCAGCTTTCAGTAAGTTCTCCTCAAAAGCTGCATGGATGAAGAAGAATGGGTTTGATCCCAGACACAACCTTGGGAACTGCGCTGATACCGTGGGGTCAAACCACGATCACTGTGAGCACAAACCACAGCGACATTAAGCAGGAAATTTATGTGAAATGGAACTTGCACCCTCTTTCACTTTTACATGAGCACAGCCACAATGTGCTTATACTGAAACTTGGTAGAGATTCCTTGAAATTATAAGTATTGGAGGCGAACTTAATCCAGCCAATATATTGCTTGCAGCATTTCATTTTTTTCTAAGTACCAGCTTTCCTTTTACAGGATCTCATAAAAAGAAAACAATATGTTGCTCTCTTATAGATAACCTCAGAGCAGCAGTTGGTGAAGCAGCCCCAGTGTCCAGAGCGACATTGTATCTTTGATGTCTGGCTCTGCAGCAAAAATATTTCGGCAGAGCAAGACATAATGAAAGTTTAAGAGCTTGTTAAGGAACTGACTATTACAAAGAGCCATGCTCATTTTGACTCTATTAGAAAAATAATTTGTCACTTTCCCGTGACTAGAAGGATCTCAAGGGGAATCTCAGATAAGACATCAACATTGTTGGTGATTACTCAGCCTTTTTTCATTACAGTTTATAAAGCTCTGAATAAGAAACCGGTTTATACTGGTGTTCCAATCCTGCAAATGCATCTTTACAAGAGCCAGCTGTGGAAAGGACATTTATTTCCACTTTATAGATGAGGCAAGTGAATCATAGGTGGTTGGTGACTTGTACAAGTTCATGCTAAAAGGGTTTTGGCTCACTGTGGATGATACTGCAACAATAGCAATAATAATTCCAGTAAATAGAAATACTGGGTTCTCCTCTGAGTCATAGCACAGAGACTTTTCCTATTCTTTCTCAGCTGTTTCTATCTGGCTTCCATTTTATTTTTCTAAACTGAGCATAATGTAGGTGGAAAAAAAAAAAGTCTTCTTTCCTTGGTATCTAAAAACTTTTCAGAAATATACAGGTACTGGATGATTTTCCTATCTGACTGATACTTAATACACTTTCTCTGCTGTAATGGAGAATGTAGTCATGCTGGAGAATAAATTCCAGTGATAACATTGCAACAGTTTGAGTGTTTTCTCCATTATGTGTCTTTACAACAGAGATAACCTTTTGCTTATTGAAATATAATTGCTTAGGGAGATAGGTGTTTTAAAACAAAATTAACAATACTAGCTGAACATTTTGTAGGAACTTTCCATAATAACCTGTTTTTATGTCAGCTTCTCTAGAGCACAGCATCACTTGTACTATAAAATTAATTGAAAATCGAAAACTGAACAACAGGAGATCTTTACTTTTCTTATAGCACATTCCTGGAATTATCTGCAGTAGAGAAACTCCATTTAAATGTTGGCGATTTCTTTGTCAGCAATTACCCCACAGTAATATTTGAAAGGGATTCCTTTGTACTTCCCTCACCCCTTATTTTGATATAAGAAGATATTGATATAGCTGTGATAACTGTATCATTGAATCACCGAATGGTAGGGTTACAAAGGACCTTTAGAGATCATCTAGTCCAGCCCCCCTGCAGAAGCAGGTCAACCTGGATCAGATCACACAGGAATATCAATAGATTTTCAGAATGATCATAAGATAGGCAGGATGTGTCACTGCAGTTATTTATTTGCAAATCTCCAACCAGTTAAGTTATGACTATGTTACCATATATATAATACCATGTACTATATTATTAAAATAATTAAAGTATCAATATATTATTATTGTGGAGTCTCCTTCTCTGGAGGTTTCCAAACCTGCCTGGACACATTCCCGTGTGACTTGCTCTTGGTGGACCTGCTCTAGCAGGAGGTTGGACTGGATGATCTCTAGAGGTCCCTTACAACCACCACTGTTCTATGGTTCTATGAATATTATTGCATTTAAAAACTGGTGTAAACTCATTTTACTTTAGTATGTTGGAGGGCAAAACATGGCCCTCTGTATTCCTCTTCCCAAGTAAATTTGCACCTTGATACTGCTAAGTTTCAGCAGAAATGTATTCAAATCTGGATGTGAAATACTTCTAATCCTTGAGGCTTCCCTCAAGAGTATACTTGCCTGGCAGCAGTTAAGTCTAGTATAGGCACACATTTGAGTACACACAGGGAACTTCCAACTTGAGGGTCATCATAGGACCAGAGCAGCACGATCCAAGGGAATGCTGTGGGATCAGAGCAGCATGATGTCTCCAGCCACTCCTTCAGGCAGGATTCCACCCACCATCTTCCTCATAAACTGCTGTCCTTGCACTTTTCCTGTCCATTCTGCTCACGTTGGTGTTGCCAGACCCTGACTATCAGGCCAGCAGCAATTCCTCTGTTGAGGAGCTTTAGCAGAGATCTTCTCTCTGCTGAAGGCAGTCATGTTGCTGTTGAGTTCCCTTCAGTAGAGAAGATCCCAAAGGACAGGATAATAGTTAAATGCTTACTTTTTGTCTGCTTTAGAGCTGACCTATTTCAGTAATGCAGTGAGCAGCACCAGCCCACAGAGAGCTGCAGTCAACAGAGACAGTGAATCGTGATGCAGAAACAGTACTCAAGGAGAGCTCGGCCATGACTTGACATGGCCTCTTCTGCTACCAAAACCATACAGTGCAGCTTCATCTTCAGGCTGCTTGTGGTAGCCACCAGTCATCATGTGACTAAAAGATTTCTTATATGGCCACTGTTCATTCTGATCACTGAGGTTATTCGATGGGAACAGGTCCCAACCCTTTGCAGCAGCGGTTTCCTCTCAGGCTGTTGGGGGAGTTTATTTTGCTCTGAGTCAGGCATCACTAATCAGACCTTGCACTTCCTCCCAGGCTTTATTAAACAGAAATCTCTAATCCAGAAAACATTTCCAATATTAAGACTAATTGAGTGTCATAATGTCAGCCAAGGTAAATAAAGCACAAAAGGAAAGAAATCAGCTCTGGGAGTAGAACGTGCTTTATTGAACACACATCTGCTACTCAGACTCACGGCTGTCACTCAGGAAGACATCATCCAGTAAACCTGATCAAACAAATCCCCACTGAACTGATAAAGCAGAGCAGCTCTTCAGGTGGCTTAGCTGTCGCTTGAAAACTAGCTTGCAAGCCTGTGGGCTGACACTTGTGCTGGAAGGCAGCGTGGGTATGAAGCTCATAGATACAGGCTCCTCTGGACTTCAGAAGGAGCAAGGTCAGATCCTGAGAGCTCTCTCCCACTCCCTCATTTTCACTTGCAAAGAAAAAGATGTCTCTTCAGGATTGTCTTCCCTTTTTAAAAGATTTCACTAAAATTCAGGTAAAGTGAGTGACTTCCATCCCAGGTATGGCTGTGTCATTTCAGTCAGTGCAGAGCTGGAGTTTTAAAACGCTGCTAATATGAGTGCTGACTTGTAGCATGTACAAACATCCTGTTTATCACATTGCATTTTCTTCATACTTCCTCTTTAGTATTAAAAAGAAAAGAGAAAAAAACAACTTGGAAGAAGTAAATTGTTTCAGAAACATTATTTGGTCCTGTTTAGCTAAAGAAACCTCAGCTACATGTATCTTCAATCTGGCTTCTTCTGCCTTTCCTTATATTAAAAATATCTTATGCGGTACTATAAATAATGAACAGAAGGGAAAGTGATGCTTCATGCAGGAGGGGAAAAACAGCAGTGGTTGTCCTTAATCATGTTGAAACACAAATCTCAAGAATGGATGAATGTCCCTCCATGCATTTCCAAGCTGATAAGGATAGACTGAGTCCATGAGGATTTTGCCTCTCAGACCTTGGTGTCAGTGTGCATTACTGGGGGCTTTGAAAGATGCTCTTAAAATGTTTCTAAATAACCAAATTGAGCAACTCTTTCCAGCGTGATAATCTGTGCTGTTACTACTGCAAGCTCTGGGGGCAGGGAAAGAGGTAAGGGAGCAGATCTCTCTTCCAGCTGTGCCCCAGAAATCCTTTGCAACAGTAAGCAATTAATATCAGGTTTGACCTTTCGCAGTATCAGGAAGGTAGATCACGGCGTAACAGCTGCGCCTGGTTTGGATGTGCAGTGCCTGCACATTTTGCATCCAAACAAGAGGGACAACAGCTTTTGAAGTCAGTAGCCAAAACAAATGGCATTAAGATATTATGCAGGATTTCTCTGTGTGTGGATGCCATACTGGAAAGTCTCTCTGACACAGCTCAGTAGCTGCAGAATGAGGTCAGGCTTTGTCTAAGCAATGTAGGAAGACCCGTGTATTTTTTTTTCCTGTAACGAATATGAAGCATTAGGAATGCAGCACTAGCCTCTGCTACTGCCGTGCAAAAGACACAACTCTTGGGAGAAAAACAAAAATCACAAAGATGCAGCACGAGGTATGATGTAAACTTTAATAAACTCTTCAGAAATCTCCCTCTGCCTGCCCGCCTTTCAGTGATTGCATTTAAACTAATGTTCTAAGGCCCTTTTATGCAAAAAAAGCCTTATTCCTATGACAGCTCTTGCAAAATTCATGGCTGGTACTATTCCATGCCCTTATGACATGACAGTAACATCCATTTGTATCAGTTTGGCACTGTGCAAGTAGGTCACACGACTGTGATGAAGTTAAAATGAATTTTGCCTTCTTTTAAACAGTAGTGGAACAGTTACCAACTGATTAAGGAAAACATTAGCAAGTACCGTTTTAATTGATTTGAATGCATGTGTGTGTTGTATTGGTTTAGTTTGAGGGCATTTTAAAACAAATAGCACTGTCATTGTGAGCCTTAATTAGATAATAAATTAATAGATAAATGGATTAGAAAGTTCAGTATAGCTTTCACAATCGCTGCTAGCGGCATAAAAATGAGGTGCTTGGTATTAGCAATGCTAATAAATGGCATAAGGAATGCACTCGGGGAGAATGATGATGTGGCAGCTGAGTGACTGGTGAGGACCATGGTCTTTCCCTTGCCCACACGTGTTTTGGAAAACAAAGGTGCTCCTATGCTTCCTTAGGAAAGATAACAGCGGTGCTGATCTGGAAGGGTAAATATGTCAGCTCCCCAGTGCACCTAAAAGCCTGCAGATTTAATGTGGGATTCATGAAAAATTCAATAAGCACATAGGACATATTCTAGGGGTTAGGCTGCATGGGGATCAGCTCAGAGATCTGCCAAGGAAAAAGGCTCAATACGTGCAGAATACATTCAGTAAGGGGAAAACTGTTTAATGCAGAGGGAAGTCTGGATCGCTTGGACTGGATATGAAGTGCATGAGAATCATTAAGATCTTTCTGAAAAAGAGTAATTTTGTGGATATTGTGCTGCTTATTTAATTCTGTCAAGCAGCAAATCCAGCCATATGGGTGCCGGTGCTGTTCACAGAGGTAGTGACAGTAACTCAGATAACAGACACAGAGTGCTGCAGGTTGGAAAGTGATGCAAATAATCACCGGCATGAGTTCAGGCAGAGTGTCAAACACCTGAAATTAGGAAGTTGGAAAAGTACTTTCAATGGTATAGATTGAATATTATGCAGCTTGCCTGAAGAGAGGAGGTAACTTGAATTGGGGCTTTTCTCTGTTGACTCCCCCTCAGATATAACTGTCTACTTCATGGCTGGCATTAGCCTGCAGCATTTGGTCACCACAGTTAGTTTAAGTTCTCAGAAAAGATTTGAAGTCTGAATTATATTAAAGTCTGGATTGGTTTGATTCTCATCAGACTATCAAAGAACAGAGCAACTTTCTGCAAAAATCTCTGCTAGGTGGCCAGTATGGCTGAAGGGTGAATACTACTGAAATATCTTTAGCACAGAGAAGAAAATACTTGGATAGACCTAGCTCTGCTTTTTAAATACTTTTCTTCTGTCACTTCCCTGAAGCTTGGCTTTTTATGTAGATGATCTACAAGGTTAGGGGAACTTCTTCAGCAACAAGTCCAGCTTTTGTTAGAATTGACCATGGTGATAGAAGCAGTTCAAGAACATTTGAATAGATGCTGTCTTTTATGGTAGGATTTAACTGTCCTGTGTACAGCATTAAGTTGTTTTTGTTAATGAGAATTACAGCTCCATCTGAAAAAAAAACCAGTCTGATAAAAAATGAGAAGTGTTCTACCCCCTCAGCTACATCACTAATAGTCTTATTATCAGTCTATCTAGAATATAAATGTTCATTCAAAAAATACTGCAATTACTGTACAGCATATTGCGCAGTGTATAGAACTTATCACTTGAGTAATTTAAAGCCCATCAGAGTAAAGTACATGAAAATACATGAGGATAGGATCACAGTGCATCTTAGGTAGGAAGAGGTAAACAAGATGCAAATGGTCTTTTTCACCTCTAGTTTTCAGTGTCAGAGACATTTGTCATCTGGTAGGTTGTTTAGCAAGATTCTCGTTAGTATCTTTTCCAAGTCTCTCTCCCACTCAAAGCATTCCCATCCAAAGAGAATCCAACAGGTTCAGAGATAGCAAACACACTACACTGGCTTGTTGCATAAGCTCATGCAACCCCAGTTCTTTGCAAGCCTCATGCATGTCTCTTGTAAACCTTAAAAGTACACAGTCACTTATTGCAGTGTTGAGGCTAACCAGTTAAACCACAGTAAAAGAGAGGTCCATGACTAAACTTTCTGACTGGTTTGGTACACAGGCAGAACAAGCCCAGGCCTTATTACAGAGACTATATCAATACAGTTATTGACATATTTAGCCTCAGACCCTAAGAAAAACAGAGAGAATACTCAACCTTAGGATCCACTAGCAAAATCAGCCTGTTTAAGAAGCAATGCAGATTTAAGTCAGGCTAAGAAGGAAAGATAACACACCTGGTAGGAAGAATGCAGCTACTGTAACACAATTGGGATCTTGAGAAACACAGAAATCCTAGAACCACAGGATGATTTGGGTTGCAAGGGACCTTTAAAAGTTATCTGGTCCAAACCCCTGCAATGAGAAGGGACATCTTCAACTCGATAAGGTTTCTCAGAGCCTTGTCCAACCTGATCTGGAATATTTCCAGGGATAGAATCACAGAATCTTAAGGGTTAGAAGGGACCTTGAAAGATCATCTAATCCAATCCTCCTGCCAGAGCAGGGTCACCTAGAGTAGGTCACACAGGAACTCATCCAGGTGGGTTTGGAATGTCTCCAGAGAAGGAGATAGGATAGGGCATCTACCACTTCTCCAAGCAACCTGTGCCAATGTTTTACCACTGTCGTCATGAAAGCTGTCCGTGTTCTGTTTTTTGGATTATCTCATTTCCTTCTGCTTCAAGTGGGCAGCTAGGACAGCTATTCATTTAGGCTGACTCCAGCATTGTACTTATGCTCCTATCTTGTGCCTACACTTCTAAGAGTGTTGAACTGCTGCCAGTCAAGAAGGCTGCTGCTTGCCTTCTTCCTACTGTCTGCAAACTTTTACATAAAATAATAGAATTGGAAGAAAGGCTGAAGCCCGGCACGTTGAGACTGAGAGCTTGTCAAAAAGGAGAAAAGCTGAGGAAAACTTTGAACAGAGATCTGTCTCCAGAATCAAAATGACAGTTAGCTTCATGAGACTCCTGAAAGGCAGCAGAAACAATACTGGACCTCTTGTGAATAAATTGCTAGCACTGTTTCATGTATAATGCTGGCTCTTAAGACTTCTCTTGAAATTTCTAATTGTGCAAACTGATTGTCTTGAAATGCAATAAAGAAGATGTATCATATACAGTATGCATAATACAGTCACATATTGAGCTTATGAATGCCACACATGGTCACAAGCTGAAACTTCTCAGAAATTTTCTTTACATGCTCCGTCACTTTCTTCTCCCTCTCCGTTTCTGCTTCCATAAAGATGACTGGGAGCAATTTCCTGTTCTTGTAAGATCTCACCTTTTTTCTGCTTACCTGACTATTTCTACCACTAAAAATCAAATCCTGGGGGAAAGGATCTGCATTCAGTTGGTGAAACAACTAGTTTTGTTTAGATTTTTGTTTGATGTTAATCCCTGCATTGTACATACCTATTTGAAACACTGTGGAAAGGCAATGTTTCCCTTCTGGAAGAAAATAATCGGAGGAGACTGAGGGGTGATGTCATTAATATTTATATATATGTAAATGGTGGGGGTCAGAAGGATGGAGCCAGCCTGTTCTCAGTGACAGCCAATGACAGGACAAGGGGCAGTGGGTACAAGCTGGAACACAGGAGGTTTCAAAGAAACATACAGAAGAATTTCTTCCCTGTTGAGGTGAGAGAGCACTGGAAGGGGCTGCCCAGATGGGCTGTGGAGTCTACTTCTCTGGAGACATTTTAAACGCACTTGGACAAGTTCCTGTGTGACCTACTCTAGGTGGTCCTGCTCTGGTAGGGGGGTTGGACTGGATGATCTTTCGAGGTCCCTTCCCACCCTTAAGATTCTGTTTGATTCTGCGTGTTTTGCATGCTGGTGTTCAAAACCAATTAAAAACTAAAAATAAAAGAGGGAAGAGTAATCAAATAAAAAAAAAAATAAACCTAAACCAAAAACCCTTTCTTGTTATTTAAATCCCTCTTCATGCTTTGCAGTTTAATATTGCCTCTACAAGAGATTGACTCAGGACCTTAAATCAAAGTGATTGTACAGGGCACATATTAAAATCTGTATTTTAGTCAGAGAAGCCTGTGTCCAGTTTGAAATGCAGAACAGAGCACTGAAGCAGAATAATCATGGTTCACCCTGTAGGTCTTTTCCATTCCTAATGCCTCTGATTCTGTGAACCATCAACTAAGTACTCATGTTTGGGCCGTTCATATAGTTGTTGCTCTTTCAAAGCTTTCCTCTTTGCTCCAGGGATCAACAACATTGTCCAACTCACTGATCTTAAAGCACTTTCTATGCTTCAGGACTTGTCTTACGCTGAAGTTCACATATTCCCCACCATGCCAATAGAGCTGTTTCCCATACACATGATTTTTAACCATTCCTCTAGATGACCCTACTGTTTCAGTGGGCCACCACTGTGTAATTTTGATAGGTTTGTCTGAAGACTAAAAGATAAGTTCTGTGACAGAATATAATTGGAAAACCCTGAGTGTTGGCAATAAATTGGTTTGAGGTATTTGAATTGGTCCTTTTGTATTTGGAGACTTGATCGAAGCTTTGGATGCATTAGGTGTATTTATTCAGATCACTAGGAGCTGTTTGGTTTTGTTCCTTCATCAAGACTAAAAAATAAAGTCTGTATGAGAAAATGCAGAAGTGACAATTCTCTTCACATAAGTGGGAAACTTGCTTTACTTCATACTTAGAAAGTCAAACAATTGCTTAAGAAAGGAATTGTTAAAGGACGTTAAAGTTGTGCCTAAACCTGGCCAAGCAATTAACTTCCCAGCATTCTTTATCAGCCTCTGTTACAGTGCTTAGTAGAAATCTGCACTCACTGAACCAGAACTACTTAAACATTTTTCCTGCAAATATCCCATTCTCTCATTTAACCTTAATAGCAGACCTCACCTGTTCTGCAAATAAACACAGGTCTCAGTTCTCCAAGGGAACTTTTTACACCTAATACATTCATTTACCATATAGACCTTTGACTCAGGTTTGAATACTCTAGATACTGGGAGAGAAGCAGGAAAGGCTTTCTCTGTGCACTAAATGCAGGCCTGGTGACTGGCATTGAGCTCACAACTCTGAAAACTGATCATCTGTATACATTCACAAGACAGGGTATGATGAGATAGCGATGGACTAGGGGAGAACATCTTAGTCTCAGAATCAAGAATCTTTTTGGTTAGAAAAGACCTTTAAAATCATCAAGTCTAACCACTAATTTCACATTGCCAAGCCCATATTTTGAGTTCTTGTGGAGAGGTGATCATTTCTGGTTATCATCTCCAGGCACAAGCTTTCGGATGGGGATCTGGAGGTAGATCAGGTCCTACCAGACTGTTATCTCTCCCAGCATGCTGGATTAGCACATGGTTGTCCCTACCACCCCAACCTAACCTTCTAAGCACCACAGAGTCAGAGCATGGTCACTCATCCTCCCACTCACAAAAAGAGCCCTGGGAATGTGTGTGTCCTGCCTTGCATATTTATGTTCCTCCAGGATTAGCTGCCATATTGTTTTCATGAATGAGGCAGGGTGATGGCATGGGCTTTTTCCAGTTGAGACATGGCTAGAAAGGAGAAAGATAAACTTGTAGCTCTTACAGATTAACTTCTGGTTTCTAAGAATAACATAGATAAGGCAGCCTCAATTAGAGTTTAAAATCGCATATAACGAATTTGAGACGGAAGAGATTGCTGTATCTGAAAGACAAGTCGCTGCTGTTCTTCAGATCAGCTCAGAGATTTGCAGATTGAGAAAAACAAATATTGAAAAACAAGGCTTCCTCTGCTTAACTTTCCTTGCCAGACTCACCAGGCCTCTGTGCTTTGCCTTGTCCTCTTATTCAAATTGCATACCACCAAAAAAGACCCAAAGCAAGTTTCACCAAAAATAATTCTGCTTAGTCTCCCATGTCTTTTCTTTAAAAAACCTAAGTTAACAGGTTGTCCTTCTCCACATATTTGGGACAGTTTCAGAAATATGTCCCTTCTCTTTTTTTAACAAAAGGAAAGGTCTAAGCCAAAAATATGTAAGACAATCACACAAACAGGCAGAGATGTCTCACCCAAAATAGTCTGCAGAAAATCTGCACAGAAACGGTGTCTGTTTCTTATCTGTCATGGCAGTCATTTATTTTTATGAATGCTAGCATTCACTCACAAAAGTAAAGGAGGGCAGCATTTCACCATTACTCTCTTTCCTCAAAGGGATTTCTACAAGGTGTTGTATTCACTTTCTGTATGATCAACAGCTATTGCTGCGCAATTACCAGTGAGCAGGTATCAGTTCTGAAGGTCACACTGACAGCATATATGTCCCTAGCACAGCTGCTTCTGTTTAACGTTCTTAATAAAGGAAAGGAGACATTTGATTTTGATCAAGCTTTTAAGAAATACCATATCTACAGAGGCCGGACATTTTCGTTCTCACTTCATCAGGAAACTTTTCAAGATGGAAATGCAGGGTTGGGCAGTTTATCAGAGATGATCTGACTTTGGCAAGCTTTGGGTAGGTCACATACTTCCCACTGCCATGATGGGAAAGTTTTCTATCCCCAAATACAGCAGAAGTCTATTAGTATACATCTTCTGGGTTATAGTTTGAGTCTGATGTAGGGTTTTTTGAGCCTTTTTGTAGTTCTTACTGCAAATTTAAGACAAAAGTGTGTTTGTTTGTAGAGGGATAGTTCATTTCTTTCCCTCCTACTTTCTTTTCTTTTCTTTTACAATTTAAACTGCTTCTTTGTAAAGGTCATTCAAGTCCAGAGCAAAAGAGGATTAATTACTAAAAGATATAATTTAGAGACAAATTACTCTCCTGATATTTTGGCCATCTACGATACATCATGTAAAAGCCATCTGTTTGGGAGAATGACACAGGTGATCGCAACCTCCAGTCGTGTTGAGCATTGGAGTGCTTCATCTCCACTGCAAAATGATGGTGGGGGGTGAGGGGTAATATATGAATAAGTATAATAATGCCATACTTCTCTGAAACTTTTCTCATTCACAGAAGCCAATTGTTTTTGTCTCTTCATCAGACTAGGAAAGAAGTTATTCTACAGAAGTCTATATTGATTTCAGTAGGGTTGTTCCTGTGCATAAAAACAACCAACAGGATCTGGGACCCAGTGATTTCCAACCCCTTCTTTCCCTGGGTCTCATTAAATACTGCCCTGTGCTATTAGTAATACAATTAAAATCAATAAAATTGGTCCATGTGGAAAATGACCCCAGGTAATCAGCTCTGTCGAGGCACGATCCACATTTTGTACATGGCAAGTAGAGCTCAGACTTTCAGCCTTGTCAAAGGTGGACCTTGAACTGAGAATTTAAAAAATGTGCTCCCAAGCTCTTATCCAGCAAAGTGCACAGGCAGATCTTGAAGAATCTGAATCTCAGCCTGGTCTGTAGTTCTCTAGAGACCTGAAAAGCCTGAGGGCTTACATGCATCACGGAACAGTGCATCAGGGCTTTGTGACAGAATTAGTCTGTGATGGTGAGCCTCCTTAGTCCTCAGCAGTTCTTAAGAGCCAAGGCTTGCTTTTTAGCTTGCAGACACATCATGGGAAGGTGTCTACAAGGCAACATTCTGTTTGTAACCATGTGACCTTTTAATTTCCAGAGCTGCCCTGTCTGAAGCCAGCTGTGTGTGTCTCCCTCACCTCCTGAGTGACTCACAGAGCATTTCTAAGCCTACTGCATCAATTTTACATAGTAGCTACACATTTCTGCTAAGTTGCTTATAAAGACATATGTATTTCTTACAGAAAGTAAGAAGTCATAAGTCTTTTCATAAAGGCCAGAAATTATTTTACCACTGTAAATCAAGTCATACCTTTTTTCAAAGGTCAATCATTCCACTTTATTATTCATAGTGGCTTCTGCTTGATTTCTGGCAAGTTCAGGCTCTGGGACAATCTTAGAGGCTCACTGTGCTATTGCCAAGTTACGGCCTTTTAAGAAAAGACAGAAATGGCTGTTGAGAGAGTTTACAAAAGCCTTACATAAACAGGTAAAATAATGGGCAAAAGTTGTCAGACAGAGTGAGTCTGGGTATACAAAACACCTGGCTCAGATGTTAATCAATGTGGTGTCTTCTTTAACACTTTCCATGCTCTTTCATTTGGAAATAATGTACAGTTCTGCTTTTCACTGAAAGACAGTTAATTAGCATCCATAGGCTCATAAATAGGATTTCACAGAATAGCTGATAAGCTGGTATTATTAGTGTTCACTCTAGCTCTAGTCCTTTTTGAGATGAAGGCAGGTTTTATTAGAATGGATCTTTCACAAAACACATCTATTCATTACAGATTCCCATTAAACCTCAAGGTGTGAGGGGCAGATGGGTTTCATTTGCTTCCTTTTCAGTCTCGATGCTACTCTAATAGTACTAAAGTTTCTTAAGCAAATGGGATGATCAAGACAATAAAGCCCTGTGGTGGGAATCGAGGGATGTGTTGTGCCGAATCCACCTGAAGATTTTGGCCTGGTAAATTCATTGCCAATCGTTTTTTTCTCTAAGAAGCAAACTTGCTTCTGCCAAACTGCTCATCAGATAAAACACGATAGGTAAACACTCAGCATTGTTCTGCTGGGAGAGCCTTGGAAATGCAGTTTGGAATCTGAGTTTTTTCCAGTGACTTCTAAGGCCTTGGTGAACAGGTGGCAAAAGAAGATACTGTTATTCAGAAAATGTCCTAATCAGTTCTAGAGATTTGCATAATGCAACAGGGATTTGCAAAAAAACCCTCTCATGCTCAAGGGCATATGCTTATCACCTGCCAGGGATCTGAAGGGAGTAATTCCTGCCTGTACAGCAACGTGCAATTTGCTAGATGGATCATTTCTGTATAGATTTTAGTACTGGCTGTGGTGAAAGAGACCACTGAATTAATGAACAAATGTGGCTGGGAAAATGTAATGGTTCGAGAAGTACTGCTCCAAGTACTGTAATTCTAGTTTCATCGGTGATGGGTACAGAAATCACCCTTCCAGTCCAGTTTTCCATTACATAGTTTAACAGCCACCTTGTACCACTGGGAAGGATAAAACCGGGAGTGTAAAGAAGATATTCATTGATCCATCTCTTGGCTGACTCCACAGCATCACAGCACCAAGAAGTAAGAAAAAAGAATGGAATACATCATAAAAAACTTTCCTGTTTTTCCAAGTGGCCTTTCCTGCAGCAAAAGCAGGCCTTGGATTATTTTTATTTTACAAAAACCAGCGACAATTTCGACAATGTCTGGCCATGAAGGTTTAAAATCATTTAAAATATACCCATTTCTTGAGGAACTGCAGAAGTTAATCACTTTAAAGAGTTGTTTTCACAGTTAGAGAAAATCCATGCCTGTTTGAGCTTTAAATTAGTATTAGTGTATAATCAGACACAACTGCTTTCTCTAAATAAAAGGTTACCCCTGCCATTTTCCAACTAGCATTAACAAAAGCAGCAGATATGCCTGTTGCTGTGGAGATTTTGAGCCAGAGACCAATCTCTCTTCTCCTACCTGACTTAGCTCACAAGTTAGAGCAGCTGAAGGCTTTCTCCCCATGATACATTTTCTGAACATACATATGTTTTACTGAGTAAACCAGATGGAAAATCATTTGCACATGCTATACTTTCCCATCCTGTGAGTCCAATGGCTAAGTTAATCACTATTATTTCATCAGTTCCCTTTCTGTGTATCATATTTTGCAGTGCCATACAAAACTCTCCCATCTTTTTATCTCTTCCTCATATCCTGTAAGGTTTCTCTAGCAGCTCCTGATGGCCTTCTCCACTCTGTTCACAGAAGATTTAACTTCTAGTGCCACTGTACTCTTTTTGTTTTCAGCCTTCCATTCTCCATTTGTTTAAAGTAGTCCAAATTGTTTGTGTACATGCTCACATGGAGGGCATCAGTGACATGGTACAATAAAGGTGGAAAATTAAATGTAGGTACAAAGTATAGATCATTCCACAAATGGACACATTCACATTGCTCTCCTTCTCTTTTTATTTCTGCTGTTTGAGAGCTGTGGTAGATTTTCTTAGATTTTAAATAATAGGGTTATCTCATGTCATTCATACCTGATTTTCATAACCTTTTATTTCTGGATATAAGTGTTCCCCACCAAAACTGTAGAGAAATCCATTTGCTGCTTTACTACTCGAAGCGCTTTAAATGATTGTAACTGTTACCAATGCAGTTATAAAACCTATATTGTAGTAGAAAACTATTTCTCAAAATGAGTCAGCAAACATCTGTATGCCATTTCAAATATCAGCCTAGTGGCATATTTTTGTAGGTGTGATAATCTGGGGAGCTAGTTGAGAAAATGCTTATAGGCACAGGTAGTGTCTTTTATTAGAAGTGACATACTCAGAAAACATAGACAATCTTTCTTCACATCTGAAATAGAAGCAGCAGCTAAGTGCAAGTTTAGAGAAATGGCTTAGAGTTTATAACAGAACTTGTATGAGTATTGTATATCTTTTTGCAGGGTAAATGGGATGGAATAATGGCTACCAGAACTCTTTTTTGTGTATGTGTCAGGACTTTTAATGTTTACGTCAGAATGACCAGTTTGATTATGAAGTAGCTCTACTGCTCTGAGATTCCAGACCCTCTGCTTTCATTGACCGGAAGACCAGAATACTCAAATACCGCCAGGTGCTGATTGAGCTACCTTGGGGATATGCATAACAAAAATCACAAGCAGGTCACAAAAAGGAATGTCATGCCTTTTCACAGCTATCTCTGCATCAGCTTCAGCATAAAAGAAAGAGGAAAAAGCAAAGAAAAAAGAAAAAAACCAGATGATAGCAGTGTTACTGTGCAACAGCAGATAGATCCCGTCAGAACTGCCTTTGAAATGGCCTCAGTTAAGCAACTTTGGGAACCTTCAGATGCAAAACCATTTGTCAACAGTGCCTTTACCAGCCCATTGCTAGAATCCCAAACATAAACGGCTTTTACTTTACCTTCTGTGTACACTGAACCTATGACAAGGAGCAATGAGCTTTTGTTTTTCTTACAGCATCTCCAAACATGTGTTGTTTTCCCATGGGTGTCTGGTGGGTTACTAGATGCCTAAAGGCACAGGGATAGACAGCAGCTTTCTTTCAGCCAATAACACTATAAATTACAACTTATTCTTTCTGTACAAAGTCTATGTGCAGGTGTCTCTTGACCATTTCAGGTATATTTGGAAATAATCCATGTTTATGATGATATGTGTGAGCAATTTCAAGTATTGGCTCTTAAGCAAAATGTCACTTGATTGTTTGATTCTGTAAACAGACACACATCAAAATCCACTTGCTGTCTTCACACAAGCTCTGGGTTCTCTTCATCTACAAAAAAAATCAAGCTTCAAAAAAAGCAAAAAATCTTGATCTGCTTGTTGTCAGGGCCTCAACACTTGATTTTCAGCTTGACTTCACTTTAAGCAAACAAAGCTGAATTTTGGTTGTTTGCTCTAAGGATTAAGGTCAGCAAATTCTGACTTTTATGCATACTCCATCACACATAACTTAGGAGCCTAGGAAATCTGGTGAAATTTGGGACCAATCCAGTCCATATAAAAAAGCCATCTAATTTTTGCTTTTCGTACTTCCACAGAAGTGGAAGGAAACAATTGGCCCTGAAGATAAGCAGAGGAAATTCTATTAGTCTACCATATGGAATCTCTCTGGACCTTGATGGCAGGGAAAGCTTGGGTATCTCCTATGTGTTTTCCTACATCAATATCTGAAGTCTTCCAGTAAAACTAATAGGAAGCATTTGAGGGACAGTTTTTCTAGATATTTTCTGAGAATAGGAGTGTGATGACAACACCCATTCCTTCTGAAATAATCTAGGAATTGGAGCCTTTCCCCAAGAAATGGGAAACCTTGATTCTAGGCTCCACTCAGTTTGGGTGGGATTAACTACATTTAGGTCTCTTGAGGATTTAAGAGGACTCTTCATCTCCGTGTACACTCCAGCAAGGTTGTGTAAGAGACGGGCTTCTCTGATAATACTCTTTTGAATGTTAAAAAAACAGTTACGTCAAGGTCAGTTCTTAAAGGATGTTGAGCAATAAATGGCTTAATTACAGTGCCTAAATAAATATACTACATGAGGCAATTGAAGGTCTGGGTAATTACCCTAACACAGAAATCTCTGCTTATTTTATCCCTCTTCTCGCTGATAAGCAGTAGCTGTTATGCTTGTTAATTTTTTCCAAACCATTTCTAGCACTTCTTCCCAGTCAGTCTCTGAATTTTGCCAGATAATTCAGTGAAATGCTTCAGAACTGGTTGGTAAATGAATCCTCACAGTATTTTTATAAGGCTGTGATAAGGGGACACTTTAAGAGTTCAAGCAGAAGTTTATACTATTACTTTCACTAATAGGATCACTGTACAGGATGTGACATCAGGAAGGAAGTATACTGTAAGCTAAAGAAACAGGTTACTGGAATATAGCTACTGTATTTTTTCTGTATGTAGGAGAAAAAACCCACTGTAAGACTTCTGGGAAGTTTCAGATGTACAGCACTGCATGTAATTCTCCCATGAGAATTATAGTACAGTCTTATGGAAAATTGTGTTTCAGAATAACCTGGTTTTTTTTCTTTTTTTTTTTGGGGGGGGGGGAGGGGGGTCCTTCTTTGTTTTTAAATGAAAAGCATCACTCAGAAATTTTTCCAGGAGAGAAAAAGAGACTCTGTGAAGCCTGGTCCTGCACAATCAAAATTTAAAAGAGGATAGGGAAAACATAGTTCATATGAATGTGTGCAGAGATAGCCAAAAGGTGGAAAAATAGGGCAAAACTGAAGCCAGAGCTGCTCATTAAACTGTGGTGGAACCTGTAACGTCTGCAGAAATGCCTCGAGGGTTGTTTAGTAAGAGCTTCTCCACTGTAGTCATTTGGCTGAGACACATGTAGACTCTGTAGCAACTTGATGAAAGGCAGCTGGGTCTGCATGGTGCTTGCAGATCAGGGTGTCTAGTTAGAAAAGAACTGTAAAAAAGAAAATAGCTGTATAAAATATTGAATGGTGTACAGAAGGTCAAGCCTGTCAAAGAAGTCAGGCAGGTAATCATCAAAATTAGAGGTAAAAAAGACCGCTATGTTACTCAGTCTGTTCACCAGCCTACTGAAGATTGTTCAGTGCAGTATGACACAAGCACATCTGAGAGTGGGTGTTGTGAGACCTCTAAGACTCTGGAACAGGCTGTCCAGTCTAATTGATTGGAAATTTAAAATTAGATCTGTTACAGAAGGTGGACAAGATAAACAATAAGTGTTCTTTGTCAGCCAAAACATACAGATTCCCTGTTCCTTTTGGCATTTTATCACAATCAAAACTATCACATTTGAAAAAAGGAAAGTGGGGAATATTTCACTGCTGGTATGTGGAACTAGCTGTTAGATGTTAGTTTTGGGGCAACCATCTTAGACTGCTAAAAAGAATTACTTATTGGTTGTAAACATAGCACGTACTCTTGCAACAGTCAGGAAAACCAAAATACAGGCTATTATCCACCTTGCTTTATTGCATAATTTTGATTACTATGTAGTATCAGAAAGAGCTTTCTCCCTACACCATAGGATGTCATTAACCATTTGATGGGAGCAGCTGGAATTAGCCAGTGATGGGGAAAAAGATGGTAAATCACCTGGACCAGTAGTTTGTTTTCTCCTGGCAAAACCTGTAGCACATTTTGACGTGCATTTGAGTGTCATATTTCCAAGCACTGAATTATTTCCTGATCCTGTCCCCATCCTTCTAAAAAAGCTTTCTCTTGAAGATGACCAATTCAGTCAACCATTAGAAAAACAGAGACTAGGGAAATGAGAGACAGAGACTGTTAGGTGAACAAGACATGGGCATACTTTTCCCTGTATTTAGCCCTACTGCTTAATAACCTACACTGCTCTGAACTATTGGGATTTATATTTTTAACAAATAATTCCGACATGCCTTTTATGTGTTTTGAATTATCATTAGCTTCCCTCTATCCAGAAAATCTCTCCTATTTCGGACTATTCTTTTTTTAGTGACAGAACAAGAGGAAATGGCCTCAAGTTTCACTAGGAGAGGTTTCAACTGAAGATAAGGAAAAAATTCTTCACCAAAAGAGTTGTTGAGCTCTGGCACAGGCTACCCAGGGCAGTTCTTGAGCCCTCAGTCCTGAAGGGATTCTAAATCCATGTAGCTGAGGCATATGGTTTAGTGGTGGTCATGGCAGTACTGGGTTAACAGTTGGACTTGATGATCTTAAAGTGGTATTCAATCTAAAAATTTCTATGACTCTGTGGTTCTGTTAAAAATGGCACATTTTTCATTGAGCATGGAACTGAACAAAAGTCAAGGTAAAGATTTTTTTTCTTATAGGGCAGAAGGCAGTAAAGCAAGACCAATGATTAAGGTATTCAAATTGCAGCTTTGAAGGTGCTGAACAAGGCTCTGAAGAAAAAGAACAACAATATCAAGATGTCTCTGAAATTTTCTGAAGTCTTGCTATTGCACTTCCAAGTTGGTGTGTTGTCTGATGAAAGACACACAGACATTTTGAAGGAAAAATAATTGTTCTCATTTGGGGACTGGAAATGCCTGAAACTTTGTCTCTACTCCTTTCCTTTTATCTTATATACTTTGTCTCTACTGCTTTCCTTTTATCTTGTATGTGGCTGTTGTTCTTTACTTGTTAATGTTGTCCTGGGTCTGAAAAAGAATGTTAAGCACATCAGAACTTTTGGTCCAACACCATTTTTTTCCTGGCATAATACAGTCACATTCCTGCACTATGGGAGGAGGCATCTTGGGCAAAAACACTGACTGGTGATCTTTCCCATGAGAGAAAAGCATCACCTCCAGAAGCACAGCTATATTTTGGCTCTTTGCCTTATCAAGAATGCAGGAAAGTTTTCTGGGAAAGCAAAACTGGAGTAGAGGTTTATAAGGAGAAACTTTGGATTAGAGTAATGAAAGTTGTGCATCTTCACAGCTATTTCAGTGGTGTTCACTTTGACCTCCCTGGAAATGTAGAACTTGTCCTACCTTCCAATTGTAACCAAGGGACACTCTCAGCCTCTCACTACCTGTAGAACATTGTGAATAGCTCACCTCCAGCATAATCACAGCTACTCAAGCACAACCCGCTTCCCTGCGCTTTCAGCTTGCATTGCAGGAACACTTAACAATACAAGATCAAGTTCCTGATGTTTTGCCAGCTTCACAGGCATATAAGGAGAAGCAGTCCACATCTCAAAAGAAGAAATAGATAGAAAAAGATCAAAATGACATTGTAAGATGCAGAGTACTTATGATCTTTTCCTGAACCATGCCAGGCACATGGTACATGCAAGATTCAGACACATTCCTGGGGGAGCATCAGGTGGATGTCCTGGGGGAGCATGAGGTGGATGCCAGGTGAAAGTCCAACTCTTCAGACCAGACCAGCTCTTCCCCAGGTTCCATAGCAGGTCTCTCTCAAAGGGAAAGGAATTGCACCCACCATCAACCTGGCCTCAGAGATAGACTTAGGGTTCTGCAGGCTGGCACATCTACAGCACAGCGCTGTGCAGAGGTGTAACATCGAGTGCAGCCCCACTAGCACAGCACCAAGCCCTGTTGCTTGTGTCTACAGCATATTAACTCAGGCTCAGCATCATCTGGAGCAGCCATCCTGCCTCCCATTCTGCAGCAACCTCACAGTTTCTACTGTTTTCAAGTCCAAAGCCTCAGGGCTAGCTCAAAGAAAAAACTGCTGTGGAAAATAACCTCTCTTCTGAATCAGATGCCTTTAGAAGTCCATCTAAGATGAGCCTTTTAGCACTAGGTTGTCTTGATCTCTTTTCTCAGCTGAAGAAAGAGAATGATTTTCTGAACCATGACTCTCAGATGTTGAAGGGAAGCTGTTTGCTTTGTTTGAAATCATGCACTGGAAAAAAAAGGTCTTCCCAAAATTAAGGGAGATTGGCTAGAATATAAGAAATCTCAGTCACTGGAAAATGACTTCCATATACTTTTAGGGATGCAAGAACCCAACCCTAATGGAAATAAAGAGTGGGATAAGGAGGAAATTGTCCTGGTAAGTGTAAGAGGCTAAGCAATTAAGTTCATTAGCTTTATGCAATGCAGAAATCCAAAGCCAACAGTAATTTTAACAAAAATAGGAACAGATACAATCTCTTTACTCAGGCAACATTCCTCTCACCGCAAATTTCCTCCCCAGAGAGCTTACAGAGAGACGGGTTGGATTCTCACTGCAGTATAACTTTGATACCCCTCTGTCATGCTCAGAGATCTGCAGCCATATGTTTTCCTTGGACTGTACTTAGTCAGACAGACTACGTTTCTTCCCAAGAGAAGCATAAAATATCATTGCTTCAAAGTTTCCCTTCGTCGCAACTTTTATCTCCAGCTGCCTATGTGTTTAGTCTCCACTTCCACCCTTACTATACAGCACCTTTGTCTATGAGCTCGGAAGTGTTAAGTCTGTACACATGATGGGGCCTTAGGTATTACAGAGCAAATCAAAAGATCACTGCTAAAAACTTCTCAGTGACACTGCCTTATCTCCAGTCAAGTTCTAGACATAAAGCTCAGGGTTCATGCCACTTTCACTTATGCATCTGAGTTAGGATCACCCAAGGCTCCATGTATAATCAATGGAGAGAAATAAGACACTCCAAATGAAACTGGAGGTGGTGGCCTCTGGAAGACAGGGTTGTACTTCCCTTGACTGCAAGGACACCCTGTATTGACCATGTTGCACAATATCACATTATCCCTTCATTTCCCCCCGAAACTTCCAGGATTTCTTGTAACAACTGCAACCTTCATTCCTTTCAAGAGATGCTCATTTGTGATTGTGTAGTTAGCAGGAGGAAATGCACATTTTCTTTCTTAACAGTATAGTTTGCTTCACCATGTATTTTACACAAAACAGCTGTAAAAATCACCCTCATTGGCCTGGAAGGTCACAAAGTGTATCACTGTTCATGAGCTGAAACTGTAGACCTTTTGGTACTTTGGCTTCAGGATGAATTAGTTTTGCTCCCTGGTAAGCAGACTCTAATGTCATGCAATTTTGGTTGGTTTCTAGCGTTCCACAGTTTTGACTCCTCTGGCATTACTTCAGCAGTCAATTTTATAAAATTAGTGCCAACCACCCTGCACAATATTTGTGTAAATCTTATTTTCTGGAGTAGGCCAAAAAGTCTTTCAACAGCCCATGTATAAGTCTTCCCAGCTAAGAGAACAGGGATACAAAAGAGTGCTTTGCCTTGCCCAAGCATATCAGGAAAAAAATTGCAAGGCTAGTGCAAACCTTTTTGTTAGCATTAAGCTTAGAGAAAGCAATTCTACAAAGCTACAGTTTGGTGTTCAAATAAAAGGAAATGGACCTTTCAGGGGATTTGCATGTAATCATTTGCAGAGAACTTCATACTTTATATTGGGTGTTCTGGATCAGATAAAGCATTAGTGTCAGATTGAGAGAGGACATTTCACGGGCAGCTCATCAGCCTTCCTACTGATTACATTATTCTTTTACAAGTTGGGTTTGAATAAAGCTGCACAAGCTTTTGTAATGCTGATCCATAATTAGGGGCTTGCTTTTTCCATAAAACTTTAGATGATGTGAATTACTTGAATAAATATTTCCCAAGGAACGATATAAATATTCTGTGGCGATCAGGATTGTTTATACTGCCTCCATCAGAGGAAAGTCTTTCTTTCTTGATCCTTCCTTCTTTGATTATGAAAGAGATACAAGCAATCTCCCATATATTTGGAAATTACACTACCTGTTTGTGCTTTCGAACGACAGCGCAATCTCAGCCTTGGGGACTGACGTCTCAGAAAATCTTGTAGCTAACTTACACAATCTGTTTCTATTGTTGTGCCTACAAACGAGCAAGCTGAGTATCCAGCTCGGGCAATTGCCCGTGTAATTTTCTGAAAATCTGCCATATTATTTTCTTGAGTTGGCAAAAATTTGTAAGTGTGGCTGTGCTGCTCCAGAGCACCCCAAGCCCTGGAGGAAATGCATTTCAGAAGGGAACAATTTCCTCCCAGCTCTTCTCCATCTTGCTTAATGGATAATTGTTTTCTGCTGTTTTGGGTCAGGTTAGTAACCTCAGGAGCTGGGGAAAGGACATCTGCAGTCTGAGTTATTTCTCGTTCCTTTCTACCTTCTGCTTCATTTGGGGAATAACTGCATATGGCCCAAAAGCTCAGTCTGTGATCTCTGTTGGGACAGAGGTAGATAACGCAGGTATACAGCTCAGGTGCTTTTACATATCCCAGCATCATATCATCCTTCACAGAGCCACCACCATTCTAGACATTCTCCACCCAAAGGAAAGCTGGTCCATGGTCTGCCCTATAGGAACAAGAATGTTCCTGAGTTCCTACTGACACTGACTTTGTGACTTCTGTGATAGAAAACACACCATCCCGGCAAATGGATAAAGAAAATCATTGTATATCTTCATAGCATAAAAGGAGAGGGAAAAAATGATTTGGAAGAGTAACACAAATACCCATAGGCAGGTGAAGTCCACGTAACATATGTTCTTCATACTCCACTTCAGTCCAAGGGAATTTATTAATTAATTCTTAACCTTGCATGGCCCTTTTTTCCCAATATGCCAGTCTTCATACAGGGCATGTGATTAGTTCTCATTTTTGAGGCCCAACTACTCATTTCTTAATTTTGGTGACATGGCAGCTGCCCAGGTTTTTCTTGTTAAGATGATATTCATTTGTCCCCTTTATTTCATTTATTTTCCCCTCTGGCTCCACAGCTATAAATCAAATACACAAAATTAAATTAAATAAAATAAACATAAGTGCAGGTGGAAATGCAGGAAATATAAATAACTAAGAGTAGTCTTTCCAAGACTGCTTTTTTAATCAATTCTAAACACAAGATATATATTCCCTGTTGAACTAAGAATGTTGTGACCACCTATTGTTAAAGAACAGTAATAAATCTGTGCAACAATCCCTTACTCCTACGATTCACTGCCATGTACTGCCAGACAGCTAGTTCAGCTTGCTCTTTTTCCAGAGTTGTTTTGTGCTGTCCACAGGAATGGCATGATATTCTGCCATGAGAAAGGCATGAATGTTGTTTGTCCCTTAGGAAGATGTCTTCTTTCTCTGTCTTTGAGGGAGTGATGCTCCTGCATGCTAAAACAGTCTTTTACCATGTGATAATTAGGGCTCATCTTCAAATAATACGTTCCACTTCACCTTGAAAAGTAAAATACCAGATATTCTCCCGCTCCCCTCCTCAACCCAGCAGGATCTCTGATGCCCTGAAATACTAGTGGAGCAAATCACTGCCTTTTATATTCTGTGGGGAACTGAACACTTCTAGTCAGGCAAGGCACTGCCCTTCCCACCCTGTCCTGTGTGTTGGCAGCAATCCATCTCAGAGATGATGCTTGGGATGTCCCAGTGCACACTCTGCCTGTCACCTTTCATATTTGGCTCTTTTACATGAGAAGATCTCAACACTGCAGTACTGTGTCACGTCTGTGGGGTTTTAATCAATCAGATATGGTGTGGGATGAAATTGCTTGAATTTTAGATTTATTTATTAATTTCTTTGATCAGACAGAGGTACCAATGCATTTCCATTGTGTAAGCAGATCGTGGTTTTCTCCAGCTTAAAACAAGTTACAGTTTTAATAAAGATCAACAAGATTTTGTTTCAATGTCAATAAAAATCACTCAAAACCACTGGCCATAGTGAGGGGAAAACAAAAATCAGAAGTACATCTTTTTACACTTTCTTTTGACCCAGCCAGCACACTACAGAATACACAGCCTTCTTGTGAACCCACAGTGCACACCAGTGCCTTACATTTTAAAGGCCAGAGCTGTGTTGTGACGTCTTTTGTTTGTAGTGGTGCTTCCCATAGCTGCTAAACCAGAACCATTACAGAATCACAGAATCTCAAGTGCTGGGAGAGACCTCAAAAGATGAGTCCAAACCCGCTGCCAGAGCAGGACTACCTAGAGTAGGTCACACAGGAACTTGTCCAGGTGGGTTTGGAATGTCTCCAGAGGAGACCACGCCACAACCCACCTGGACAGCCCCTTCCAGTGCTCCCTCACCTGAACAGGGAAGAAATTCTTCCTTGCATTTCCTTGGACCCTCTTCTGTTCCAGTTTGTACCCCTTGCCCCTTGTCCTATCATTGGCCATCACTGAGAACAGCCTGGCTCCATCCTCCTGACACTTACCCTTTGTGTATTTGTAAACACTAATGAGGTCACCCCTCAGTCTCCTCCAAGCTAAAGAGTCCCAGCTCCCTCAGCCTTTCACCACAAGGGAGATACTCCACTCTATTCGTGGAGACGAATAGATGACGAATCTTGGTGGCCCTGCACTGAACTCTCTCCAGCAGCTCCCTGTCCTTCTGGAACTGAGGGGCCCAGAACTGGACACAATATTCCAGATGCAGTCTCACGAGGGCAGAGTAGAGGGGGAGGAGAACCTCTCTCGATCTACAGCCCTTCTAATCTTCCTCAGGATGCCATTGGCCTTTTTGCCACGAGGGCATGTTGCTGGCTCATGGTCATCCTGCTGTCCACCAAAACCCCCAGGTCCCTTTCCCATATACTACTCTCCATCACTAGAAAGGTTCACATTTTAAGGCTGTAAAAAGGCTAAGCATGTTCAGCAGTATGACAATGCAAAAGTTCTTATGTGAGAAATAAAGCAGTTGCTGTACTGAGGTAAGTGCAATGACAGTACTTCTACCGGCCCCCTGTCCTTCCTGTATGGTGGGAATTCTGATAATTTCAAATATTTGAGTGTGATAATGTGGTGGGTTTGCCATGGCTGGATGCCAGATGCCCACCAAATCATTCTATCACTCCCCTTTCTAAACTGGACAGGGTAGAGAGAAAAATATAACAAATGGTTTGTGAGTGGAGATAAGGACACAAGAGATAGCTCAGCAATTAGTGCCATGGGCAAAACAGACTCACCTTAGGGAGAAATGGTTGGATTTATTAATGAACAATCAAATCAGGGAGATGAGAAACAAAACCAGATCTTAAAACATCTCTCACTTCTCCCTCTTTCCAGGACTCTTCTTTCTTTCCCCCAGTGGTGCAGGGGATGGGGGATGGGGGTTACAGTCAATTCATTACAGAAGGACTTTGCTGTTGCTTCTTCTCAGGGGAAGGCCTCCTCACACTTCCCACTGCTACAGTGTGGTGTCCCTCCCCACGGGAGACAGTCCCTCATGAACTTCTCTAATGTGGGTCCTTCCCATGGGCTACAGATCTAGGCTCCAGCATGAGGCCTCCCATGGGGGCAGCTTCTCACACCCTGCATCAACGTGGGTCATCCACTGGGAGAACAGTCCTTCAGGTACCGACTGCTCCAGCCTGAGTCCCTCACAGGATCACAAGTCCTGACAGCAAATCTGCTCTGGTGTAGGCACCTCCCCCACAGACTTCCAGGTCCTGCCAGGAACCACTATAGATAAACAGCTTTTTGACCATTCCAGTAGGTAGAGATGCAGTACGCAGATATAGGAAACAACACATTTTCAATAAAATAATTTTGCTTCTCTGTGCCTCAGTTTCCTTATCTGTCACAAGTGTAAGCACTCCCCAGACAATCCAATTTCATCAGCCAATATGACAATAGATGTGATAACAGTATTTCAAAGCCTGCACATTTGAGCACTTGTAAAGCTCTTAAGAGATTCTTGGTTGAAGATTGACAGAAGGTGTCACTATCAGAAAAAAAGTTGATCTTAATGATTTATTGATTGTAGATAATACCATGCTGGGTATATTGAACACTAATAAATCCTGTTGCCTTGATGTATCGGTTCTGTGAAAAGTTAGCATTTGTATATCCACTCTTTTTCACCTCTTTTGGAACAAATTATATTAGTTTAATCCACTGACTGTAGCCTATGAAACAATTTACTCTCCTTCATTTAAAAGTATCTCCTTGAATGTTCTGTATTCCTGGCAGCCCTTCTATTCACACTAGCATGAATCCACACGTCTTAAATCAGTTCTTGATCTCTGAAGGCCAAATCCTGCAAGAATCAGAGTAATTCTAGAAATACACAGTACTCTGAAATACTACAGCCAAACGTGCAGCATAAACTGCAGCACGTTTATTGTTTGTCTTACTGCCCCCTAACTATTTAGAGTCTGCTCGGGTTGTCTCTTCCCTAAATTTAAAGTGCTTGCCTGAATTTTGAAGAGTTCCTTAGTTAAGCTGGGAAAAAGATTCTTTGTGTTAACCTATTTCCCAAGTTTGTATTTCGTAAGTACTTTCATAAATCTACCACAGCCTGTAATGTATCTTCCCCTGATTTTTTTTTCTTAATCTTAATCTGAAAAACTGGCACATAGATAAAATACAAGTTTATGTTCTCTTTTTTTCTCTGAATATGTGCAAGTAACGTATCATTCACATAGAGACATTCAACTTGTCTAATTCCTGCCTCAAGTCCAAAGAACATAATTCTGACTGTTCACTGCAAGCGGATATATAAGATTGTTACAAATTGATGCCAAGGGGCCCATACTTGGAACCTGTTTTGTTTTTCTTTGAGTTAGGTTCCAAATTGCAAAAGTGTGCATAATGAATGTGTTATCTAGTCCTTCTGTTTTGTTTTTCTGAAGGAGAAACAGCACATACCGCAAAGTGACTTGGCCTACTTGCTCAGGTTCCATAGCAACCCAGTATTGCTGCAAATTCATTTTGCACTAATCAATTAGAAATTTTGCTCTGGCAGCTGGAATGAAAGTTTATGGCCCAAATCTTGCTTGTTTTACTTGGATATGCAGTTGCAGTAAATTCTCTGAGACACTTGTCTGAGAAGGATACAAACTTGTGTCTTTCCTCATTCTTTTGGTTTGTTTTTTTGTGAAAAGGTCAAATTTAATTTTTGGTTCTCTGTCCAAGCAGAGGAGGCAGTTATCTTAAAGGATCCAGAATTTAAAACATCCTTGTCTTCAAAACAGAGTTGCTGACATATTAAAAAGGAAGGTATTGCTTTGCTCCCCATGCATTTTCATAGAATCATATAATAGTTTTTTCTTATGTTTAAGTGGAACTTTTTGTGTTCCAGCTTCATCCCTTTACCCCTTGTCCTGTTGCTAGATACAATAGAAAAAAGAGATGTCCCAACCTCCTGACACCCACCCTTTAGATATTTATAAATGTTAATAAGATCTCTTGTTACAGACAAACTTTCAAAAGGAGAATCATAAAATCATAGAATGGTAGGGGTTGGAAGGGACCTTGAGAGATCATCTAGTCCACCCCCCCTGCAGAAGCAGGTCCCACCTAGGTCAGGTTGCATAGGAATGTGTCCAGGCAGGTCCTGAAGGCCTCCAAGGAAGGAGCCTCCACACCCTCCCTGGGCAGCCTGGGCCAGGGCTCCCTCACCTCAGCAGTGAAATATTTTTTTCTTATGTTTAAATGGAACTTTTTGTGTTGCAGCTTCATCCCATCATCTCTTGTCCTGTTGGTAGATACCATAAAACAAAGGGATGTCCCAAGCTCCTGACACCCACCATTGAGATATTTGTAAATATTAATGAGATCCTCCCTCAGTCTCCTCTTCTCCAGACTAAACAGCCCCAGTTCCTGCAGCCTTTCCTCATAAGGAAGATGTTCCAGTCTCCTGATCATCTTGGTGGCCCTGTGCTGGACTCTCTCCAGCACTTCCCTGTCTCTTTTGAGCTGAGGAGCCCAGAACTGGACACAGGAGTCCAGATGAGGCCTCACCAGGGCAGAGTAGAGGGGGAGAAGAACCTCCCTCAACCTGCTGGCCACACTCTTCTTGCTGCATCCCAGGCTGCCATTGGCCTTCTTGGCCACGAGGGCACATTGCTGGCTCATGTTTAGTTTATTATCAATCAGGACTTCCAGGTCTCTCTCTGCAGAGCTGCTCTTCAGCAGTTCAACCCCCAGCCTGTCCTGGTGCAGGTGGTTGTTCCTTCCCAGATGCAGGACTCTGCACTTGTCCTTGTTGAACCTCAGGAGGTTCCTCTCTGCCCAATTCTCAAGCCGGTCGAGATCCTGCTGCATGGCAGCTCAGGCTCTGGGGATTCAGCCAGTCCTCCCAGTTTGGTGTCATCAGCGAACTTGCTGAGGGTACACTCTGTGCCCTCATCCAGGTCGTTGATGAAGACAGTGAACAAGACTGGCCCCAGAGCTGATCCCTGTGGATCGGTTTTAACAGGATTTTAACAGGATATTGCCGGCACAGCTGACCAGCACACACCTTCACACCAGTAGCTTGTAAAATCTGTTGCATCCACCCCAGTATTGAATGCCCAAAGGGGAATTTTCCAGGGAAGACAGTGGTATGTGCCAGTGCCCTTCACAGCGTTGCAGCCCTTGCTAACATGGTTAGTATGCACGACTCCTAGAGAACCTTCCCATGTAAAGGTCAGCTCAGGCACTGCTGGCAGTGTGTGTAATGACCGTTAAAGCCCATGGGAACTTCTCTTGTGTGCTCTGCAATGGTGCAGTTGATTAAAATCCAAAGTCTTAAAAAAAATCCAAAGTAAAGAGGTTTTGGGTTTGAAGGGGTTTTTTTAAATTACTTTTCTTTTATCCTTGCCAAAATCACAATACTGTGAGATGTGGAAAGCTGACACACAGAATGGCTGGAATGGGAGGGGACTTCTACAGATTGTCCAGTTGAACTCCCTGCTAAAGCAGGTTCCCCTTGATCAGGGGGCACATGGATGCATCCAGGCAGGTTTGGAAACCTCTAGAGAAGGAGACTCCACACTCTCTCTGGGCAGCCTGTGCTAGGGCTCCCTCACCTAAACAGCAAAGAATTTTCTCCTCATGTTCCAGTGGAACTTCCTGTGTTCCAGTTTGTGCCCATTGTCTCTTGTCCTGGCACTGGGTGCTACAGAAATAGACTGGCCCCATGAGAGAGATGTTCCAGTTTCTTCATCATCTTGGTAGCCCTCCAGTGGATTCTCTCCAGCAGTTCCCTGTCTCTCGACAGGAGAAGGAGGCAAGAACTAGATATAAGACTCCAGCTGTGGTCTTACCCGGGCATAGCAGAGGGGAAGGAGAACATCCCTCAACCTGCTGGCCATGTTCTTCTTGATGCTTCCCAGGAAGCCATTGATCAGAAGGGAACATTGCTGGTTCATGTTTAGTTTGCTGTCAACCAGCACTCCCAGGTCCCTCTCCCAGAGCTGCTCTCCAGCAAGTAACCTCCTGTCTGTACTGGTGCACAGTGTGGTTCTCCCCAGCTGCAGGACTCTGTATTTGCCCTTGTTGAACCTTCTGACGTTCCTCTCTGCCCAACTCTCTGCCTGTCCAGATCTCGCTGAATAAGCAGCACGGCCTTCTGATGAATCAGCTAGTCCTCCTAGTTTGGTGTCATCAGTGAACCTGCTGAACCTCTGTCCCTTCATCCTAGTTGTTGATGAAGATGTTGAGCAAGACTGGCCCTAGAACTGACCTCTGTGGAAGCCCACTGTAGCCCGTACCAAAAATGCTAACCTGGAACCATGTGGAAATGGCAGAAAGTTTCTGATATGGGCTCATAAAAACACTAACATTTTGCTTTAATGGCTATAATTCCAAATTCAGCTCATTCTGCTCCTGCTCTTTAAGTCCAGATGGCAGGCTTCATGTATAGGTATGCAAGTGTACAGCCTGATGAAAACACAGGGAGAGCATTGGAGGACCTACTGTCATTTGCCACACAACTTTTTTTGTCAGGTGTAGTCACATCATTAACCTCCTCTTTATGCATTTTTACTTGTCTTTAGGTAAATGAGTCAGAGGTTTGAAATAATTCTGTAAAATCTAGTTTGTCTCAAAGTCTGGAAAAACATTTTATGTTTCATTTGCAAAGTACACTGACAAACTTTATGGGAGTATAGGAAGACATAGATTTAACATTTTCTTTTCATTTTGCTCACAATCACAATAGAATTCAGAGTCTGACTACACAGTACTAGAGATACCTATCATGATTTTTTGTAAGAAATGCATAGCAAATCAAAGTCATGACTTAAACTCTTACTACATGTTGGGGCTCATTGAATCTTCATTACAATAAAGAGGATGACACAGAGTTGGCTTTGCTCCTTTAAGAGTATATCAGTTAAGAGCTGAATTGGCATTTGCATGTCAGGGTCTGTGACAGGGCAAGCAGTGCTCATTCCCTTGCACATGCTCCTTTTTTTGCTGTCTCTCTCCAGTTCCTACCGGTAGTTAACACAATGGGAAGGTTATAGCCTTGGCACCATAAAAAGGGTCAGGGAGTGTGAAGTGGGCTGCAGATTCCTTGAAAGCTGCATTCCTAAAGAAGGAACTTCTCTGTCTGGAGGGCTGTCAGAAAGAACAAGACTCAGACAACTCCACTGCTGATCATAACAAAACACACAGTGCGCACGTCTGCATTCAGTCTGCACACTGCATAGACTGCAGCTCATGCAAGAAAGCACAGGCTCTCTACCAAGGCTGCCTTCTCCTTTGGGTGACCACAATCAGGTGTCCCTAACTACGAATTGATTCAGCCCTGTGTTCTCCCCATTTCCCAGGTTTTTCCTCAGATACCACAATTTCTGCTCTGATTATAATTTGCAATTTGTAAGACCTGCATATGTCAAGATGGTGACATCTAAAGGCTTATCACGAGAAATACTGATGACCAAGGTGGAAAGAAACTTAGCAGAACCAGCTTTGGGGGATTTAAATGTTAAACCCACTTTATTGTTTTGGGTCTGTGTCCTTTTCTAAAGTGTTCACGTTGTGTTTAGTAAGAAATACTGTATATCTGTGTTGTGTGCTATGTTATGTTCGAAATGTTCTTCTTTTAGAAAGACTATTCTTTAAGTTTCTTAGTTTCCTTGTGCCGTTATTCTTTTATTTTTATGGATTTTGCATGATACCATTTCAGTATCTGGGAAAATGTGGAAGATTAATCACCATGACTTTCAGATCAAATGTATCAAGGGGAAAAACTCATGTTTAAATGCATTGTCCTGTATTTTAACCTATTACATGTCTGTGTTCATATTCCTCCTGTTTTTATTGATGTACTGCACATATCTGACCTCCACATTCGCCTGAGGTTTTTTTCACCAGTTTGAGGGTTCTGATTTCTCAGCTTTGTTTAAAAATCTGTTTGGAATAAGACTCTGAAAACCATTAATTATTTACAGTAGGCTTTTTGAACTCGATCTACTTAATCTCCATGTACCTGATCCTATTTCTTTGCAGTCAGTAGAAGCTCTTCCTTGATCATGCACAGCTTTATATAAAACATTATGGATGAACTTAATTTGTTGGATTTCCCATGATTTAATCAATTAAGTGACACTGCACTGAGCATTGCTTCTGCCCTGTACCAAGTGTGTTGGTTTGCTAACACGCTTCAACAGCAAGCAGTGATGCTTGGCTCTCTCCACCTTCTGCCTGCATGAGGGAGGATTCAGGCTGTTTGCCTTAAAAAACTCGATAAAGGAATGGTTAAACTCAATCCCCAAAAGGATTTTACCCTTTTCATAAGAAATCTGAAATAATTTACCTCATGATGTCAGGTAAAACTTTTCCTTTAGTACAACGCAGCCCAGCGTCAACGCTTGTCCTCCTTGACAAGTGAGCGCCCACTGTGAGCTCTCACGCTGTGGCACGAAGTGACCAGGGCCTCCCTCCAACCCCAAAATCTTGAAACCTCCGATGGTCATGAGATTTAAGGGCTGGTGGCCACCCGAGAGACAGCAGTTGTCCCCTCAGAGCCGGCGGGCAGATATGTGCAGTGGCCGCCCCTCCGGCACGGCTGCCCAGTTGGGGCAGGCGTCGGTAGGTCGGGTGGGGGGGGGGGGGGGGGTGGGGGGGGCGGCCTTCCCTCGTGCCCTGGCTCAACTTTTTTGTCTCTCTGTCTTTGTTTTGTCGTTGCTTTTGTTCATTTTATTTCTTTCTGTGTTTTCTCCTCCCCCCCCCCCCCGCCCCCTTCTCTCTGTGTGTGTATGTGTTTGTGGCCCGCAGGTCCTCCCCTGCGTTGTTCGTCCGCCTCTTCCACCCCCCCAGAGCAGTCCCCCTCCCCTCCCCCCTCGCCGCCGGCCAATGAGGGCCCGGGGCGGTTGCTGGGCAACGGCGCGGCCCAGCCGGCCGCGGACTCTGACTCTGAGGAAGAGTTTGTCCCTAATTCATTCTTAGTTAAAAGTGGCTCTGGAAACCTCTGTGTTGCCGCCAATGGTGAGTGACTTTACCTACCTTTACCTTTATCTCGTCTGACAGCCGTGTGCGGGGGTCGGTCGATGGAGGTCGGCTAGGGGTGCAGATTTGCCCTTTGGGTTGTTTTGGGAGTTTTGTTTAAAAAAAGAAAGAAAGAAAATTGGGGAGGGGGATAAAAAGAGTGGGAAAAGTCACCTCATAGAGGTTGGAAAGAAAAGTTCTTGCTGGGCGTTGTGTACGTTGCTGGGTGGCTGTGGTGAGGGAGAGCCACTTGCTGTGATACCTGGATATTGCTCAGAAACTTTACGTGAGTTGAAGGCTGGAGCCCTCTCCCGATTTTCAAGGATTTTGGTTTTGTTTGGTGGTTATTATTTTTTCCCCCTAACTCATGGCTGAAAAACTCATGAAAGAAACCTGCTTCTCTGTGAGGGCAGCAAGGTGCAGCCTAGGGGCTGAGGGCTCAGGGCTAAGTGGAGGGCAGCCAGGTGGGCTCACACTGCCTTGGGCCCTTAGCAGCCGAGAGCAGACAGAGGCTCCCAGCACTGGCAGAAACCTGTCACCGAAGGGATACAGGAATGGAAAAGGGAATTCTGAAAACTCAGAGATTCCTTGTGAATTGTGACGGTGGCATCAGCACCATGTGCTCAGTCTCAGAGGCAAGAGAGTGTCTACATCCATGTGTCCCTCAGAGGCGCTGAGACATGCCCTCAAGGCAAGTACTTGAGGCAGCAGCACAGCCCTGTGCTTCTGGGATGCTCTGAGGCTCCCAGATGGGGAGCTGAGGGTGCTCAGCACTGCCGGCTGGACTGCGCTGCTTAAACACATTTCAAGAAGAGGAATGAGATTCACAGCTCTCTGCTGCACAGACAATGAGTTGTAAACGGAGAGGTAATGCTCATTGGCAAAGAAATGTGAAATTTCATCAAGGGTAGTGTAACCTGACAAAGTATAGATTACAGCAGTGGAATAGCAGTGGCCACTCAGGCTGCTGCCATCCAGCTTGAGTGATAATTGCTCATAGGTCTGATTTATGATGAAGGAGAGGGCATTCAAAGATATCTTGAAAGAGAGAAAGAAAGGTGAGAGAGAGGTTTACTGCAGCTGGCAACAGCTTAACTGCATTTATGTTAAGCTTCTCAGAAGGCTTCCTAGTATGCTGTTATCTCCAAGTAAGGAGGGAAAGTTTGACATTTAATTTGTCTATGTGCCCCCCCACCCCTCCTCGCCCACCCCTTCAGCTTCCCTGTTCTTTTGTTGCATTTGTTATGGTAAAAACAAACTTTCCCTTCAGGGTTTTTCAAAGGAGAAGGTTATCTCCTCTGAATTGTCATCCTAAGAGGAGTAGGGGGAAATTCTGTGTCCTATTCATTCAGGAAACTCTTTAAAATTCATATCGTCTAGTCAGCTTCCCCCTCCCCTTCTACCCTGTAATATACACACAAATTTGACTCCTTGCAGTGACAGTACATTGAAATATGAAATCATGTAGATGACCCTCTTATTGGAAATAAAGCCAATCACACTCTGCCTCATGTTTTGAACATCACAATGTATGTACTTTATCTCTGTTCATTTAGGGAATATATATGTACATGTACATGCACACCCTCCAGGTAAAAAGAGGGAAGAAAGAGAAAGCAAGTGAGATTAAAGACCTTAATCTCTTCTTTTACTAATTAGCTGAACAACAGAAAAAACGTTGTTCAGAGTCCACAGTGGGTTGGCGACATTATTGTGTTATTGATGTGCTAGTGAGTTAGTTAGACTTTAGGCTTTTCAGCTGCCTGCTTATTTTTCCTCTTTTTTTTTTTCTCAGTGCTTTTTGCATTGGCTTGTAGACATGCTACATTCCCTGAGGCCTTCTTTGTGTGTAGAATTCAGCAGGTTGATAATAAAAATGTCTCACACAAAGACAGGGCATCTGGGGTCTCATTTGCGTGCTTATTCTAGTTGTTCAGTAATCAGAAGTGCAGGTAATGCCAGCACAGTGGTGACCTGTTAGGATCAGCTCAGGACCACTCTACCATCAGAAGGAAAACAAAGGTGACTTATTATGCCACCTATCAACCCCTAATCTTGGAGTTCACATGAATACGAAGCACAGACCATACAAGTCCATCATGTGTAAAAACCCAGAGACTCTTCTGACCTCTGTAAATGGATTTAATTGCTTTAGTTCCTTAACATCCTGTTTCTATGAGGCTTAGTCAGCTTAAACTTTAAATGACAAAGGTAAGTCTTTATGTTCCTTAAATAGTGAAAATTAGTAAAAGCTTATTTTGGTTAGGACTAAGTTTAATACAGTTAGAGCACTAATTTTTGGAGAATGGTAGCTGTCTCAACAGCAGGAGAGCCTGAGAATGCTGTCCAAAGGATTTGTGTTGCACTTTTTAATTGATTGTGGCTAGGTTTTCTTTCCACAGCTGTGTAAACTCAGCCTTAGAGAAGTTCATCCAAAGTAAGTAACACCCAGGGAGCAGCACCGCTGTAACAAATCCCCATGTAAATTGCAAATATAATGCACATGGAACTTAAGAAACATGCTACTTTTTGAAGATACAGTAGACTATTCTTTATCTAAGTTCCTTGCATTCCAGAAAGGTAATAATGTCCATAATATTATTTCTACACCTCCAGAAAAATGTCCAACTAAACTGTCAGATGAAAGTATAAGCATATAGATATGCAGGCATATTTAGGGCCTTTAATTCTGTATTGGATGTATTACAAACCATTGTTTGGATTTTTTATTTATAAGGTGAAAGTAATTTAGACTATTAAATATCTCAATTTTCAACTGTACCTATACTATCAACAAGTACTTAATTTTAACGGAAAAAAACCAACTTTTCAGATGTGAACCTGTTTGGTTTTGCTTTTCTATATGCTGACTCCAGAAGACTTTTTATTTTCCCTAAAATTACCCAAGGTAACTAGGATCTGAGTGTCTCCACTTCATAGACTGATGGAATCACGGAATGGTTTTGGTTCAAAGGGACCTTTAAAGATGATCTAGTCTAATCCCCCTGCTGTGGACATGCATGGTGCATCTACTGCTTCTCTGAGGAACCTGTTGCAGTGTCTCACCACTCTCATAGTAAATAGTTTCTTCCTTATTCTTATCTAAATCTATCCTTTTTTAGTTTAAAACCATTATCCCTTGTTCTATCGCTACATGTCCTGGCAAAAAGTCTTGATCTTCCTTATAAGCCCTCTTTAAGTACTGAAGGACCACACAGAACATTCCTTTCTTCAGTCTAAACAACCCCAACTCTTTCAAACGTCTCAGGATTTTTCCTTTCAGAAATCTTTACATTTCCTGAATTGAGGATTTCAGCACTAGTTGAAAAGCAAGTGTCTTTAGGAAATGGTGTTTAGGAAGAGCACATCAGATGTTCTAAATTATCTCAATGATCTCTAGAAGTCCCTTCCAACTCCTGCGATTCTATGATTCTATCAACCCAACCATTGCTGTCCACTTCCCTGAGCATCCACAGCTGGGGCACTCGGTGCATTAGCAAGTATATCTCTGCTTAGCAAAGCTCAGAGGTAGGGAAATGGCTATTATTCCAACGAGGAGCTGATGTGGAGAGCAACAAAGAACAGACTTTGAAAAATATATAACATTCTCAAACGCAATTTCAGAGGCCAGGGCATGGATTTTATTTAATTCTAGCAGAAGTAAGGCGATACCAGAAAGTTGTAAAAGTATCTAAAACCTACTCTTCAGTCTTAGAAATTACTTTACTTGAGTGACACTACCATGTACTAAAGTCCCTATAGGAAGCAACTAATACAGTTTGAAGTATCATCACCCACTTCTGAATATATGTACCCCAATTTCTTTGGCTTCTTTCTCAAATACATCCTTATTCCAACAACTCTTGTTGATCCTAAATGATTAATCCTAAATGATTAACCAGTCCTTTTCCTTTTCTACCTCTCAAAGCATTTATTCACAAAAAAATAAGTAGCAGTGGAGGTTCATGCTGCCAATCACCCAAAGTGACATTGGTGCTAGAGAGAGAGATGAGAGGCAGGCACGATTCCCAGTATTCTTAGACTTTGAATTCCAGGAGTGTTCAGTGTTGTGTGGAGCACGGATTATGCAGCCCTCACCTCAGGCACTGATTGCGTTGTCAGTGGATGGGAGGAGGGGAAACCCTGTTGAGGACATACAGAAATATTCCAGGATTAGATCCTAGGAAATGCACGGGACTTCTGTAGGATCCTTGATTTCAGTGGAAAATGGACCAAATAGGGATCAGTTTGACCCCAGAAGTCAAAAAACCACACAACATGCAGCTTCTACTTAGTGGGACCTGCATGAGTGAGCCATTTGACCAACAAAATCTGTGCTCAGGGAGTTAGTGCAGATTTGTGTACTGCCTTTGCCACTTTTTAGAATGCTGGGCAATTTGAAGCAATATGTTTCCCCAAGATGTTCTTTCTCATTTCTACACTAAATTGGACCAGTCTGGACCTCCTGATTTGTAACCTAATTCATGTGACCTGTTTTCTGGTTAGGATTTTTTTAGTTTTTAATGATTAGCTTTGAGCTGTTGAAAACAATCATCATTTTCTAATTTGCCTCCTTTTCTTATTCTTAAAAAAGAACTTTTCACCTTTTTATTAAATTATTTGGCCTAGATTTATGACGATAAACCCTTCATAAAAAAAGCTGACACGGGCTACAATAACCTTATCCATGTTTGGTCAAATATTTTAATTCAATATAATTTGTGCATTTCTGGCACTTTACAGCGAGTAACTGACCAGATCATATGTTGCTATGGCTGGATTTCTTCAAGATCTGAAAGAAAGTCATCTTCCAGAAGTACAGGGCACCTTCTGCTGAAAGTTTTTAATCTATCTATCTATGTGCTCAGTGTTTATGTCTTTAGTATTCTTGATGTGTTTGGTTCTGCATAGCCTGCCACACACAGACTGCTGTTTTCAGACTTATTCTGCAGCCCAGTGTGACTAACTGAACTTAGCATCAGCCTGCTTTGCATCAGGCAGCACTCCTCTGATCTTCAGGTCTGACTTCAGATACATGAGTTGTCCTGTAGAAGTCCTGCCTGAACAGAGAGTGAGGTATTTACAGCACTCGGATCGAAGACACAGTCACAGAGAAATCAAACTGCAGCAGGGAGTCCACAAGACACAGAATATTAAAACATTTCAAAGAAAGAATGGCATCATGTAAGGCCTCTTAGAAGTGAAGAATTTTCAGGGATCTAACTGAGGAGAGTAAAAGAACCTTTGATAATATAATCTTAATAATTGATATTTTGCTCATCTAATACTTAATAATAAATCTCAAATTCAGTTTCCTTTTATGTAAGGTTTTGTGGGTGTTTTTTTTTTTTCTTTTCAAAAAGACTTGTGGCTGCAAGGTCTATTCTCTTGCTGTGTTTTGTCCTTGCACAGTACTTTCTGTTGCTTCTTTCTTTACTACTCAAGTAAGCATGTCAAGTAAGAATAACAATTAATCTCTGCATCCTGTATCAGAGATTTGCAGGGTCCATTAGCTGTCAGTGCTACTTATAAAGTTAATTATAATTAACAAAGGGAAACTGAGGAAAGGGAAGATAGAGCCCATTATTTTCCAAGTTTCTTTTAAAAAATGAAAAACGTTCTTTGAATTGTTACGTTCCCTATTTAAACTTTTTTAACACCACCACGTTTTGGCTTGATTTCCACAGTTGTCATCTCCTTGAACTTACTGAAAACATCCGAAAATTCACTGGCATGTTTGAAAATTTATCCTAAAATCTTTCCTCCAAATTTATCTCTCTTGTACAGATTTCATCAAAGTTCAGGTTTTGAATCTCTAAGCATCAGCCATTAAACCCTGGAAGATCAAGTAAGAAGTTGTAAACTGTCAAATGTGAGGAGGATCAGATTCTGAATTATTTTTTCTCCTCCTATTCACTGAGTGGTGGAGCTGTCCTGTTGAGTTTTTGTTCCTCCCATTTCACTCTTCCTACCAGAAGGAAAGATCAGAAAGATTTCAGTGTGCAAGCAGCAGATCTTTCAGAGAACATGAAGCTCTAGAAGTGCCCACTTACCTTACTGTCACTTAAGTTCTTGCACCATGAATTCGCTTTGCATCCTTAGAGTATTTGCTTAACCTGGCAGTTGTTTGGCTTCAGGATGAGCTAAAGGTGAGAAGCAAATAACTTGCCATAGAACTAGATTCTTATCGCTGATGTCAGTGGGAGGCATTTGGATTAGATTCCTAGCATAACGAGGGTCAAATCCTGACCCAGCTGAAATCCTTTTGGCTCAAATAGGGGGAGGTTGGGTCAAGAGCGGATAATATGAATACACAGAAATTCAGAGTGGTGATTGGTTTTGGGGGTTTTTTTGCAAAGAATAAATATCACAAAGAGAACAAAGCAAAGTTATGATTGTCACATTCAGTGAAGGGCAGCAATGAAATGAGTCACCTTTCCAGGCCAGTGGGGAACACACTGAATCAGTTAAGGCAGATTTATAGCTCTTTAGCTGTGATAAAACTGTATCAGCGTGTATATGAATTTACATAGGAGTAGAGTTTTTTTCTTTCTTTGTTTTAATGCAAGCCACATTGGAAAGTGTGCACAAAGGAGCCCCACTCTGAAGAAAGACAACTGGAACAAATTATATGCATTCAGACTTGTTAAACTGAATTGGCAGCAGAAATATTCCTGGTAACCTGAGCATTACAGCAGCATTGGTATAGTTAAGGTTATGTCAGCATTTCCATTAGAAACCCCTACTTTCAGAGGTTTGTATCTGCAGTAAAAAATCACTGTGGGTTGAAACTTGACAAGCTGTGCAAGGTCTCATCTGAGATGGATTTTTTTTTACCTTTTCCTTTACAAAATTGGGAAGAAAAATCTGTTTGAAGAGTCAAACTACAAAAGCACAAACAAAAATAGGAGCATTCTGGCTTTGATCTTTTCCAGTGTTAAAAAATCCCCATTTCTTTCTTTATAGTGTAACTATCAGATCTGCAACAAAATCTTGCTCTGAAGAAGGAATTAATCATTACACTATTAAAGGAAATGAAACATTAATTTATGGCCCATTAGATGCTTTTTCACTGCAGGACTGCCAGGGTTTTGGTCTACCTCAGGTTATAGTGAGAGATTTGTGACTAACATGAAACAAAGCCCCCAAAGGAACAGATTCTGTGTGGAAAAAAATGCTTCAGAGCAGATTTAGAAGAACAAAACATTGAAGTCAGAGTTGTCCAGAGAGTGGAATGAGTACTGGCAATTCAGCCTTCTGCTTTCTGCCACAGGCTTCTCAGCTAACAGTTTTCTCCATTGTCAGCAGAGCATACAACAGGCTATTGGCTTCAGTGGAAGCTAGCTATGCTTACTGGAGCTAACCATGGTTTTCTATAGGGTGAATGAGTAGACAAAAAGGGACCATGGCTCCTTACTTACAGGCATAAATTTTCAGAGACTAAGCTAATTGTTTTTCTAAATCTTTTCAGATTTTTAGGTGCTCAGCATCGAACTTACTGTTTCAGGGTGTGTATCATCTCTGAACTGATGCCTATATGGCTGAGGATCTTTGTGTGTCTTCTGCACTCTGGAAAGTCATAGCTGATGTTCATTAGAACTTTTTCCATTCACCAGAGAAAAGCTTGTATGGAAGTGCAAAGTATCATAAAATAGAGGAACGAAGTCTGATATTCGTGTACTGGTGGCTGAGTTGTGTTATTATTGTGAAATGAATCTCTCAGTTGGGAATGAGCTCAAACTTTGGGAAGGCTTGTTCCATTAGCTGTTTTTAAGCCACACGTCTCCATTTTACAGTGAGGACCTGGAGGCTTTGAACTTTATTTATAAGCTGAAATTTGCTGACCACAGTGAACCAATGATTAATTTGTAAGGGAGAATTTGCCAGAAGTCTCAATCTGACCTGTATGTTCTTTCAACCTAAACACGCAGTAACTGCATAGCCTCAGAAGATGTATCCCCCCACTTCCTCCTCTATCGTTTCTGTGCTTTGCATTATTCACTATGTTTATTGTAACACACCATTCATCTCAACCACAGCTTTCAAACCATCATGTGACCCCCAACAAATTCTTCAATTAAACCAGTGATAGCTTTAGGTATTCTGGGTGGAAGCTTTGAGGTTCTGAGTGGAAGGGAAATGATGGGGTTAAAATCTTTGAGGCAGTAACTTAGAGGAAAAAGTGGATTTCTGTGGATACAGCGCAAGTTTTCTGAAAAATGATATTTGGAACATGACATGAAGGGGTAGCAGAGCTTCTTGCTGTGTGTGTACGAGCCACGGTGTATCCTTTGAAGTTACTTCCCTTGTGTACCTGGGTGCAAAGCAGTAGGGTTGTTTTGTTCAAGAGAGTGCAATCCTTAACCATGTGTCTAACAGCAGGACCAAGCCCTTAGTGCCCATGCTTGGTAGTAAAGCTGATGTGATAGACAGTTATGGCCCAGAAGAAGCCTTTGATCTTGGAGGGCTTTATATGAAAGACTGTCACAGTTTCTTAGGAGTCAAGTGGGTTAAGCCTTTGAGGACTACGAGCCCCAGAATATGCATCCCACATAAGAATTAATTTTGCTGGCAGATTGGAAAACACCAGAATTTGAAAGGTTAAAAGTTGAGTTTGTTTTTAATTCCTGACATATGAATTGAAACAAAAGAAATCCAAAAGAGATTAAATACCTGGTATCGTGTTTTAAATGCCTGAATAACATTAGCTTAAATTCTAGAAGGTCTGTATTTTGTAGTCAGTAATGTCTGGAAATTAGCTGAAAGACTGGTGAGAGTTTGTGACCTTGGCCAAGACACCTAAATTCTGCCGCCCGACTCTTCCATGACTAAAATGTTCAATTCTTAGAAGCTTTGGAGATTTTTAGGCTCTTGAGTGAAAATGAAAAATACTGTTGTGTTCTTCCTCCTTTCTGTTGATCTGTCCACAGTATCACAGGGCTTTTAACATGTGTTCACATCCCTGTAGGTAAGGGATGGTGATGCTGCAACATTTAGACACCGTTTTTGTGACATGTCTTCAAAATCTGTCCTGACTTTTAGCAAGGAAAATTTAATAGCTCTTTTTTCTCTTTCCATATAATAATTACATCTATTAATGGAAGGCTACTAATTAAAGCCTTTTCCTAGTAAAGCAAAGAAAGTGTAGCAAAAAGGCAAGATGTTTCAAATCATAAGATCGTCTGACAGAAGTTGATAAGATTCAGACATATATCCCATTTCTGCTTACAGGAGATCAGCTGATATAGACATGTCAAAGTAGCATAAAAATATACAACCATTCACTACAGGCAGCAATGATGAAGCCTAGGACACGTGACCCCCTGTTACTTGAGCTACTGAAACCCAGCTCTGCCCCTTTGCCCATCAAATGGCTGAGATAGGAAGGAGTGTTACTGGTAAGAGTTGTCACAATAACAAGGCCAGATGAGCCCTCATTAATTGCCTCCTAATTGTTCCTAACCTTTTATTTCTTAGAACATCAGAGTTACTCAGAAATTAACTCCACAAAATATAGCAAGAGTGTTTGAGATGCCTTTCAGGGTAGCCTAAAAATTACTGTTATCACAGTATTCTGGTCTTTCTTACCTATCCTAACTGAAGATGACCTGGCAGGCAGTAAATCAGTAGATATCACAGAATATCTCAAGTTGGAATGGAGCCATAATTACAGGCAATTTTTACGTATTGTTTTAAGATACATGATTCCTTTCTGGAGGTTCTGAGCCTTTTTCTGTTACATTACAGTTCAGGTTTTCAGGCTGTTTCTAGATGTCCCACTAATTTAATTGCTTAATCTCAACGTGTTTCATTTTCTTTCTGTCTAAATAAGACCTCTATTGTAGAGATAAAAATACACCTCAGAATTATTGAGGTTAGGCGGGTTATAATTTCAGCATTTTGGACACCTCAGGATATTAGGCATTCGATAAGTACAACGTGCTGCAAATAGGAAAAAGCATTCTGAAACAGTAAGTGACCATATTTCTTTTCAGCATTTCAGGGAGAAGGGGTGTTGTGGTGGCCAGACCAGTAAGGCAACAGTCTGTGTCATCATATGCACTATTCAAAATCAGCCAGCCATGACAGCTCAGGAATTAGACTCCAGATTCCCCCATATGAGGGGAGAATTGAGCTTTGTGACCTACTTCAGAAAAATTAAAGTAACGACACATACCTCATTAACATGACAGCTATGGGAGGGGGCTTGGGATATAATAAAGTGCTGCAAGACCTTGGAGTGCTTCAGTAGGAAAGCTCACAAGTGTAAAATCGATGCCTTTGATACATTAGGTGGTAATGGAAGAAGCACAGCACAGAAGTGGTATGATGAGATGATTTAGTTATAGCTATAAATCTAGTGGCAGTATCGTGGCAACGTGATAGGACACAGCATTTCATAAGGAGCACGGCATAAAGATTCATGCATTACTCAAGCCTGGTGTTGAAGCACATGTGGATGGGGGTTGCGTTACTGCTATAAATGACAGAGTGGTTCATCCTGGCAAATACACTGAGCTGGTAAAACAAAGATACTTTGCAGTAAATGAGCACTTCAGACAGAGGTGCTGATATTTGAATTCTGTACAGGTATTTCTAGTTTAAAATGGTTGAGGCAAAATGAAAATCAGCATGGATTACTCCAGATTAAAACTAATGCTCACACTTCTTTGCTTACTCTGCCTGACCAAATGTGAATATTTTGCACAAATTCTCGAGAGTCTCATTTCAACAGTAAAACTACTACCACCTGATGGTCGTTTGTGCTATGTTTTCATGTAAATCAGCTCTCTTCCTTGCTACTCAGTTTACAGAACCCCTGCTCAAATCACCTTACACAACTTCTCTCCCTAAAACCAAATGGCTACTGAGACTATCACAGAGACCTCTCTTCTCTGTCGGGCTATATAGTTCCTCATTCAGGCATCTTGTTTTTAAATTCATTCTTCCTCTTAAATTATCATAATTTTTACCAACCCTTCTTTGTATTGCAGTCAGCTTTTCTACACTTCTGTAATCATGTGAGACAACTGATGTTAGTATAGCTTCACATACTCAATGACTAACCAAAGAAAGATCAGCCTTAAACAGAAGCGAGTGACATTGCTTCCTGCCATTAACATATGCTTGTTTAGGAAAAATATTAGGATTACTACAAAGGAGTAGCAAATCAGAAGAGACAAAGCAGTTTTTAGTGGTTTTTTAGAATGAATTACAGAAATCCTTATAGTTCCTGCCTGTAACTTTTCTGATACACCAATGAAACTTGAAACAAGAGGTCGTCTCAAAGGGTAATAGCTTCCAGCCAAAATGTGCTTCAGTCTGCCAGACCACCCATCCTTTCTTTATCAATGAGGTCAAAATAATAGCAGTACTTGACACTTTTACACAGATGGGTAAAATCTATTGTGTCACCAGTAGATATTTCCAGAAACCTAACCCATATAACTGTTTTTAATAGCAGTAGTAGTTATATTGTGCCTTTCCTGTATATATCTCTAAGCAATTAGGAAACAGTAGGTCTCCTGATACCTCCTTGAATCAGATAAGTGTGATTATCTCCATTTTACAGAGGTCACAAGTGACTAGCCCGAGGTCACCCAGGCATTTTGCGATACCATCACGGCAGGATTCATCTCCCCATATTCTCCTGTTTCTGTAATAACCACTACACTATGTTCTCTCCCAAAAGCTACACGGAGACACTTAACACAATTGAGCGCTTCGGTGCAATTGATTTCTAACACTCTGTGAGCCACTTCCTAGACCTGATTTCACCTGCTGAAAATGGCTGAGTATGATCAGGAGTTTTCCCCAGCTTACAGACAATGGCAATGATGGAATTAATGCATAGAATTAATGTAAAATATATAAACATGCACAGACATCCAAGAACATCTATCTAGAGCTGCATAGAATATCCTGTTTGCTAGCAGAATGAGAAGTAAATGATTTTCAAACAGAATTGTGAAATTTGTGAAGCCACCTGAAATATTTATTTGAATATTGTGTCCTAGCTTTTAGTCACATGAATTTCCGAACAGGGAATTTAGACTTGTGCTGAATATTGGGGTAGCTTCTATTTAAAACAGTTTGCTTTGTCTTCCATTTCTTCTCCATAAAAACTCTTGAGTGGTTTCTGTCAGTGTCAGTCCATGCCAGAAGTTTCTCTAATCCATCTTGGGATAAAACACAAACAATTTGCCTCCAACTAAACTGCGGGTTGGCTGCTGTCACGTGGAAAGCTGACTAAAGGCCTTTAATTTATGGAATGCTACATAGTCCTCAAAAGATTGCCTAAATATTTTGCTGCATGTCACTTTTTGCTGGAAACCAGAACACATATTTGCTGTGCCATCCATTAGGTAGAACCTCTACAAATTATTTCTGCTTCTAAATGGGAGTTTGTATGTGCTAACTGCTATCTGGCAACTTCAAACACATCTCAGAGCTCTTGCATCTTTTTTACTATTTGTCTCCATCTTGGCTTAGCATAATATTTATGTGCAGGATTTAGAGGTGGTCTTAAAGCTTTCATTATTTATTCTTTTTTCCAAATTGTCCTTCTCAGGGCACTGGAAGGGTGAAGTATTTAAGGTCCGTTTAAAGAACGTGAATAACTTTCATCTGCTCAGATGCTAAAAGAGTAGGATGTTTACATGTTACAATGATTGATAACTTATTCTGTATAAGGGGTAATGATACTGTTTGAAGTTTTACGGAATTAATTTTCCTGGAAGTTTTTCAGCACAGTAGCCACAGAAAGCTTATTTCAGATATACTGAGTAACTGGAGGAAAGAGAAAGGATCGTTAGAGATTGGCGTTAGACACTTGTGTAGCAGAAAGATAATCCCTGCACACACCTGTGCAGTAGAAACACAACATGTGGATTAGTTTTGTACTTAATCTGTCACTCTGGCATTCCCTCTGTGAACCGCCTGAGTGGTTTCTGCTGGCCCAGCTCAAGTGTCACCACAGCTTTAGCAGCCTCGAGAGTGCCAGTGGTTTTCGATACTGAACAATGCATGTTTGTTTGTTCATTTTGAGTCTGATGTCTGAGGTGGAATTTTAATGATGTGAAAAATGAGGTGAGGAAAGAGAAAATAATAACCTGAGCACTGAAATACAGCATTCAGTGCAATTTCTTAAACTTTGTGTTCACGTCTGATGCCGTTTTCACAAGCATCTCTTTGCACCGTCCCCTATCCCAGAAAGTGGATTCTGCTGTTGGTGTTCTGCCTGAGAGTGGAGCATAATTGGAGTTTTAAGTGCCTAGTCTTGCAGTTTTGATCCTTCCAGCTATCCTCTGCACTTACTGAACCACAATTTATCTTGTATTATAAGTTTCATCATGTTTTCCATTTTGCACTGTGAGAGTCCAAAGTCTTGTGCTGAGTGAGGGCACATGTATAAAAACATGAGTTTTGTCATTTCAGGAAAATTCCCCTCAACTCTCAGAGTTCTCCATACAAAAGGTGGGAAGTGAGAAAAGGAGAACTGATAGAAGGATCTGTCTGTGATTTCTGCCACTACTGTGCATTTTGTAGGAAATGGCTCACTTGGATGAAGTACTTCTTGCAGTAGTCAAACTTATGACATAAAGAGCAAGCATTAAGTTCCAATCTGCAAACATTAAGGAGAGGAGGAAGAAGAGGGTAGAAAAAGACCTAAAAGCATGGAAGAAGGCTTTGTTTCAAATACATTTGCGTTTCAGATTGACGTGATGTACTTCCTGTGGCGTTGCAGTGCTGTAAATTGGATGTGCACAGGTTGGAAACAGGTCTAAAGCAGTGATTTCTGAGCCCAAACAGAGTTGCACTTACTGCCAGAATGGTTTATTCAGCTTGCTGGATGGGAGCCAAAGGAACTGACCGCCCTGTGAGCTGAAACCAATGCCAGCCAGCCAAAGAATAACATTGCTTTGACTGAAATGGCAACTGTTTGTTTGTTCTTCCAGCAAAAGAGAGAGTTAAAAAAAAAAGCAGCTTTTAGTGCTGGTGGTGACAGGGAAGGTTAAAAATCGAAGAGGAAAAAAATAAGATTATTGTGAAAGAGGATGAAAGGTTAGAGGCAAATTTTTCTCCTTGGTTACACTTCTCTGGTCACTCTGCTGGTTTGTAATTAAAATAGAAGCTTGCTCTTCATTAGTTTTGAGAGACTGGGCTTTTTTTCCTTCTATTAAAATATGGTAAATTCTTCTGTATCACAAATTCCCTGTAATGGTTAGAATGTACTGATCCACGAGGCAGAGCAGGAACTGTCACAGCAGCATGTGAGAGTTGTGGAGGTTACAAGTCATAGTTTTTCATACGTTAACAGTAGAATACTTCACTGAGTAAATCAACAATTGAATGTGTCTTAGGGCTTGATCTCAATGACTTTAACAGGAGTTCAGGGTGAGTAAATATGCAAGCTCAGACATTTTCAGATCTTTTTTTAAGTGACTCATGGAAAGGCTGGCTTTCCCCATTATTATTTTGTGGGCTGTCCCATTGAGAGTTTGGGTAGATCACTTCTTGCACTGGGTTACATGCTGTACTGCAGAACCATTTGAGTGCCAAAACTGCCTCAGCTGGAGTACTTCTTCCTTGATGCTGCTGTTTCAGATGTACTATTTGACTTGGTCTTCTTCCTTATTTATTCTGAGAGCTTTCATACTATTTGGATGCTAATAGCTGGCCCGATCAAGAGGCACTGGCAGAGGGCTGGCAGAGTCATACTGCAGGAATCACTGCCTGCTGGATTGTAGCTGGTCTAAGGTCAGGCTGGCACCAACCAACAACCTCAGCTGGAGCCAAGTCACTGTCTGCCCCTCTTTGATGCCACACTCAGCCTCAGGGAATGTCCACCTTGCTTTTTTCTGGTTACTATGCAACTGTCAAAATTACTTTTTTTCCTCTTACTTTGTTTCTGGTGAGACAAAGTTAGGCAATATTACTGGTCATATTAGTAGCACATTTTTTCCAGCACATGTAAGGCAGATCCTAGACATGAATTTGCTATCTCTAGAGGTGTTTGGTACTTTTTTTGATATGCCAGTCCCTCAAGTTTTCTAGTTAGCCAGTATCTTCTGTCCGATTAAACAAAGAGTAAAATAAAGTTTCTAGAGCTCTTTATTGGGAAAACAGGTTTAAACATGTGACTCATCTATAGACATTCAAACTGAAGAGGAACAAACAAAATAAAAAATATATTGAAATATTGACATATGTAATTACCTTTTCAAACATCAGAGACAGACATTTTTAAAGTAATGTCAATCATGTTTTTTGGGAGTAAAGCCTTTGGAGAAGGTTTACCCAACTCTTTTGGGTTGGATTGACAAAGGGATAATAGCTAGTGATTAGTCTCGTTATTTGAATGAAATGTTCAAAGGGGAATATGGAAGATGGAAATTTTCGTTTCTACTTTCCAAATACTGCTGGAGAGGAGCAGCTGCTTAGGCAGCTATTATAAAACTTAGTGGTGATTTCTGAAATTTGAGATAGGTTGCAAGTTCTTTGTCTTCTCTTTGTATTTCAGGATTATCACCTTAATGCAATCTAATGTGTTTGGTCCTTCAAGCCTCCCCATACTGTCAGCTTTCTTTCTTCTGTCTCCTAGTAGGACTTTGGGCCAACTCCACTGTGTTGTCACGTCAAGGTTAAATTTGAGTGACCGACTGTGTATCAGGATGTGATGGGATTTGGCAGCTGCACAGTCTTCCTCCCTGAAAGCATGAATTTGCTCCTGCAATGCCAAGAATCACAGAATCTCAAGAGTTGGAAGGGACCTGGAAAGATCATCCAGTGCAAACCCCCTGCCAGAGCATGACCACCTAGAGTAGGTCACACAAGAACTCGTCCAGCTGGGTTTGGAATGTCTCCAGAGAAGGAGACTCCACAACCCATTGGGCAGCCTGTTCCAATGTTCCCTCATCCTCACAGGGATGTTTTTCCTTATGTTTCTTTGGAACTTCTTCTGTTCCAGCTTGTCCCCATTGCCCCTTGTCCCGTCATTGGATGTCACTGAGAACAGCCTGGCTCCATCCTCCTGACATCTGCCCTTTCCATATTTGTAAACATTAATGAGGTCATCCCTCAGTCTCCTCTTTTCCAAGCTACACCACTTCTCATACCATTAAGGGTTAAATCGTATTTCTGTGTGGCAATGAACTCCAGCATAGTTCAGCTTTACTCCAGGTGAGTGGAAGGACAAAGATTTGGCTCATTGAATTTATACTGCTCCTTTTTAGCAATGTGCCAGAAAGAGAGATTCCTCCTTGCACCAGATGTGCTTTGCTTTAGAATTGCCATTCTGGGCATTTAGAGGGGAGGCAAAATGACAGGCTAAGCACTAGCATTGCTAATACCACAAACAAATGTTTTCCCGATTAATTAAAATAAATTGGCATAACAAGAAACACAGTGTGCGTCCTCAAAAGTGCAAAGTTGTTTTCTAATGCAGCTTCCTGTTAGAGCAAGTACTTAAATTATCTCTGTTTGTGCTCGAAAGCAAATTTGTTTTGTGGCTTTTTTTTTCTTCGAAATCAGCATTGCTTGATTTCCATTGCTGCTTAAAAGACAGCGTGTAAAAGGTGGCTGTCCTTAACCATGAAGTGTGTTTACCCCTACACAACACAGACTGTTTCCTTCAGCCTCCCTTAAGGGTGACCTAGTGCAGCTCTAGGTAAAGAACTTTAATCTATGTTTGTACAGAATCACTCTCTTGGTTTTCATTATTTTATTATTTAAATAATAAGCTTCAGCAGTTCATGAACAGTACACTGAAAGACAAAGAGCTGTGATAGGAGGAAAAACAGCAGATTTTCCTTATTCAATACAGAGCCTAAAAAAAGAATGAATTGACGTGCTGTACTTGTCAGTCATAAAATACGGCACCACTTTCAGTAGAAATGGGAAAAGTCATATTGTTACAGAAGGAGCTACTGGCCAATTCCTTACACAAAACAAAACAAGACATTAATAGAAAAGTACAATTCTTATTTTTGGTACATTCCAGATTGGTCTGAAAATTAATTTACTAATTGCTTTTTTGTGTGTAGAATGTTTAGCAGATTGCAAACTGCCTCCTTCACCATAAGCAGGATTGGTTATTGAGTTTTTTGAGTTAGACCAAGTTGTCCTAATCACAGAATCTTAAGAGTTGGAAGAGACCTCAAAAGATCGTCCAGTTCAGCCTCTTGACACAGCAGGACTACCTAGAGTAGGTCACGCAGGAACTTGTCCAGCTGGGTTTGGAATGTCTCCAGAGAAGGAGACTCTGGGCAGCCCCTTCCAGTGCTCCCTCACCTGAACAGAGAAGAAATTCTTCCTTGTATTTCTTTGGAACCTCTTCTGTTCCAGCTTGTACCCATTGCCCCTTGTCCTATCATTACCCATCACTGAGAACAGCCTGGCTCCATCCTCCTGACACCCACCCTTTAAGTATTTGTAAACATTAATGAGGTCAACCCTCAAGCTCCTCTTCTCCAAGCTAAAGAGCCTCAGCTGCCTCAACCTTTCATCACAAGGGAGATGCTCCACTCCATCATCTTGGTGGCCCTGTGCTGAACAGTCTCCAGAAGCTCCCTGTCTTTCTTGAGCTGAGGGGCCCAGAACTGGACACAGTATTCCAGATGTGGTCTCACGAGGGCAGAGTTGAGGGGGAGCAGAACCTCTCTCCACCTACTGCCCACAGCCCTTCTAATACATCCCAGGATGCCATTGGCCTTCTTGGCCATGAGGGCACGTTGCTGACTCATGCTCATCCAGCTGCCTACTAGGACCCCCAGCTCTACACTAAGAGTTCATTCCCCAGCCTTTACTGGTACATGGGATTGTTCTTTCCCAGATGCAACACTCTACACTTGCCCTTGTTGAATTTCATCAGATTTCTCTCTGCCCAAGTCTCCAGCCTGACAGTAAAGTATTACTTGATTTGATGCTATCAGATATTGGACTGAATCCATCCTTGAATGAGAAACTTCCCATTCAATTTCCCTTCTCGCTGATCTTGCCTGAATTGGTGCTGATACTTCCTGAACTGTCAGTTTTCCTTACCAGTGCTGAGCCAATACTCAGGGACAATATCAAATGTTGTCTTTAACCAAAACATGAAACCAAAATCTTGACCATGTCATTGGGCTTCCTTGAAGATCTCATTATCTTTGTAATACACAGATATCCACTCCTCTGTCCTAGTTCCATTCTAATTTCAGTAATTCAATTCCACCCCTCCGTATTTTCCCTGTCTTTGCAATTGGTTGATGTAGTCTTAATTCTCTTCCAATTTGTATTAGAAACTTTGTGTTTACTGTTCAGTGGAGTCAAACATAGTTGGCTGAGTTACCTAGGAGAGAGGACTAGAAAATCAGGTGGTCCTTTTTTATCTTAAGAGCTACGAATCTATGCAGTGCTGTTTCATGGTCTCAGGCACCTGTGATCTGTTTCACTGCAGAAGTACTCGAATGCTGGTGATGTGTCTCCAGTGTCTCTTTACCTGCTGCAGAAGAAGATAGTGAGGAGCAGTTAGTTAAATTGTCACAAAACAGTCTAATCAGATCATCATATCTAAACAAATCATCATATCTAATCAAATGCAAAGCAGTCTTATCTTAATGCTTTAAAAGCACCTGGCCACTATATTCCTTTCACATAGCTTCAAAACCTTTGTCTCTAACTGCAGCTAGGCTGCCTTTGAAATCTTTACAGATTTTCAGAAGTTACTAGTTGAATTGTATATTGAGAGAGCAAATACTAGAATAGGAAAGTTTCTGTTGTATAAAATAAAAATCTTTCTAATGCTTTTGATTATGCATCCCAGCTGTCCTTGTTTTGCAAGTCCAATGATTTGAGTTTTTGTAAAAAATGTTTGTTTATTGGGTTTTTTCCCCCTCTCCCTGCTTTATACACACACCAAGAATTCTTTTTGTATCATAGCTCAGCTTTTATTTCCAGCAAAATAAAAGAAAACAAACCAGAGCTAATTGGCTCTTTGTTCTCCAATTTTTGACAAGTGACAAACACTGAGATCAGATTGTAGTGCATATCCTGCAGCAGTCATATGGAGCCAGAGCTAGTGAATTGTGAATTCTCCGTAACAGGCTCCCACTTCTCATCTTGCTGCTTGTGTTTTGGTTATAGGTGCTCTGCCCTATGGGTTTGCCTTTATAGATTCTACGTCCCAAATGCCTCCTCTCACAATTTAAGTGGTAACCTATAACCTACCAACATGATGTGAAAAATAGCATTCAGCATTTAGACTTAGCTCTTTGTCTGTATTTTTTGCTTTATTTTATAGAATCATAGAATGGTAGATTTAGAGATCATCTAGTCCAACCCTCCTGCAGAAGCAGGTCCACCTAGACCAAGTTGCATAGGAATATATCCAGGTGGGTCTTGAAGACCTCCAAGGAAGGCGACTCCACACCCTCCCTGGGCAGCCTGGCCTGAGCTCCCTCACCTCACAGTGAAAGAGTTTTTTCTTTTATTTAAGTGGAACTTTTTTGTGTTCGAGCTTCATCCCATTACCCCTTGTCCTGTCACTAGATACAAAAGAAAAAAGGGATTTCCCATCTCCTGACACACATCATTTATATATTTGTAATTAATAAGATACCCCCTCAGTCTCCTCTTTGCTAGACTAAACAGCCCCAGTTCCTGCAGTCTTTCCTCATATGAAAGATATTCCAGTCCCCTGATCATCTTGGTGGCCCCCGCGCTGGACTCTCTCCAGAAGTTCTCTGTCCCTCTTGAGTTGAGGAGCCCAGAACTGGACACAGTATTCCAGATGAGGCCTCACCAGGGCAGAGTAGGGGAGAAGAAGAACTTGCTGGCCACACTCTTCTTGATGCATCCTAGGATGCCATTGGCCTTCTTGGCGACAAGGGCACATTGCTGGCTTATGTTCAGTTTATTGTCAACCAGGACTCCCGGGTCTCTCTCTGCAGAGCTGCTCTCCAGAAGGTCAGCCCCTAGCCTGTACTGATGCTTGGGCTTGTTCCTTCCCAGATGCAGGACTCTGCACTTATCCTTGTTGAACCTCATGAGGTTCCTCTCCCGCTGAATGGCAGCATAGCCTAGGAAATGGTGAAGATTTGGGGAATACTCAGAAGGCTGAACTCCAAGACAACCAACCAAGACACCTGCTGTTTTCTGATATGTATATAACTATGTCAAAGTCTGTCCAGTGCTTGCTGTTCTGAAGGGTCTGGTCCTATTCATGGTTAGACCAAAGCAAAATTCCTGTTGTCTTCATTAAGACTGGACAAAGGCCAAAATTTCGGTAATCAAAGAAGGAAGACATTTCCTTTAGTGAATTAGGTCAGAGTTATTGCCATAATTTTGTCTCTGTCCAGCCATTCCTTGTAATAGTCAATGGACATTTTGCTGCTGGGGAGAACATTGCATCTTATAGACCATGTAATTAAGAAGTTACTCATTACGTTCTATGTTCATTCTCCTTTGTGCAGGACAATATGCCCCAGCTATGTTGTTAAAGCACTGGAAACTCCAATGGAACCAGGGATGAAATTCCACAAGGGTTTAGTTGAAGTCCTGCTGCACTATGTTATCTACTTTATTATTTATTTATCTTTACTATAAATAGTCTTCATCACCAAAAACATATTGGTAGTAAGATGGCATTATTTTCTCCTTTTAATGTACAAATGCCCTGTTTTCTGCCCATGAGCAGTTTATATAACCATGTGAATGAACAAGAGGGGATCATGTGAATTCAATTTAGAGATCCTTCCCTCTCCACCCCCAGACCTGGAGCCAGCACCAGCTATTCCATCATAAAAAATGACAGTTATTTTCAATTTTCATTTGTCTCCCCCTGTAATTCTCCCCTCCTTGCTCTCTACTGTGTCTCTGTAAGCAAAGGGGAACTTCTGATTCCTGAACAGCACTTCCTAGGCACAGCCAACACTACCTTTGTCCAGCACACTCTCTTGCACTATCTGGTTGTTTGAGCATCAGGGAAATGGAGGAGAGGCTGGGACTTCTCTTGTCAGTTTTGAGTAAACATCATGTTGCAGTTTTAGACTGCAACTGGTCTCAGAGGAGTTTTCTGAGCCACAGAAATGTGGCTTGAAGCCACATACTTAGGTGTCAGATAACTCAGAAAAAGACCCAGGGGCCAACTAGGGCCTAGCTGAGTACTTTTTCTTTTAAGGGAGAGCTGATGGGGCATCTGTGAGGATTTTGTTCCCCTCCTTTATCTACTCTGTCCTCTCTAGACTGTGCAGAGACTGTAAAGCTTAATTTGCTGAAGTATGACTTGGTGGTATATAGTTGGCAAGTGGTAAGCAAAGGATTTTCCTCCGTTGTTGAATCTTAACATTTAGTAGTCTTCACTGTTCAGAACTTTCTTCCTTTCTCTTTAGTAAGATTTGAATGTAGAGACAACCATCCAATGTTCAAACAACTGCCATCAGTTAGAAGACTGAGTTAGGGAGGAAGGAGGTTTCTGTCCAGTTCATTGTGGCTGTAAATGAAATGAAATGGAAATATCAGGAAGACTGAGTGGCACCTTTTGTTTTCCTTTTTTGTGGTAGAGAAATGCTGTCCTCATGGCTACTTCTCCAACTCAGTGCCCAGAAATGTACGTCTCAGGACCTCCTCAGCCACCAAGAGCAACAATTAAGTCTTACAGCCTTATTCACTAAACATCAAGAGAAATATGGTCATTGCAATGGCAAAAGCCATCAGGCTGGCTAGGTGTGTCACTGTTAGGAAAGCTCTTCTCATCTTTGCAGATCATCTTCTAGATGGCTGTGTCCAGTGCTTTACTTGTAGGTCAATTTGGGCTGTTGAGTTTGGTAGACTCTGTTTGAGCTGATATTACTCCAACCTTAAGCAGCAAGTCCATATCATAGAATCATAGAATGGTAGGGGTTGGAAGGGACGTTTAGAGGTCATCTAGTCCAACCCCCTGCAGAAGCAGGTTCACCTCACACAGTGGCCTTGTGTGAGTTGCCCTGTTGCTTTTAAAGGACACTAGAGGATGAGGTGAGATTTATTTACACATATAAAAAAGTACCTAGCAGGCAAGCAGCCTCACTCTTACATTTGCATGATATATAGAATTAAAGAATCATTTTGATTAGAAAAGATCTTTGAGATCATCGAGTCCAACTAACACATTAAAGACACTGGTGCAGACACTTTTGCACATTTTACTAAAGATATGCTTTTCAGGAGTGCCAGGGTGATGCACAAACCTGAGTCACAGTAACTTTTGGGAACACTTACACTCTCAAATGCATGGACCACTTTTGAAAATGAAGCCTAACATGGGCCTATGGGTTTCTAGAAAATACATCTCCAATGCTTGGGAGACTCTTGACCTCATCATTTATCTCTTGCACTTTCACACTCCTAAATGTCTTAGTGAACTCGACCCTGTACCCATTAAACCTTAGAATTTACCACTGTGACAACAGCTAGCTTTAGTGCTTCGTGCACACAAACTACAAAGTGCCACTTAAAAGCAAATGAAAACGAATGAGGAGCTATGTCCCTACAAGTGTACCTTGTGTCACAAATCGCAGCCATAGGGGAGCTGATAATTTAAGAGGGAGCTGTTTCTGTCACTTCTGTAACGCTGACTGTATGCTGTTCAGAGGGAAGGTTGGCACACAGGAGAGGCTTGCTTGAAGCTATCATAATGATGAAGTGAAATTTAAAATTACATTAGATGTTTGCTTAAGAAACAGCAGATGAGGCCCTGCGGATTCTCAAATCCTCCTTGCTACACTGTAAAATGAAACCATAGCCATTTGTTATTCTTCTACTGGCGTCTAGGAAGCCGAGGCAGAAAGGGATGACCTTTTAATGATGCTTTCCGGCTTTTTAAGAAGTTGAATGTGTTGCTATTTTGGTTCCATCCAAGGTTCTGGTCATACAACCATATGAAGCTGCCTTTTCTTCACTTGAAAGTTTGAAGTGTTTTCGGTAGTACATCAATGAGATTTTAAAGGCATGTGAGCCCTCCTTTACAGATTTTGCATAAATATATCAAGTCATTTGAGGTAATATAGTTGGAGCTTAATTTAAAGTCTCTCATAATGGCATGAGAATCACCAAATGAATTGGAAACAGGACCTCTGATTGCTCTGAAACTCTTACCTGATATACTGAGTAAGTGGCCCTTCCTTCATTGAAGGAATGCCACTTTTGCCTTAGCTTACATAGTAAGATATAAATTAGGGCTCTAAAGGATTTAAATGATTTAAATACAGGTTTGCAATTTCCCCAGTGATTGCAGTATAGTTTTTCCCATTGCCAGGCTAATTTTAATTAGACTTAGAAACAGAGACTTCTCAGTAAAATAAGATCCCATGAAGGGCCTTTGTTTTCTCAGTATTGTGACTAAAAATGGCACATTTTGCTCTAAGGTTGTGTATAGCCAGCCAGCATTTTCTAAGTTGTGAACTTTTGACACCCAAGGAGAATAATTCCTGCCAAACAAATACTTGCTGTTCAGATTCCTTGCATGACTGTATTCATGCAAATATTCTTCATAGTTCCTCATAGTCCCAACTATGAAGTAGTGTATTAAAAACCATTATAACACAGTCACTTTTCTCTGTGTTTCAGATCATTAGCATAGGTCCAACAGTACAGAGGACCAATTTCCATGATAAAGAAAGTCCTCTCCCATTTAATCACTTGCCACCAAATGAACCATTTAATGCCACATTCAGACATATTGTTGGAGGATTTCCCAAGGCTCCCCTTGATCCACTTACACTCCCTTATCTGCCTTTTGTCTCTTGTTAACCTGCTTGCTTTTTATAAGGGGAGGGGGGTGGAGGAAGGAAAAATCAAATCAATTGCAAGAGGCCTGCAGCTGTTTAATTAAACTTTTTTTTCCCTCTTCAAAAGTTTCTTGAGATTTCTTGGGGCTTCTTAGCAGGGTCTAATCACTATAATTTATCAGATTCTGTAATTACCTGCCTCACATGGACATGGCTTGATTGCTGCTGCTTTGTCCGATCTAGTTCAACTTTAAATGACAGATGAATTTATTCTAGATGAATGGCTTGTGCAGTGGGAGCCGTGTCAGGGTGGTCTAGATTTATTTGCAGCTTTAAAAGCTTCTAAAACAAGAGCAAAACATAGTTCAAAGTTCCCAGAAGAGTGGAGCTCTAAGGCTTCTGTATTTATATACTGAGGACCACCTCCTCTAACCTTTGCTTTGAATAGAGCATATGTGGTACTCATTTGGGAGTATATGGGTAAGTAAATTCTATTCAACAAGAATAAAAAGCTGTGGAATATGCCCCAGAAGGTGTATGGAAACCACTGTCATTTTGAATAATGATTCCGCACTGACAAATTCAAGGATACGGTAACAGTGCTGTTTAGGCCAGGAAATTGAGCATTTGACTCTAACTGTGTTTAACTTAGTTCTGTCTGTGCCTAAATAGTGTTAGAGTAATAGGAATGTTCATGCAGCAACTGTCCAGTGGGTCCAGTCTCTTTATGTCTGTCCTTGGACCAAAACTTTCCTGGGCAATGAGACTGGGTGTCAAATGACAACCTGCATCCATACAAGTAAATCTACTAGCCTAGAAACCAGGGTGGCTGTGTATTCATGGGCCGTTGGCCATTGCTCCTGGATTTCCTTCTCTCTTGAATCATGTGGACAGAACTGTGGCAGAAAATGCTGGTGATACCATCTGCCCCACTAATATGAGCGATGTGCCCATGGATGAGCACCATGACATCAGAAATCAGGCGTCATCTCAGTTTAAAGCTGGACTGTGTGATAGTTTTTCTAGCATGTGCTTCTTTAAATGATATTGAGAGAATAGGAAAAACTTTTGTGAATGCACAAGTCAGTGAGAATGTTGTTTTCCCTACCATATTGTATGTAAGGTAGGAATTGTATATATAATTCTATGTGAAGTAGCAGTGGTACAGCAGAGAACAGACACTCATGAAAGAAAAGATGAAATAGAACAATCAGTCCCTTCAACTCCCATTGCAAGATTGCTTCCTGCAGTCCAGTTTTATATACTCTGTACTCTTGTTTTTAATGTTCAAAGCAATGAAGTTTCCTTTAAACATAATGTGGAATTAAAGAACATTAAAAACACATCTGAAGATGCAGAAAAACGACAGTCCATGCTTATAAAGTAATACATAAAATAATATTTGTTTAAACACTGTACTCCCTAGGACAGCCTCATTTCCTAAGGGTCTCGAGAGGAGAGCAATCACACAGAATAATCTTGTTAATATAATATACATCAGTGCAATGCAAACAATAAATACAGAACATTCAGACTAGAAATTGCAGTAACTATGTTAAGCAATCACAATTTTAGTTCATTATGCACTGACAAGCTTCTTAAGATAAAGATACACATTTTTAATAATAATATTTAACAGTCACAGAACATGATTCATCTACACAGTAATTCAAAAATAATACTGTTTTAATCCAAAAGATATGCGTAGGTAAATGCTATAAACCTATTGCACAGATGGAAAGATTTATAAGGGTTAAATAGCTTGCCTTGGACTACAAGGATAGTCACAGTCAGTTGGAGATGAGGATTCATGCTGCCCAGATTCATGATTCATGTTTAGACTTTTTTTGACCGGTAAATTGCTGGAGGAATCTCTGGAGCCGTTTAGCCTCTTCTATGGTTTGTCCCCAGACTCTATACATTTCTGATGCTGTCCTCTTCTTCACTGTTTTTCTCAGCTGAGGAGGCCTGTATATCTTCCTTTTTATGCAAACATAAGGCTTCCTGTAAGGCCAATTATTTCTTGACTTTGCATTAAAGTAGCTATTTAGATAACAGGAGAGATAATTCCCCTAATTAGTATCTTTAGATTTATTTTTCTTGCAATCTTGTAAGAAAATCTAGCCAGATCTCGGTCTCTCTGTCTTTCACCCCTGCATGTCTTGAGATATAAATTCAGGATTAACATTTCTCTTCATCTTTCCTTTATCAAATGTTTATTCAAGCAAGGGAAACAAAGAGGCACGGTTGTAAGCTTTAGGACACCTACTGAACCTCAAACCTACTCCTGCAGACTTGCAGAAATTATTATATGGGAGATTATTCTGTATTTGGAGCTCTCTTTGAGTGAATTTTACTTTCTTAATAGCCACATATGCAGTTTACAGCCACTACCTAGGATAAGAACTTAGTAAAAGTAGCTACCTCTTGGTAGTCCCAGGAATCCTTTTGACAAAAGGATTAGTCCAAATACTATGATGAATTCACATGGTAAAAAGGTGGAATGCTTAAGGACCAAAGTTTTCTATAATTCAAGCACAGTTGATGCCAGTCTTGCAGTTTTGAAATCAGTATGGAAAAAGGAAGGCTACATTTAAGACCAGATAGAATATATTACATTTGGATTGCTTATCTATATTTATCATGTGAATATGGAGCAAGCAATGAATGAGGAGTACGAAAATGACATTTCAGGTCAAGAAAGGCTATTAAAAGTGCCTCCTAAGCTCACTTTATATCTTTTTTTGTGTTTTGTACTTGAACCAAATTCCTGTTCCATCAAGGTTTTTTGACAGAGAAGAACTTGATTTTCAGAATTTATCAAAATCCCTGTTTCCCAAAAAATTCAACAGGAACTGACTTGTCCTGTATTTCAGTATAGGAGACCCAGCCTGGGAGAAGCTTGGTCATATAATTAAACTTGTGTTGTATGTGAGTTTGTGATATCATGCCACTAAATATTTCCTTCATTCGACTGGACAGACACTCACAAAAAATGGTTTTATGGCACTCTTTGTGTCCTTCTCATTCTTGCATTGAGTTATCTACATCAAAAATAGGAAATAAGAATGGTGATTTAGTTTGATGGCTACATTGAAAGCCTGCTCAAGATGCACTATACAGTGAGGCTTTTTCACTCTATTCATCCTTGTCTTGGCATTGAGAGCTGCTGGGGACAATTATAGAAATGTTACCACTAGCCTGTAGAACTGGACATTTATTGATGGGTTAAAAGACAGCAGAATTAGAGGACTATGAAATGCTGAATTTAAGAGTGATTGTTAGCAGCTAATAGGGTAAAGGAACATTGTGTCTGGCACATGATAGAAAGATGGTACATAAGGTAAAGTTGCTGAAATGCAACTGAGGAATAAGACCATGATTTACAGCAATATCTATACTATTATTTCAAGTGTTCCCTTCACAATAAGTTATTTATCTTCCAAAAGTGCAGGAATCTAGCAATGCAGATGTCAGAGCTGATGGTTGCCTGCGGTTACAAGTGCACAGCTTTCATGAACTCTTCAGTGCCTGTGACCAAATACACCATCTGGGTTTTCTAGCCTATGCTGCTTTGCTTTACTTATGTTCTTTTTTTTCCCCTTTTCCGTTTTCTTCTATCTTTTCTTTGTTTGGGCTCTGCAGAGAGAACCTTTGTTTGATTCTCTACAGAGAATGCCCTTTTCCCTGCTCATAGCATTGTGGCTAGTACTTTTTATCACTGACTCTTCATTAACTCTTTCCACTGGCTTTCCATTGCTTGCTTCCCAAGCCCCAAAGTATGGCTCAGACACTTGTGCATACCTTCTTCCTTGTAAGCCTTTCAGTCTGTCAGTAATGCCAGCTACAGTATCACCTTCCCCTGCATGCACTTCTGTCCTTGTGGGGGATTCAGGGTCCCTGTCAAGGTTTACCATGTTTGCTAACCCACCTCCCTCAGATCCTTGCTGAAAAACTTTCCAGCCATCTGTCCACAAGAAACTAGTTTATCCCCTTGTCCAAGTAAAAACCTCGTAAGCACCAAGTTTATGGGTTGGAAATAATTTGTGCAGTCAAAAAGCACAAGACAGTTCCTCTTATTTTCTAAAACCATCTAATGTTTAGGTCTTTCTACCATGAACTGGCTGAGACTAGAGGACTGCTCCTCTGTAAGTCACTAACAAGTCACTAACTGACTTAATGGCTTGACTATGTTAATGTCACTGTGACTGTTCCTTGGCTTTTCAATTAGTAATCCTAACTGTTACTTAAAACGTAGCTAGAAGTTCTGTAGGATCTCAGCTTTGATTGTTGGTAACTTGCAGTAGCCCTTGAGGAAATCCGGCCTGAACACCTTCTTGGTGCTTTTCAGGCAAGGGGAAGCTGGAACTCAAGAGCATCTCATTGATGCAGTCTTTATGGCTGGAGAAACTGCAATTAGCTGTAACCACCATGTGCTGGAGATACCAAGGAGGTATAGCCCAGAGTCACCAGTATGACCGAGCCTCATGCCTGCTTTGTAGTCCTTGGCAGTGAAGTATTATCTGAGCACTTCACATGAATATGTTTATCCTCCCACTATGGCTGAGGCAGGACAGTGCTGGTAGTAGGACTGCTAGAGGAGTAGACTCTGTGACATGTAATGAGCAGATCTGGTTCTCTCCTTCAGTGGGTGATTTTCTGAATACTGAATGTGGATCTAACTCACATCTGAATTATACCAGAGAGAGTCTGCTGAAGTTAATAGATTTATTCTAGACTAATGTTAAGTGTATCACAGATCAGATTCTCTTTCATACAGAATTCATTATACAATCAAGTTCTCCTCTGGTCAGACCCAGTAATAACTATACAACTTACTGTAAAATATGGTGCACTATGAGAAATAGCTCCACAGTGAAATTTGTTACAGTAACATACAATTAGTTTATACACTGACACTGAATAGCAAAAGGATGTTGAAACAAAATCCAAACTCTGCAGGAGTAGAGACATTTAAGGTCTCTGAGAAATACCTTGTAGCAGCACTTGTCAAATTTCTTTTCAGCTGTATTTTCCCCTGTGCATGCATGCTGTAGGAGTTTTTTAAAGAAACACTGTTGCCCAAGGGCCTACCTTTTAAAATGTCTTTCAGTGGATGCTAAAAATAATTCTGTCATTGTCATTAGAGGCTTGGAGTGCTGGATCAAAAGTTGATTAAAATATTTAGCGCTGCAGAGGTAATTTTCTGCACTCTCAAATTGCTGATATACGTAGCAGTCCTCATTGCTGAAACTTTTTGAACCTTGATACATTCTCAAAAACTTTGTCTTCATTTGGACTCAAATATAAATTTTCTTCTCAGTTATTCCTGTGCAAAAAGGTACCTCCCACAGAGGCAGGAGTGGGATTTTGAGATTCTGAGTGCAGCTTCAGTGCTCTGATGTTTGTGCCTGAAGGCCAGCACCAGCTGGTAGAAGAAAAGGTGAAGGAGAGATCAAGAGGGAAGAGATGGTATCTTGAGGCTTCTGCAGCCCCTATTCTGTCTCAGACTGCTTTGATAGAATAATTAACCAAATTCCAATCACATACACTTAAGTAGACCCAGTAAGATCTATAAATTGTCTTTACATCAGTTTGGCTTCAAATGTTTTATATGTGATAATATCTGAGGGTCAAATAAACTGGTTTAGCTCTCACTGTCCAGGTTATGTCAGCTGGTTTGCTAAAATTGTAAACTGGACATGCTTCATGTGAGACTATAAGCAATGTTACTTTCTACCTGAACACTATTGCAAGTATTCCAAAATAGCAATTTAAAGCAAATATATGAAAGCATTTCCAATTCCAAGAGAACACAAGCATATGGAATAGCATATACTGCAACACATTTTCATTTCCTTAACTATGTCTACTTCTGTTTTCTACACCAAATGCATCTGACTTGGAAGCTGGTGAAAAAAAAATACTTCCAGTAATACACAATCATGGCACATCCATGCACTTATTCTGTAAAAGTTCTTGCTTTTTTTCAGACTAGGATTCTTCACAGAAAGAACTGGTAATTACACTTGTCACTCTCTCACTTGGCTACAGCTGCAAAGATATAATACAGTAGCAGGCTCATCTTTAAAATGGTGTTGACTCAACTGTAAGTCCCAAAGGTCACCATCATTAAAATCTAGGGCATGAGTTTTATACATGTCACTAAGATCATGCAGATGAAGAAAAAAATCTACAGGGAAAGAGATTTCAGGAGCCTGTAATTCTCCTAGCTTTCAAACCACTGATTGTGTAATGGCTAAGCTAGTGAGAGCTGCAGAAAATACAAATATAGGAAAAAAGAAAGCCAAAAATATGTTTAAGGTCAGTCAAGGCAAATAGCACTTGCGTTGTAAGGTCAAGGCTATCCTTGGTCTTCAGTGCCTGGGCTTTCTCATGTTTTCCTTCCTCCCATGGGACAATGTCAAGCTTTATTATTCATATGATAATGACTTATAACAGAGAAGTGGCAAATATAGTCACTGAGCCTCTCTCCATCATATTTAAAAAGCCATGGAAGTCAGGCAAAGTCTCTAGCGAGTAAAAAAACTGGAAGCATCACACCCACATTTTAAAAGGGTAAAAAGGAAGACCCTGGGAGCTGTTGACCAGTCAGGTCATTACGTACCAGGTAAGATTATTGAACATATTCTCCCGGAAGTTATGTCAAGACATGGATGATAGGGAGATGATTAGAGACAGCCAACATGGCTCACAAAGGGCACATCATTTCTGACTAATCTGGTGGCCTTCTATAATGGAATGACTGCATTAGTAGATAAGGGAAGAATATCCTTGTTGGGAAGTTGGAGAGATGTGAGTTTCATGGTATGGTGGGCTGACCTTGGTTGGCTGCCAGATGCCCACCAAGCTTCTCTCTAACTCCCCCTCCTAAATAGGACAGGGTGATTAAAAGATGATTAAAAGCTTGTGGGTCGAGATAAAGACAGGGAGATCACTCAACAATTACTATTACAGGCAAAAGAGACTCAACTAGAGAAATTAATTTAATTTCTTGACAATTTAACAGAATAAGTTCAAGATAAATAAGAACAAATCTGAAAACACATTCTATGCTTCTGTGAGAACACTGAAACAAAGTGCCTTAATGTGTGTTTATCCAGGCAGTGACATAAGCTCTACACCAACCTGAAGTTAATCTATTCACATGTCTAACTACATATAGAATTCACTACATTTTGATGTTTCAGAGTTAGAATAATTTCTTGGCATATATTGATTCCTGTGCTATATATTAACTATCAGATCTCTTTCTTGCCATTTTGTATATGTTCTATGCAATATCCCGATAAGCTTTTGTAGTGTCTTCCCTACCCCTGTGCCCACCAAAATCCTTCAATATACTTCTGACACTGCCTATTTTATGTCAAGTTACAATGTTTTGTTGCTGTTTACAAAAATGGCACAGATGGCACGGAATGGTCTGTGAATACCTGTCGAGGGGGTGTGAAGAGGAGGGGGATGGAAAAGAAAAAATAAGAGAGTTGTAATTGCTATAATAGCCTGTCAATGAGGAAACAGATAATCTGAGTAACAGTCAGGAAATTTTCTTTAAGATCTATCTCTCAGCTTGACCTCACTACAACCAGGTCAGACAAAAGTCCCAGACTAGTGGGTAAGATGCTATCTTGTATGAGTAGAGGAAGAGGTTGATTCTTAAGGAGAACCTGATAGAAGTGTTGCTACTGATTTAATTATGATCACATTTGGGCGTAATATGTTGCCATGGCAATTGTCTCTTAATTACTGAGTTCTCACAGGGAATTTAGAAATGAAAAACAAACAAAAAATCAGCAGAAATGTTTGATCTTTTCTACCACAACTGCAAATGACCAAGTTTGATGTAGACATGATTGGGAGATACTCTATGACCCATAGCATATGAGTTTCATTTAGATGATCCTCATGGTCCTGGCAGCAAAACTAGAGAGTCTATAAAGGGAAAAGGAGGAGAGAGATAAGAAAAGTATGCCTAAGAATGTAATCATTTATGAGTTAGTGAACTAGATTCTGATCTAACTAATACCTTGGCTTCAGTGGAATTTAGTTTGGATTTACATTGGTGTAAACAGGATCATATCTGATCCATATCTGGATCACTGAACCTTATCTAGCCACGAGAAATGTACCTGACATTTCCTGTAATGTGGTATATTATGTGACTGTAGTATTTGCTAAATCTCATGACTTAAAACTTAGTCATCCTGTTTTGGAAGGGCAGTTAATAGGGAAACAGGATTTTTAAAAATGTCATGTTTGATGTCTTTCTTTCAAGGGTAACTTCCAACCTACATCAGATTGTGGTTTCATTCTAATTTAAATCATTACATTTAGGGGAGGACAAGGTAATCCATCCTGAAGAAAAAAAATAATCAATGCAAGTAGGTGTAATTAGCAGTACTTTCCTCTGGTAAGTCAATGGTGTAGAAAGAACTGAAAAACCACTGCAGACTACATTTGTACTTTCTAATGTATTGTGACTCCCTCAGTTTCTATAATGAAGTTGTTTAGATCTCCTCTAGGAATGATCTATCTTTTTTTCTGGTTAAACATACTGACAGGCTCTAATATGCCACAAATAATTTTATCTATCAAGAAAGATCCAGACGCAGAGACTCATGTGGGCAGCAGGAGTTTTAATTTTCTTATTTGTTGAAAACCAAAATAAGCCTTTGATGAAGTGCTTACTTCACACTTCCATATTTTATACTGAGTTTATTACATATATTCATAAGTGTAAATCCTTGGGGATATTCTGTCTAAATCTGAACTTACTCCCAGTCCCCAGTAGGCTAGATACAAAGATTTGTGTTCTGTATATGTTGTTGATTGCTCCTTTGCATTCCTTTTGATTTGCCAAGAGAGTACTCTTTTCTTGACAGCTTTAGTAACATAAATTAGAAGAAGGAAATAGTAGTAGCCAAAAGATGAGAATGAGACTACTCCATGTGTTTAAGTTTCTCCACTAGTCAGGTTACTTGTTTCATAAACTTGAGCTAGTGTGAGTAGAAGTAGCATAAATCAGAATGTGAAATGAAAAAAAACAACAAACCCACAATTCTTTTAGAGAGTTCCTAAGCCACATTTTCTGGATGTTGATGTAGAAGCAGATATTTGACCAATAATATCTTAATGTAATTTTGTAGAGACTTTGTCTGATCATTTTACGTACTCGTATTAGTTCAGAATACTTTGCTCTGGATGCCAAGCAGTTTTGGAGTATTTCTTTTTCCTCCTCCATTACACCTTGCTGGACAACTTTTTCCAGTCTTACCTTAAATTATCCAGCCTTGAGTACTACCTCTATAAATTGCATCAGCAAGCAATAGAACAAGAGGAAATGGCCTCAAGTTGCACCAGAGGAGGTTCAGGCTGGATGTGAGGAGGAATTTCTTTGCTGGCAGAGCTGTCAGGCATTGGAAGGGGCTGCCCAGGGAGGTGCTAGAGTCACCATCCGTGGAGGAGTTTCAGAGCCGGGTGGATGTTGCACTGAGGGCAATGGGCTGGTGGCTGATAGGGCTGGGACAAAGGCTGCACTCCATGAGCTTAAAGGTCTCTTCCAGACAAAATGATTCTATGATTCTGTCTGGGCAGGTCTTCAGAAATGCCCAGGATCAAATGCTTAAGAGCATCATACACACATGTATAGAGTAGCTTTCACAGCTACAAGCAAAAGAGAATTGCCTGCCCTGGGATTTTTCCATATAAAGATGTCCAGCTCTCCTTTTTGTTGCTGATCAAAGGTCTCCATGACTGAAGCTGTGTTTTACTAGAGTTATGAGGAATCAAGTTGGCATAATTCTGACCCTGGCTCAGAACTAAAACCCAATTGCTTCTGATATCGTAGAATCATGGTACTGAGATCTGTGTGGTAGATGCCAGTCTGGTATCATACCCCATCATCAAATACTACTCTGCCATCTGTCATAGCACTGACCCCCACGGGAGCCAGCTCTTTTGCCTGGATGAGTGCATTCAGCATCAGACAGATCGGGAAGCTCTACACTTGCCCACTGAAGCTTAGAGCACTGTGTGTTTCTGTATCAGAAATTTATAGTACATGAAAGCTTATGAGAGACTGTTCAGATCACTAGTGAGCCAGAGTCTTTGCTAATTTTCCCTCAGAAAACCACTCTGTTCTCTTTGTTGTGCCAGACGCTGAGTTTCTAGACAGCCTTTCACTGCTCATCGAGCTTTAACAGCTAAGTTGCCTTCATCTGCAGATAAGCCATTTGAGCTAAAACACTGTTCCACATCAACCAGAGCTTCCTTCTGCTTCCGTACCTGTTCATTTGGCATGCTCTGTAGGTAGAAACCTTTTTGGCATCAGCAGTCAGTAAACAGATAAAAATACTATTGATCCTTGTGCATCGGTCCTTGCTTGATTTTCTAGAGACAGTAGTCACTAATGAAGGATGCCCGTAGCAACAGCCAGAGACAAATTCTGGAAAGGATGAATCAAAGTTCCTTGATTTATTTGGATACAGGTGTTATTAATCTGCCAGCCTTCAATTCTGAATGACTACTTATCAGACATCAGTGGTGTGATACAAACTTTTAATTAATGTGAATTCCCGGAATCTGTTGAGATTCCCACTGGACTGCAGAGGGATGCTCAGAGTTACTACAAACTTTAGTGACTGTAGTATGCATATAGAGAATACATCTCCTCTCTGTTTTGTTTGCTTCCAGTGTGTCATCCACAGTTTTGAAAACTTTTGTCATTATGACGAGGCATTTGACTTGAGAAGCCTCTCATCATAAGATGTATGTTTTTTTCTGTGGATGATCTCATGTTGGCCACTTCTGGCTGCTTGACTGGGGAGCAGAGGTCTAAAAGATGACAGAATGACAGAATCATTTGGGTTGGAAAAGACCTACAAGATGATCAAGCGTAACCATTAACTCAGCACTGACATAGCCACCACTAAACTGTGTCCCTAAGCTCCACATCTACATGTCTTTTGAATATCTCGAGATACCAAAGTGCTACAAGTTTTGTAGAAATTAGTGCCTTTGTAGAGGAAAGGACAAGGAGAATTTCACTGATGTCCATTCAGCAGCCTGCAGGTCAGCAAAAATGTGTGTACTACCAACCAGCACCCAGAAAACTACACATTATTTCTTCCATTGTTGTGGAAATAACTTGTTTTCAAGAATCATGAAAAAAATACCTCCAGAAAGCTGGATCCTAGCCATAACCTGAGTCAGATATTCTCTGTAGTTCTATGTTTTCTCACTTCACTCCATTTGAAGCACTCTTGTAGAAGGCTGTTTCTTGGCCAGTCTTCCTACCCTACTGCTGCAACACCATGTTGTCTTTGGATTCAGCAGTTACAGAGAGACTATGCAATTGCTGGTCCACACTGCCCATCAAGCCTTGCACATGGGAATAAAAGACCATTCAAGGTGCATCCTTCATTTCAGCATCCAAAAAATAATGATCTTGAATACATCTGTGTCCATCAAGAATGGAACTAAAATGGACAAGAGATCTTGGAGATTTCCCATTACTGCCATCCAAACCATTTTGTTTTGAAAGTCTGAAACATTTGATCTCAATCATCCAATTTTAATTGCCATCACAGAATCCTGTGTCCTACTGGTCTAATTTATTTCCCTGTTCTTCTGATACTAATCTCTCTACCACAGCAAAGCTTCTACCAAGTCTTTGACATACATATTCCTAGCAAGAGGCAGGCTTGTCCTAGAGAAATGAAATGTGTAAGTGCCTGTGTACTTAGTCACAAATCTTTGTGCTGAACTTTGTTTTTGTGACTTCAGAGTTCACTATTTTAATGTACAAATAGAGCACAGGTCCTTTCATCATTTCATTACCTTTAATTATAGTCATAATCATCTTAATATGGAGTCCTGTTATCGGATGCTCTTAACTAATTAATCCTGTAAATTACTTGTAGAATCTAGGGTGAAAGTTGCTGTGCAATAAAAAATATTATTTATGTTTCTGGCATAGAACAGATTATTTTAAAACCATCATGTCCCTAATAGGGAGAATATCACTTTACTCCTCCACTAGACACTGTGCAATTTACACAGAAGCTTTTGGCGCTTGTAACTGACAGCTTTACTACCATGAATATAAAGAAATGGAGAGTATAAATCCTGTGCTGCCCAGAGTTTTTCTATGAGATCAGGCCATCTCTTCGCCTGGAAGATCCCATCAGAATTGGGTCTGTGCATTCACTTCTGGTGCTTTGTCTGTGAATCTTTCAGTCGATCACTGACTGCATTGGATAGGAGAGAGATGCAGAGAAATTTGAGTATTTACGTATCACATCTCTGGTTTATATGGCATATGAGACCTGGTTTTAAGGACAGTTTGTTGGGGCTTGGGGAGATTCAGATTTGGCTGATATAGGAAGTCATGGATGGTCCATAAGAACATTGATAGTTCAGAAGAAAAACTGTAGAAAAGATGAAGACAATCCGGTCCTGTCAATGATCCTTTCTTCAAGGCTAACCTTCCCCTGCCTCATTCTTCTTCTACTCGGACTTCACTTGTAATTTTTCAGTGTGCTGGGTTTTTTTCTGGCTGCAGTTGCATGTTCCTCACCAACTGTATCCACAAACCCTGCTCATTTGTTTTTCTCCGATGAGGCATCAAATGCTGATTAATCTCAATGCATCCCTATCTTCTAAAACATTCCTTAGGAGCCCACACTGTGTACAAAACTGCTGCTGACATCAAGAGTTACCTTGCAGATCAAGGTGAGTTTTGACAATACAGGAGTTTTGGTGCAGATCAAGGGCAGTGCAACTCTGTGGTGGTTTCTGCACATTTCTTTCCAAATACTAGATTTGTACTGGCCAAAACAAATCTGTCCCTGTCGTGGTTTGATCACTGAAACTGAAGAATATATCTGTCCCATCTGGTTTCCACAATTAAAGCTCCCTTCCAGTATTAAGGTGATTTTGCAGACAAAGAGTTGTAAAATTATAACCTTACTAAAGTCTCTGAGAGTTTTGCAGTTGTCTTCAGTGATGTCAGGGTTTCATCCTTCATGCAGCAGCTGTCTTGTTCTTTGGCAGGTGTGATGGCCTTTCCAATGATGAGTTAAATGATTCTTTCCTGTAATTTGGATAACAATTTAGTAGACATGTGAAGTGCTTTAAAAACCTTTAGGATAAGAGTAGGTAATACAAAGTTCTATGCATAAACATATTCTATGAAATTTAAGCCTTATAGCTTAAAATAACCAGCAATTATTCATTTAAACCACGTTATTAAGTAATTGTTCTTCTGCTTCAGAAATGTATTTTTGGAAAGAAGCTCCCTCATAGCAGACTGAATGACATGTGTTATGTTAGCCTTCCTAAACCCCCCCAGCCAGATTTTCATCCCATTGTTTAATTTTTACACGCTGTACTTTATGATGAGTCTGTTCCAGACTGTACATCATTGAGCTAGGGGGTAGAGGAGGCTCAGGGACTATGAAAGGAGCCAAAAAAAACCCCTTTATCCCATGTAGTTTTTCAGTTACAGATAATAAAATACATCTTTATGATCATCTCTTTAATTAAACCAAAAAATGTTGTCACCCTCACAGACTTGTACCAGTTGATGCCTGTGGCAGATAGACAGTAAACTAGTTTTAACCAGAATGTCCCTAAAAAAGCAAGGCACTATTTTAATACCATGCCATGCTGAACTTGATTTGTTCTGTTTAAAAAGAGTTAGAAAGGGTATAAATTTTATAGCAAATGCTTTCAGTATGAAGCCAGTATAAATTATTTCACTCAGTGAATAACTACCAATGTTTGAAATAGAAGTTTCATATATAGTGGAAATGTATATTGCCAGGATACTTGAAGGTTATATAAAATCCCCTTTCTGCAATGACTAGTTGTTCTATTTTGACGATGCACGTAGGAAATTATTGTTTATTGTTTTGATCACACTGAAGCTCTCCCTAATATATAAGTGTGTGTGAGTGTGTGTGTTCACTGTCTTCCTAAGTTGCTGATCTTTATTTCCAAATCGTGCCCTGCTCACATTTTGTTGAACAATATTATAAGGAAATTATTACTTTATTTTGACATTTTTCCTAGGAAGCTCTCCTAAACTGCTTCGAAGAGTGTCAAGAGCACTTACAGAAAGTAGTGAAAAGAACCTTAGAAAATTCATCTTTCATGATAATCTGTCTGAGCTTTGAAGTCACACACTTCATGCCAAAGTGGTATCTGAGTGCATTGTCATTCTCTTGAGCAGCCACACACTAAGGCTATCTTCAGCTAATATTGGACTTGAGTTAGCACCAGGGCTGTGGATTATTAACCACACTAAGCACCTGGCTTCAGAGGTCTGCACTAATATCCTTGATTCAGGACTCGAGTTTAAAATTTTTATGGTGAAATTTTCAAGGTCTCTAATGTCACTGAGTGGGACGGTACGAAGGGCAGAAATGGGAGGTGGTACCTAACTTGTTTCTGCATCTGAAAATCTCCGTGCTGACATATTTAGAGCTATCAGCAATCCAGCATTGGTTTCATGCAGGGCCAGTTTGTAGACTTTTACTTGCAGAAATAGATATTCTTTCAAACTTCTTTTGCCTTGTGTTGTTGACAACAACTGCTGTGTAGCCTGATACGATGGTTTTCCTCAGTTTCTCCTAGACTGAAGAAAACCACAATAAGCACTACAGTAATAAGGAATAATTCCAGTACACCCTTTTTGTATTTTTTTGCAGAAAAGCTAGGACAGTCTTTTTCCAGAAACCTTTTTATTTATTCATTTTAAATTAGCCTATTTTCCAAGATGAAAGTTGATGGGTATCAGTCATTGTCTTAATGTATGATGTCAGTAAAGGCCATAGCTCCTGGTAGAGGAACAAAAAAGATCAGGAATTAAGAAAAGATCGAAATATTTTAGCTCTAACATGTTTCTTCTGTCTCTGTGGTACTGTATACACACGTACACATCTGTGTATGACAAGCCAGAGAGATATACAAAGGTCCATTCAGAAAAGTGAAGTTAAAAATTAGTATCAGAACATGTCTAGATGTCTTTATGATCTATTAACGTAGAGATTTATATGACATAGAAGCAAAAAAAAAGAGTGTGATGAGACAAACCATAAATGAGACTCGTCATGAATGTTTCCCCTCAGAAGCGTGTTGCCAGAGGGACTGTGTTAATTAGTATGGAGATACTTAGGGGCAGAGGTGTTAAGAATAGACAGACAAACATACACACTGGATAAACTACATTGCCCTTCCGTCTTGGTACTTTCGTGAACAAAGTGCAGCATTGCTGAGGGATGTCTTGGCAGATTCATAGTTTTGATTTTCTTTTAGTGGCCTCTTCAAGTGTTAATAAAAATATAAAAGTTTTATGTCTGTTTCAGAATTATTTGGAGCGCAGCCTTCTGCCATCATGCTTCTGAGAATGTCAAATAGAACCTGAAGGGAAAGGTCGTGGAGCCCAGCTCTCACAAATCAGATTCCTGTGCCAAAGGGAATAAGGTTTTCCACCTGTGCAGAGAGATTTTACACTTAACTGCACCCATGGTTTTCACCAAAGGAAATCAGACAGCTTTTGTGTACACAGTGGATGGGGCGGGAGATGTAGGTATTAATCACTGTGACAGGCGTCACGTCAGTCACAGCTGTCAGAGAGAATTGTCACCAGTTTATGTTGGGCTTTGGAGGTATTTAACAGAAATGGCTTTGTTAAAACTTTAAAGGCAGAAGAAAAAAAAATAAAAGGAGGATGGGGGTAAGAAGTGGGTAGCAAAGGCAAACCCACCAAACTAGTTCTGTACTATGCAGTGCCTCTGTTTGGTGGCACCTGGGTGACAATGTGAACAGAAGTTGATCCAAAAGCATGAAAAAAATCTGCATTTGCCAGCAAAGACTTGAAATAGTTTATTTCATTTGCTGCCAAGATGAAATTTCCCTATTTCTTTCTCTAGAGTAAATAATTAAAATCATTAGTGCTTGTTGGCATTGTGCTACACCACATCATGTCACATTCCATAAATGCTTTTCTGTGAAATAATGGAATTTTATGTTTCCAGAGACTAATTCACTCACAAGCCTGGGACATGTACAAATGAAAAAGAAAGGGCCAAAACCTTCCCTCAGATATCTGTACTGTGTAATTCCCTGATGGCTCTGAGAATTACATGCTCCTCAGAGGTTGGAATCCAGATCTAAAGCTGGCAAGTTAACATTGAATTTACAGCATGTGAATCTTTTTCCCTGACTACTAAGAGTGCATGCCTGATCCAGTGATATATGGAAGTCATATTGCTTCAGTTTGCTAAAGAACAGTCTTTGGATCATCACTGCTAACTGGATCCAGTTAACGAAAGCATCTTCCTTATGAAGAAAGTCTGTGGGAACTGAGGCTGTTTAGTCTGGAGAGGAGGAGATTGTGGGGAGATCTCATTAATGTTTACAAATATCTAAATGGTGGGTGTCAGGAGGTTGGGGCAGCACTTTTTTCTGTTGTATCCAATGACAGAACAAGGAGTAATGGGATGAAGCTGCAACACAAAAAGTTCCATTTGAAAATAAGGAAAAACTATTACGCTGTTGAGGTGAGGGAACCCTGACCCAGGCTGCCCAGGGAGGGTGTGGAGGCTCCTTCCTCAGCGTTTTTCAAAACCCACCTGAACACGTTCCCATGTGACCTTATCTATGTGGGAGCTGCTTCTGCAGGGGGGTTGGACTAGATGATCTCTAAAGGTCTCTTCCAACCCCTACCACTCTATGATTCTATGATTGTAAAAATTAAAACCAGACTATTTCCTCAGCTCCTATAAAGAGCTTTCCCAATGGAGCTGACGATCCATCAGTCCCTATTTGTTTGTGTACAAACAGCGCTGCGATTCAGAGAAGATTTTTGAAGGACATAAGCAAAATAGACCCTTTGTTCATTTTATTTGTGGGGAGAAACAGGCGAAGATCAGGTCTATATTTCAAAGCTTTTCCAATATAGGTATATGAAAAAAAAAGAAGCCAACAATATTTGTCAGAGCTGTGCTGGCAAAATCCTGATTTTATTTGCTATTACAGCAGCCAAAGGCACCTTTTGTGGATGTACTTTATTTTGGGGAACTACTTTACGCAAACAGTTCAGAAATTTGCCAGTGTAAGTAGAACAGCTAATCATGACTGGTTTGGACAGGGCTGAACTGTGTGGTTTTCTGTTTGCTTATATATTTGTCTCCATATGTTACTGTATGAAAGAACAACACAACAGACACAGAAGACAGCGTATGCAGGGAAACCAGTTAAACTCTCTGTACAAAAAGAGTTCCTCAGTGCCTCCAGCCAATAAACTGCAGACATCCAGAGAGATGTGCCACATTTCTTTCAAGAAGGATAACCTTAGGTGTAATAACAGTTGTGTTTGTTAAATGTGCAGTGGGGAGTCAGCAAATCTGAGAGTTATTTCCATTTCTTCAGGCCTTTTATGCATGAGGGATGGCACCCAGCTGCTTGTGCTGAGCCTTGTGTGAAGTTGGACTCGACCGAAAGGAGACTTGTGAGGGGCAATCATCCAGGTGGCACAGACATTGCCTAATCCCTAGCCACTGGAGTATTCTGGCTGACTGCAGATGAGTTTTAAGATTTATATAGCGTACATTGCTATATATAAAACATGAGGAACTGAACACACCTTTTGACAATGTGGGTGACTGCAGCATCTCACCAGAGTAGTGAGTTCTAGTCAGATTTTATGTTTGGGGCATTTCTGAGAGGGAAGGAGCTATAATGATGCATTATATGTATATATATTTGTTTGTTTGCTTATATGACTAGACCAGAAAAGCCAGCAGTTCAACAGCTTGAGCCTTCAAAGGCTACCACCGCTTTCAGTGTATAGTACCAGAGTAGTTAAAGGTGTTCTTTTCCAGCAGAAAATCCAGAATTTCCAGGGCTGCAATAAAATTTGTTTAGTTAGGCACTGTAGAGACTACTTGCTCATGTTTCCAGTAACTTATCTGAGAACTTAAATAGTTTATTTAAATTTAAGTAACTCATTTACACTTTACATTATATTCTGGGGTTTTTTTTTCTACTTTCCTCTGTGTTTAAGGCAATGATTCTTCATAAACTAACAGAGTCTAAATAGTAATACTCTGCCTTGATTTTATGAGTCTGTTTTTCCCTTTTATTAAATTAAATAATGAACACCATGGGTTAAAAGTCTGCATGTCATCCTTTGACAGTGGCCTGGACCTTTTTAAAAGCATTACTTGTAGGACGTTCAATTCAATCAGATGCATCCTGATGAAAAAACAACCAGAGCTCTCGTTGACTAAGTACAGCCAAGGCTTGGCAGCACAGCGTCAAACAAATGATTGATTTCCAACACAAAAGTCAATATTTTGCTTTTGCAAAGGCACTTTGGCACTTGAGAAGACATTTTGGATGTAATGTACACATTTGATGAGAAAAATACAGAGGAGGTGACTTGCTTGGACTTGATTCTGTGCACCTGGTTTTATTTCCTATAAATGGGAAAGTCAATGAAGTGTTAATCTGTGCAGCTAGAGAGGCACTTCAAGTAGTTTTCCATGTGCACGTGTACCATCCAGATGAGCTTGATTTTTGATGTCATTCATCTAAATAAGTTACTTAAGTATGTGTCAAAGTCTCCATAGATTGCAAGGCCTAGACTTGGTAATCGGTAACAAGATGCTATTTTATCTGCTGTGTGGTTTCTAGGTCCATTTCCACCTGCTACAGGTTACATTCTGTTTGCAAGTTGAGGAATGGTTGCATGATCATAGAATCATATAATCTTTTAGGTTGGAAAAGATCCTTCCTCAACTCCAACCTTTTCCCAGCACTACCACAGCCACCACTAAACCACGTCCCTCAGCTACACAGCTTTGGGATCTCTCCAGGGATGGGGACTCCAGCACTGCTCTAGGCAGCCTGTGCCAGGGCTGGACAACCCATTCAGGAAAGAAACTTTTCCTAGTATCCAAACTAAACCTTCCCTGATGCAACTTGAGGCTGTTTCCTCTTTTCCTGTTGCCTGTATCTTGGAAGAAGAGACCAACTGCCATATCACCACAAGCTCCTTGTCAGGGAGTTGCCAAGAACAAGAAAGTCTCCCCTCAGCCTCCCTTTCTTCAGGCTGAACGCCCACAGGGCCCTCAGCCACTCTTCATAAAACATTGTGCACTGCTGGAGGTCAAGTTTATATTTTTATGTAAAGTCTTTTATCACTAGTCCTGCTGTATGCAGCTTTACCAGGAATGCCTAAAGTAGCTATACATAGTGGCTTGAAATGTTCACAGGAATCTGTACGTAGTGTTCTCATGAAAATTCACTACATTTTTCATCTTCTGAAACTTTTTTGGTTATCCAGTAATTGTAGCACTGCTTATTGCAAATTTGATGACCAAATTGTACATTTAGAGGAACACTTAAAACTGTTTACATCTGTATCGTTGCTTTCTTCTATTAAATAGTTTCCAATAGTTATAGGACTTTTCTGGACAAAAGACTGCACCAAATTTACAATTCATATGCACACAGGAAGGTTTCTCTTAGGCTTTAATAATCCATAAAACATAGTTGGTTGCATGTCTGTGCATTTAGCTTTGTAAAGTACCAGCGAGATACAAGGTTGTAAAGACTGCGATTCAAAGAGTTCAAATTTGAGTAGACTGAACCAGAATGCTCTCTAAAACCAGGACGTACAAACTGCTGATTTTAACTGCATGGTAAGGACTACACTTTACTGTGGTGAGAGTCCTTGATGGAACAGCAGCTCCCCATAATGATGTTACTTAAAGTAAAATAGAGGACAAAAAATCAAGGTAGCTTTCCTGTTGTTGTCTTGTTACTTAGAGGAGATTATACATCGGTTTTCTTTTATGATTCAGTGTCATTTTGTGGCTTAACATTTTGAAAACCAGCAGCACAGGATGTATTTCACAGCATGGTATAAACACTTCTCTTGATGGTAGGAGAAAGTAGATTTAAGTCAGATTCAGTACATACACTTCTTAAAGAGAGATTCAGACGTTCAAAATGTACCACTGATTCTAGTTTTGAAATGTTAATGAGGAGAAATAGGCATCTTTGTGTAGATAAATCACCTGAAAACAGAGTGACTTCCTGTGAGGTGGCTTTCTTGTTAGACTACCTGACTGTCCCATGTAGACAGAGCTTGTTGTAGGACATTCCTTGAAGCAGAAATTTTTTCTCTAGATTGCTGAACATTAATAACAGCATATTTTCCTCATATTGTTACATTATCTGCCAACTTAGGGGTTAAATATTCTGCTTGCTTTTCATTTTGCAGATGCCATCATTGGCATGCCATGTGTCTGATAGACAACCTGTTTATGGCAAGTGGGCTCATTTTCAACAGCAAACTTTTTGTGCTCTCTGCAAGGGTACTGAGAAAGACACAGTGCAGTCTTTCATAGTTCACCTGATCTTAGGTGGCTCATCAGATTAATGAGTGAAGGCTTCCATATCCAGTGACATTCAAAGGGGCAGGGAGCTTATGAAGATAATTTCAATTGGCTGGTGGTTGTGAGTGCTGTGAATGTACATCTGCAGCAGGTTGAAACATGGTCCTGGCGCTAAAACAAGGCTCTTAGCATCTCTGTCAGTTGAATGCAGTGTTCATTATGTTTAAAAAGACTGTTTCCTCTGCACTGGGCAAGGGGGAGGGAGATTTCTCTGTGTGTGGGTAATAAGCACAATTGCCCAAAGTCACACTACCAAGTTAGTCATCACAGCTACTGTGGAGTTTAAGTTCAAGAGAGCAATGAATGATTCATTCTACCTGGCACTATATACAGTGAGTAAAGAGAAATATTTCCTGTACCTCACCCAGACACCAGTCAAGCATCAGGCTGTCTGAATATGAGTAGACATACAAATGACAAATGTGTGAAGGAACAGGAGAAGCTGGGGAAAAGATGAGAATGTATTTTTCACTCTGAGGTTAGCACATTTGCCCTGAACACATTCTCAAAACCTAATGAATCAGAAAGTGTAATTGTTACATAGACTAATTTCAAAACAGTACTACTCATTAAAGATTTAAGGAAAGGAAAGGAACAAGGGGTACAGACCTTTTATTCAAATTCTGTCATATTAGCTCCTCATTGGTAATCTTTTTATGGTTCACATTTATTCAATTCTTCATTCACAGGCTTCTGTCAAGACTCTCTAATATGTGCCAAGTACAAGCTTCATTAACTGAGTTATCTTTCAGCTCTGCTTTATCTGTGGTTACCAAGCCAGTGTTAGTCAATGACATTTTAATGTTAAAAAAAACAAACCAAAAAAAGCAACACAAAGGCAACTTGATTTCTATTGCTGTTTTTCACAATCAGTTTCCCAATGTTTCCTTTCATTTGAATACTAACGTATTTCATGTTTCACACAGAGAAAATGAAGCTTACAGGGGTGTTCATTAAGTTCTGAGTTATTTAGCCTTACATCTTCTAGAAATATTGAACTTTATGTCCAGGATTCTTCCATTGACACCTGGCATCTAAGACTGTGAGGCTCCTTTGCTATTAATATATCTCTTTTGCTGTCTCTTCAAGGCAAAAATCATCCCATAATGTGTGTTGCTTGACTCTGGAGACTATTAGAAATTTGGAGGGGCTGGGGAGAGGAGTTTTACAAGGTGTTTGTTTTATTCCTCAGTACTTTGTTAGTTTAGCTGGTCTTTCTGAATAGCCTGTGTGAGGTTTTTCATTCCAACAAGAAGTAGAGAGGGAATTATAAACTCCATGTCTTTTTGAAAACCAAAGAGGAAAACTGCAACAAAGAAAATGTTGAAAATTATCTCTTTTTGAGCAAGCCAAGGTAACTTACAAATAGTCACAGTTAACTGTGTTAAGAAAGGTCTTGGGGAACCTCATACAGTTTGTACAGAGCACACAATGTCCTGCTCCTCTATAACATCATCTAAATTACTGTGGTGCAATTGTCTCAATAAAGGCTTGCTGTTAGCTATAGAAAGCTGTATATGACTTCCCCTGTGTCCCACCTATGTGGTGGAATCTGCATAAATTCAGTGCTGCCTTAGCAGCTCTAAATATGCAGTGTTTATATATAACATATAGCAGGATAATCAGAGCAACTTCCCACTGTATAGGATTCACACATGATGTAAGAGAGCCACTGCAGCCAGCATTAAGGTTCTCCTTACTGTGGGACAACGTCACCACACACTTTATATCACTCAGACATTATGGAACAAATTAAAATGAGCATGTTCAAAAAGAGGACATTTGCAATTTGAGGAAATTAAGAAAGAATTCAGTTTGTGGACATCTGTGATCTTTTGCAAATCCCACACGTTCTTTGGTGTCTGCAGAGGCTAAGAACCTCGCTAGTTTTGTGGCATCAAGAAAATCCTGCCCAGCTGCAGTTATTGTTGGTAGGAAGATTTCATAGCTTGTGCTTTCATCTACACCTTTTTTCTAAGGTTCCTGAACTTGAGAAGAAGTTTAAAAAACCACAAAGATATCATAAGTCAAGTGAAATTGTTGCTAATCCAAGTCAAGGTATATTAAAATCAGTAATGCTCGAGACATGACGTAAGTGTTCAGAATTTGTGTATGATTGAAATTAAAAATATTCTGAGAGGAAAGGCTACCTAAATGTCAGGAAAAAAAAGAAATACAAGCTATAAAATCCTGTGAAAAAAAATCACATAGACCAGAGTAAGATAGATGTGCTGTCTTTAGTTAGCAAAGAAATCACAGAGGATATGCAAATAGAGAATGAAAATGACACATTTTTACTTGATTTGAAAGCATTATCCATAATAGCATCTGCAATGTGTCTGCAATAATAGGGTGTAAATTGGAATTTACATAACAGATCTTTGGAAACAGACTCTGACACACAATCGGAAAGTGGTGTCTCCAGTAGAGAAAGTCAACTGATAGAAGGAAAACTTCACAAAACACCTATTGCATATCGCATTTGCCCCCCTTACCTGTTTGCACAGAGTGCCCATCTCACGCATCAGTTGCAATAAAAACTCAAATAACTGGTCTTGGAAGCCTTTGATAAGTTACTCCTGGTTAGGCAAATCTTTTTGTCTGGGATGAATTAAGTTCTTTTGAATGGTGATACACTGACAGTACTAGAAACTGGGAAAAAAAAACCTAGAAATCCTCTATGTTCATCTCCCTCAGCTTGGAATTAATGTACTACTCCTACCTTCCTTTGTCTACAAGCAGTCATATTCCTGAGACTGGAGGTGTTGATGCATTCCATGCCTATCTTCCCATCTTCTGGAACATCTTGCACACGAGGAAAGGCTATGGGAACTGAGGCTGTTTAGTCTAGAGAAGAAGAGACTAAGGGGTGGTCTCATTAATAGTTATAAGTATCTAAATGGTTTGTGTCAGGAGGTTGGGACATCCCTTTTTTCTATAATAGCTAGCAACAGGACAAGGGGTAATGGGATGAAGCTGCAACACAAAAAGTTCCACTTAAATATAAGAAAAAACTATTTCACTGTGAGAGTGAAGAAGCCCTGGCACAGGCTGCCCAGGCAGGGTGTGGAGTCCCCTTCCTTGGAGGTCTTCAAGACTTGCCTGGACACGTTCCTGTGTGACCTGATCTAGGTGGACCTGCTTATGCAGGGGGGTTGGACTGGATGATCTCTAAAGGTCCCTTCCAACCCTACCATTCTATGATTCCTTCTGCCTCTCAGCAAGATGTGTCTAGCCAAGACACCCTGGCTGCTCTCTGTTGAGTGGGAAAATAAGCGAGCAGTAGGATTCTTTCACTCTTCATTTTATTACCTCTATAGTCAGGGCTTCAGTTAAGTGACAGTCCTAATATTCAGTGCAAGGTTGGTTAGATGCATTGATTCACATGGTGCTGCAGAGATGAGCTCACACCTGGTTTTGTTCTGATATTCATCACACATACAGTCCATGGTTGTTGCTCTGTACTTCCCTTTAGTTTTCTGCCTGATGTACAGAATTTTTCAAGGCTTACTAGTGTTAGATCAATGTCCAAGTACAGCATGGTTGATTTTAAATGAGCTTTGCTGAGTAAGACTTCTAAGTACTTCATTAGATTCCTGGGAATAATGTATCTGTCCAAATGTAGAATACCAGTATGGACCTCTGGTTTTGAGTTTGTTATTCCCTGTTGTGCCATCAGTATATTAGAGAGAAGCACTTTCAAGTTTTTCTGCTGACCTTTCTCAGAGTATAGGATAAAATAGATTGAGATCCTAAGAGCACTCAATTCTTCCCATGAAATAGATACCCATAGTCCCAGGTCTAAATGAACAAAGACAGAGGTGAGTACATGTTCAAATAGAATAATGGCACCTTCTTCTATTAACAGCTATTTTTTTGCTAGACCGTCTCAAGCACCCTAAGGTTTTTATTTAATCAGCCATAATTCATGGGAAGGTAGTCTCCCTTCAGTTTCATAAAGTATTTTAAGTTTTCTTTGCTTCCAGAAAACAGGTGAAAATAATCTTTGATACCTAATTAAAAAGTTAGAAATACCAATATAATTAGCACTAACTGAATTCTTTCTAAATGGTGACCTTCTTCAATCTACCTCTTTTAGATTCCTGGCTAACAAATACTTTGAGTCTTACTCAAAGTAGCCATTTCACTGATATTTCCATCTTTCCTCATTGTATGTTCATTTTCCTGACACCTCAGTTTTTATGCCACATGCATTTTTTACTCAGTTTGAGTACATCTCTAACAATACAAGCTCTTGGATTTTGTTAAATTGTGTAACCCTGACACAGTTTTATGGCTTTCCTTAAACTCAGTCTTTGATTAAATGTATTCTCAGTCTTCTTGTTGACTTAACTATTGGAAGTTCTCTGGCAAAACAGGCAGAACAAACTTCACTGGGAGCTGTATATCCATCATAAAATTGCTCTAAAGTGTTATCTGTTCAGGCTGGTTGTATTTTTCATGCTTTATCACAAATCAGTGTCACAGATAGATTGCAGTTTGCAACCTGCAGTTGTTCATCGGAGTTAACTTGGCTGTCAGGACAGCTTTTTTGCAGTGCTTTAAGCTTGTGTAACTTTTCTGTATGAAACTGAACCATTTTTCTCTCCAGATGGGGGATCGATGCATGTGTCATTAGACCATATGCAACAAGGCTATGTTACCCTTTTGAGTTTGATTTGGGATATGTGGCACCCCAGCTCTCATACGTTTTAGGAGTGCCTGCAGAGAAATGTGTGCAGTATAGAACAACTCAAATCATTAACCTTAAAAATATTTTGCTTGTGTTTTAGATCATCCTCCAAATCTTCAAAATCATTCAAGACTTAGAACTCCACCACCTCCAATATCACACACTCACACCCCAAATCAACATCATGCGGCCTCTGTCAATTCCCTAAACAGAGGGAACTTCACTCCACGCAGCAATCCCAGCCCAGCTCCTACAGACCACTCTCTTTCTGGAGAACAACCAGCCAGCACTCAAGAGCCAGCCCATGCTCAGGACAACTGGTTGCTTAACAGTAACATCCCACTGGAGACTAGGTAGGTCATTTTCTTTAGTCCTTCACAATGTTCTGATGTCATGGAAATTACACACCTGTGTATAGCTAGCCATTCAGTCTGTGAACTGATGTTTGGCTTGAATATTTTGAATTGTGTTTATTATTTCTTGTATCTTTTTATTTGGACTCGGAGAAGAGGAAATTACTCTTCTTTCATAAACTAAAACTTTTGTCTTTAACAGCTACTCATAAGGTTATTTTCCTCATTCAGTATTGGGATCGGGATCATAGATTAAAATATTCTTGCTTTTCATTCTTTTATTTTCCTTTAATGTCTTTTCTTCCTATGTGGTAGGATAAATCAATATCCAATTTAAGAAACTGAAATCAGTCAATATATTGAAAAGATTTAGCCTTCTAGCTATGCCTCGTCAAGCAGATACTTTTGTACTACATCATTCAGGAAAAGCTGATCTCGTTTTACCTAATGAGGAGACATCGGCTGCTGCATTTTCCTATCCTACATTACTCCAGCAAGCATGAAACATTGGCTAGCAGGGCATCCGTCAATTAATGGGGTTTCCATTTAGCTTTTAAATTCCACCTGTGCAACACACGGTGTGACAAAGGTGCACTCAGTTGTTTCAGTTCATAGGTTCTATATAGGTTCTGGAGAAGGGGAGTTGTCGTATGTTCTCAGTCTCAGTCCTCCCATCCCAGATGATGAGTGCATCTACTTCTTCCTGTCCCACTTGAGACTCAGTATTGGCCTTCTCCAGAGGTTTTGCTTCACCATTTCCTTTGCTACTAAGGTACCACTGGAGATGCTGGAGTCATTAGCCGCTAGACATGGTATCTTTTTCAGTCTGAAGTCTTATAGGCCTAATACGGTGGACTTACTTCAATATCTTTTGCCTTCTTTTATCTTGCCTTCTTTTGTCTTACCTTCTCAAATCAACAAGAAAGATTTAGAGAGTAAAAAACTACTTATTGAAAACTGAGCCAGGGGCCCAATTTGTCACTGCTTGTGGGAATCTCATTAGGATCAGTGTAGCTGTGTCTTTATCCTGGGACAAAATGTACACAGTTTTGCCACCTTCTGCTAAGAAAATGTATTTTAAAAATGAGCACGTCTGTTGGTCTTTTTGGGAATGAGCTATGTCTGCTGGTTCTCTGAAACTTCCAAAACAGACTCAATATCACATTTTATGGCATTTATGGATAATTAATTTCCCTGCGACTGCTTGATTAAAAAGACCCAACTAAGAAGCTGGATTCAAAAGATTAAGACAAAATTATAAGCAAGTATTGCAAGTGTGATTTGGCAACAGTTTCAGTAATTATATTGTGTTAGTAATTCCTGAGCATATATATCCAAACACTGATTTTATGTGTTATTTCTTTTAGAAAAAAAAAGAGAAAAATTCCATTAAAAAAACTTCAGCTCCACTTTTTCAGCCTTTTTGTGAATAATCCTGTATCATTCTGGAGGAAGCTCTGTGCCTTTTTCTAAACCAGGTTCTGAATTCTTTGGAGAGGAGATAATACATGATTTTATTAGGGCCAAGATGTCTTGACATCTGACTGGAGTCTCTGTGAATCCACTGTCTTGTAATTGAGAAGGAACGTCCTTGCTTATGGATCAATGTAGGGATGTCAGAGATAAAAGCTCTTTGCTAAAAACATCCTGCCCCTGTTTGTCCAATTCTGGTGGCAATCAGAGGGGAAGATGGAGAGACAACCCTACCACATCTTAATAAATGCAGGACTTCATAGACAGAACAATTATCTGTCTAGTCGTGGACTATTCCTGTTAAATTGACAATGAGTACATCCTTAAAGACTTCCACAAAATAATTGTGGATTAAATTTTTTCAAGACCTGAAGCAGACCATTCCTCCTGCAACTTGGGTTGGTCATATTATTGCTGTTAACCAGATTGGAGTTTGGAGGTCTACATGCATGAAGAGATCTTTCTGCATTTGTGTCACAAACAATCACATTTGTAACTGATCCTCAATTTAACCATTTTATTAATTAGGTAGCAAACAGATCATTTCAAGACTGAACTGGTGGTTTTGACACACAGGTATAAACAGTGTCATTTTACCCAGTCCCTCATCAAACAGCAAGCATGTCAGGAAAGAATATGTAATTTTATGCCAAACATCAAATGAGCACAATTTCTGAGCATGAGTGACAGGCTTTTGTTCCTGCACTAAACATTAAGAAAATAAAATGTGTTATAATGCAGAGTCTGTGCTGGGTAGATGAGCAGTACCTCTGTGACAAATCTCCACTGTAATAGTCTGCAGAGGTCTACTGTTTAATTCCGTGGTAACTCTGTAGGCATAAAAGACTAGGTGTCAGAGCTGTTTAGCAACCTTGGATGCCCAATTCCACCTCTTCCATGAAGTCAACCTTCCCCACTGCAAAGACTTTTAGAACCAAAAAAAGACTTCTACCTGAGAGAATAAAATGTCCAATGTGTAAAAAAAGAAATCCTGGCCAAGAGACATTAATCCAAGAATTAAGGCCTTTGAAGTACAGCAATAGGAGATTATAGTAATCTCATGTCAAAAATGGAATTGTATTTCTGTTGAATATCTGGGGGGTTTTAATCCCATATTAGTCAACAGAGAGAGAAAACATGAAGAAAAAGTTACATCTTTTAAACAGGGATTGTCACAAGCTGTGACATGTGCCTACAGTTATAAAATTAAACACCCCAGAGTTATTTTGGCTGTGGTGAACTTCAGGTACTAGCCAGAGCTGTGAATTTAGAATGGTTTGACACTGCATGGAAGTGTGCAGGGATGTGTAGCACAAGTGTACAACTGATGCAATAAGCATATCCTATACCTGAGAACTTTATATGTTACAAGAGGAAGAGCCCCTCCTCTCCCCTCTTTTCATTAGTTTCCCTTTACTCCCTTTTCTCTGTTTCTCCTCTTTCCTCTTTCTTTTCCTGTCTGCTCCCTCTTTTGTTGCTTTAAAAGCAATATATTACCAAGGTTGTGATGAGAGGATCTTTGCTCAGCAGTCTCTCGTGACAGGTAAGTCAGTTCCCCCCATATTTATTCCTCACTCTTCCTTCTTCTGTGGACTCCTTTCTGTCCCTTTACATATGACCTTGCTGAAACAAATAAATGCCAGCTAGATGGACGTTTAGTTAGCAAACCAACAGCTTTCAAGGGACTTCCATTCCCAGGACATTTCGTGTGGTAACCATAAGGTCAGATTCTGCCACTACAGCTCATAGTGAGAGAGTGTGTTGTAACCAGACAGCTATTCACAGGTAATCTCCAAGGGAGCAGACTCAATCCAGCCTTCAGCGAGGAGGATGATCATGTGTCACCTCAGTCACCCAGCGACCTCTCTGTTACAAATACATCCGTTATAAGATTATATAACTCTCCTCTCTTCTGTTTTATTGACAATCCACAACTGAAATTCATGAAACCAATTTGACATGGATTTTAACTACTGATGAACTTTTATTGATTGATGTGTTGCTAGATGCCTTGCCATTAAATGCTCAGTGCATGCACATATGTTGCTTCTTTTTGCATTAAATTCAGCATCCAACCTTTCCCACATTCCCAGGGAATGTGAGGAAGCCGCAGACACTTGGGGATGGATTGCTGTCTCAAGTGCACACAGCTCATGCATGTTGATCCACTTTACTCCAAAGCTATGAATAGGAGTCATTTTATTTTCATTCAGATCAAGAAGTAGATATATTCTGTCAAAGCAGCCCAGAGGCCTCCAAAAGCATTGAGTTGAAATAAACAAGTGCTGGCATTAGCAACAGGAAGAGGAGGAAGTAGAAATGAAAATTAAAGTTGAGGACATTTTAGAAGAGACAGTATCAAGGTTTGTGTGACAGAGCTAGTTTCTCTTGGTATGTTACCTGAATCCAGTTGCTTTGACAGAGGAGTTCTCATTTGAGTTCACATCATGTAACTTATATCCTGTAAGAGCTTAATCCTGCATAAGTGATGAAGTGTCACAATGCTGTTACATTCCTTTTGCTAGTTTTGACCAGAGAATTTATTCACATTCAGGCTTAGGTTCACTTTTGATGCTGGAAACAGATAGCAAAATCAGGACTGTTTTTTGTTTTAAAAAAGATGGGAAGAGAATGTTCTTTGGCCAGGTCTTGAGAAACAAGCCTGAAGGTGAAATAGAAACAGTCTGTTCCCTGCTGTGCTTATGACTTAATTCTTAATATTCCTCCTAGTCTCCTCAAAAAGTACAAAGCAATTTGGCACATATGGGTCAAAACGTGACTCATCAAACTACATATATATTGTAAAATGTCCCTGATGAGTGCAAAGTCAAAACCTGAGTTTTTTTCACGTGCAAGCCTTAAGTATCTTGCCTATTGCCTGTATTATCCAGATTACAGACAGTCCTCTGGTATTGGAATTTGAATTCCAGCATAACTTTCTCCCAGCTTCTATCTGCTCATCACTGACAGCCTTTGGCTTGTAATACTCATATGCAGCAAAACTTGCATTTTGAAACTTTTAAAGGAAAGGAAAGCAAATTAATCACATTGGTCACGAAAAGGTTCTCAAATGCAAAACTGAAGCGTTTGGAAAGGAGTGGCAGATTTTTCCTGGAAATCCATGAGGACGTTAGAGGGAAGTGGTATTGGCCACAATGGGATATAGATAGTGTGCTGGGCCTTTTCAGGGTGACAATAACACAGATGCAGGATTGTAACAAGGTTGCAGCTGTGCTGGGTTGGAATCTAGTCTTTTGAATCCAACAGTTCAGGAGGTTTTATGTGTCAGTGACAATAAATAATGTGAAATGAACAAAGACATCAACTTTTTTTTATACATGCACATGGGCGTGTGCTTATATGTGTGTATATGCATATATATAGTGTACAGAGAGAGAAGTGAACATTCTTAAAAGCTATATATGTATATGTGTAGCTTCTTATACATATAAATATATGGTCCATCATTCTAATTCCATGCACAACTGCACTATAACCATTGTGGTTTATAAGATCACACTTCATATATGCATGACTCACTGGCTTCATTCATGTTTCCATATGTATGTAGAAACATAGCAAAGCAGACATTCCTAGAGACATTGCAGGACAACCTCATTGAGATGGACATTCTCACCTCCTCCCGACATGACGGTGCTTACAATGATGGGTATGTGACACTTACATGGTCTTCCTGTTTACTGTACAGTCATTATGATCCTTGCATGAAAGCATTTGGTCATACCGGTGATGTTTAAGGACAACACCATTGCTGGCCTCTTCCAAGATGGCTTTAAAAAAATGAGGCTCTGGAGCTTGGAGCACTGTGTACTGTACATATTAATGTCAGACACATTAATATGCTAGTGACCCACAGCATGCTGTTTGCTTTTTTTCCCCCTTTTTGTTTTGAAAGAAATTTCATTAGTAAGAGGTACCTACAGCAATTTTGAGTCCCATATAAACTAAGATTCATTTAATCTTCATAAAAAAAATTAAACCATTCTTGTACTGGCAGTCTGATACTCCATTGTTAAACTTATTTCCCATATACCTTATCTTGCAAGTGTCTGCTAGAGATGTATGTAAGCTAAGGCTTTGATTTAACCACCCATGCTGGCATCTTTACTTAACTTTTGATCACTTAACTTTTAAGTCATGAGCAGCTTTAGCTTGGCAGTGCCAAAACTATTAACCTTGTGTTGGCAGTTTCTAATTTGGTAGCCATCATTAACTGAAGATCTAAGTGGTGTACTTGAACACTGCAGGTACCTCTTTGCTCGGAACACATGCAACTGTGTCTAAATAAATACTTCCCAAAGCACAGGATGGTATCTGACTCTTTGTAAAAGTGAATGTTTTGATGTAGGGCATTAGTAGAAATAATGAAACTTTCTCTAATGCTCAGCAGTCATGTTTAGAGTACCAATAAAACCATGGCTGTAATAGTACAAACACCTGTTTTGGATATTATGTGTTATTTTATACTGCACTTATCAGTGGCTTCTCTTCATGGTGGTGTTTCTGCATGTGACATTCCCCCATGTGACTGCACAAGTGATTTCAAGGGGGAAATAGAGTCATGTCATCATCTGGTATAATCCAGTGGCTTGTCTGACTCCCATGGATCCATGCTGATTGCATTTTTGCTGGCTGCAATTCTGGTCCCATAAACCACGGCAGAAAGTGCAAACTGCACAGGGGCTTTTTCTCAGTCCTCACAAGCTGCATTTTTGCTTTACATCAGCATGGTGATAGATGAGTCAAATCTGTTTCCCAACTTTCATTCCTGGAATCTGAATGCTTTGTACCTTGTGATGTCCCACCAAAATTGGGTTTTTCATTTAAGATTCCCAAGGAGAGAACTCCCATTGGGACATTTCATTTTGGGAACTCATGGACTGCAGCAGGTTCTTTTTCTGCTGGCTTTCATGATTCTCACAGAAGGTCCTCGTAGGCTGGCTCTCAGGCTGCGTTTGTAGTGATGGGCAAAAAGCAATGCCTCCCAATGTGTCACTGGACAGGAAACACTGTTACCTTTGACAGTAATTCACACTTTTTAAAGGTAAGCATCAAACCAAGGTGCACTGGACTGCTTTCTGGAAGCAGGTGCCTCTCCCCACTGGCAATACCCAGGACCTGAATTCTGGGCTTTAGTGCCCATGTCACCATCCGACGCTTTAACTTGCCAGGTGGGGGACAGTGTGAAATTCCCCTCTGTGACAATTTGGGTGCTGTGGAATGGCTTAAGCTCTCCTTCCCCATCTCCATTCACCAATGCCATACAAAAAAAAACGCTCTCATGCAGTGATCAATGAATTGGTAAACGCCCTCCTCTTTAACAATCTGACCTACGCTCCTCTTCAGTCTCTGTAGGGCATTTCTGTGGGAGCGTGAGCAGGGCCCTGGTGCTGCCCATGCCACCAGTCTGTCATAGCTGTGCTTGGGGTATTCATCTCACTCTAACGCCATCTCTTCCACAGAGGGGACTCCTGCCCTTGAAGAGTTCTCTGTGGCATTGTTGGCACTGTAATTTTTGTTCTGTTTTGTTTTCTTTTACTCTGTGTGACTTGCCTTTGATTTTTATTCTTCTCTTTCGTGCATGCCATCCGTGTCCGTAGCCAGCATTGTGTGGAGCTGCTTTCCTCGTCGCAGCAGCAGTCGCCATCCTTCTGCTCCACGTCTCCCTCGGCTTCAATTTATGTGAGGAGTCACTTGCTGTTGATCTTTCTTCCCTCAGGCACTTCCTGTTCAAACCTGGAGGCACTTCTCCCCTTTTTTGTACAACGTCGCCGGGATATCCCTTGACGTCCAGCACTGTGTACTCACCTCCCCCTAGGCCCCTTCCCAGAAGTACCTTCTCTAGGCCTGCCTTTAACCTGAAGAAACCCTATAAGTACTGTAACTGGAAATGTGCAGCTCTGAGTGCCATTGTCATCTCAGTCACGCTGGTGATCCTGCTGGCGTATTTTATAGGTAAGCTTATTTTTGGGACATTTTTTTTCTGCTTTTCTTTAATTTCTCTACAAACCCACCTGGAATGCTAACATTTGGAAAGCAGAGGGCCAAGATCATGGAACAAAGTGAGTGGGAAATAAAGTGTCTGTTGACTTATTTGTGGTTGCAGTGCTACAACAGGAAGCCTAATACATGTCACAGAGCCAGGAGAGCTTAGTAAAACATGATACATACATTGGGCTTCCTTCATGGTCTGTTTATGTTCTGCAGGGGAAAAAGTACCTGAAGCTAGACAAATCCACCAGGTTTTCTCAAAGCAACCCATTGAAACAAGCAGTGAGGTTCATGTCCCAGTCTCAGTCACATCTATGTAAGAGTTCTCTACCATTGACTGTGATAGGACAGGGTCAGAGTCAAGATCCTTATACACAAACACGTGGTTTCATTCTGTCTTTTGGTGGCATATCCTAGCCATTTGACCCACTGTATGAAAGTCCACAGGGTGACTGGGAGGGTGGTGAAGGGCTGAGTTTAGATTGTGGTCCAACAGAGCCCTTTTTGAGCAGGGAGAGTTGGGAAAATTTGCTTCTCAGGTGAAGAAGCAGTGGATTTTTCTCGAGCTGTGAATAGTCTGAATTTCTTTGGCTTCTGAGGGTTTCCAGTGTTCATTGCAAAAAAAAAAAAGCCTTCTCAGAGTTTGTTGCAAAAGTAATTGAACCGTTAGAAGTGAAAATTGTATTTTTCAGCCTGTAAAGTTGGGGTGTTACCATTACTTTTTCTTCAGTTAGATTTGATATTTGTGTTATAAATGTCTATAAAGGTCCATTCTTAGACTTCTATTTTAAACTGATAGTGGTGCAAACTCCACTTGTCAGACACTTACAGGCAGGATCATGGGTAAAAAAGCCCATTTCTCATGGCACAAATGAGTCTTTTTGATTTTGCTGTGACTTTCTGTACACTAATGATCTATAAAAGGTTGTGGTTAGAATTACAAATCTTAGCCTGGATCGAAAGATTTTTGCTTTCATTTCACATGAGTATAATTAGCACTGCCACAAAGGATTGCTTTTACTCTGTTCCTTTTATGTACACTTCTCTAATGATTGATACTTTTCCACTTCTGCCTTGCATCATACTCTGGTCACTTTTATGTCTCCTGTAAGAAGAGCAGGAATGATTAATTAACCAAACTGAAATCAGCAGCAGTTTGATGGAATATGCAGTCAATTTTCATCATTTCCTATGTACATTTGGACTCACCTTTCTCATTTGTCTGATATTCTCCTTATGTCCTGAACATGGTTCCTTTGGACATTATCTCAGTGTGTCAGAGGAGTATTGTTATAAGTCAGAACAGTGGTGCCTGTTAATTGCAACAGAAGAAGAGTGTGACGTGATAGATTGAGAAGAGTTTGATTTGCCACTCGGTATTCTCCAACTCAGAAAACCTTCTTCAGAGTTTTAAAAAGATCAGGCTCCTGTTTAAGAATCACAGCTAATGTGGTTAAAAGGTAGGTCCATTGAGTGCTCTCCCATCTTCTCCATTCAGTTGAATGCTGTGGCATTTGCTAGGCTCCACAGAGGACTGGCAAGGTGCCAGAAATGCTGATCAGGTTGAACTGCTGTAATTATGGGTCATAATTACTAATTTCTAAAGGAACTATCAATTATTAAAAATCAAACTCGATGGTTCAGTTCAGCATAAACATATTTAGCAAAGATTGTCTCTACCAGACCCAGTGTTCTAATCAGCAAGCAAAAAGGCAGATATTTAATTAGATTTTGATGAAAAATTGTGTTTAATTTCAAGTATAATCAATTATTAATTACTGTAATGAGTGACTCTGGCGGGGTTTACTAATTAACTCATTTAAAAATTATGAATAACCTTTTCATTTGTAATTATTTTCCACATCCTGTCAAGTTGCAGATGAGAATTGTATCACCTAACCCAAAAGAAAAAAAAATGAATCGAGGAGTCAAAATGTTTGTCCTCTCACTAAGTTAAGCTGAGATATTTTGTATTCTGAGAAAAACTATGCAGTTCCTAACAGGAACTTGTTCATTCTTTAAAATAACCAGGTCTGTTTGCAAAACAAATTACTGTTTTTCCCTCACTTTTTTTTTTGTCATTTCCCCCTGTATTCGCAAGGTTGCATTTTCTTACAGATACTTTTCCTCATTTAAGCAGTATCTCGCTCTTTCTGATGCCATGGGGACTATTTGAGTGCTAGGGTATAGCTTAATCACAAGAAAGTCTAATCTATATAACAGCTCATGAGCATTGGGAACTTGGCTACTTTCCATCTGCTCTTGTTAGTTAAAACAACCATAGGAATTATCTTTTTAATGACCATTTTCATCCTCCAAAGCAAACTGAGGTCATTGGAAAGACTCCTGTTTAAGTGAATGGACTTTGGATCGGGTCCCATGGCAGTGGCTTGGCATTTGCTGCATGTATTTTGCCGACTGATCTGTTAATTGAGATACTTCAGACTAATGTCTAGGGCTTCAGGATGCTCTTCACAATATCAAGCATGTCACAGGCCTCTGTTTAAACATCAAAAGCTACCCATTGCAGGCCTTACCTGCCTGTACAAATGTGTGGAGCTAGAGGAATCAGGTATTCTCTGTTATTGGCAATACTTTTTGTGTGACAGATGCTCAGACACAACCGTGATGGGCGTCCATCTGAAGCAGGCAGAGCTGCAAGGAAACAACGAGGCATTGCGTCGTGTCTAAACTTCTTTGCTGAAGTCAGTTCATTTTTGAAAATCATCTGAAGCACTTGCTAAATCATTTGTTTAAGGCTAAAAAAGCAGAGTTTCCATTTATTTTATGAAAGTCTTTATGGTATTTAATAGTCTGAGGTTCATTTATCTTGCTGGGCTTTTTCAAAGAAGAGGAGCGGAGGCATAAATAGAAGTCCATAGAAGCTGAACGGCTGGTATCATGTGTCAACACTCTGATCGAGCTGAAGGTTTTACAGTGCTGAGTCACTGGTCTGGAGAGATAATGACAAACAAAATATAACAGGGTATATTAAACACCAGAAGCTGGTTTTCATTTGAATTAACCAGCTTTTGATTGACTTGTTGACACCTTTTCAAATATTCAGAGACACACACTAAGGCAGTGGCGACAATGCACATCAAAGTTTTGCGCACACACAGCTTATGCAAATCTCATGAGCTTTGCAAGAAGCTTGTCTCGTGGGGTGAGAACACCAAAGAGAAAAGCAGTGGCAGATCAGGGCTGTAACATTAAAATGGCAGGAACGGTACCACTGGAACCACTGAAATGAAAGGCCTCTTTAAGCAGCTTGTAACTAACCTACAGATTTGGTTTTCCAGGAGGTTGTGAGGAGACATCACTTTCAAATTAAATTTACCATTTTAGGACTATCCATTCATTTGACAGCTAAAGGAGGAAAGTTTTTGTGGCTTTTGCTGGGATATGGTGGGATCTGTGTACCATAGGGCTGTGCCTTGGACAGCTGATTTTTAGTGAGATTCTTATGGCTGAGATAATACCACAAGGTATGTTGCTATCCAGATACTTTGCCAGCAGTTTCTGTATCTGTTAGCATAGCACTGTAAAGAATCTCTGACATTCCTGTACTGCTTGAAAAGAGAATTTCTGAGTTTAAAAACAGAAAAGACCTGTTTGATTGTCCAGATCTCCCCACCCAGCAGCTGTTTGGCTAGATCTGCAGAACGGTTTCTAGATAAATTAGCAATGAAGAATAGTTTCTTTTTTCTGAAGCAGAAGGTATTATCCTCTGCCTGATGTAGATTCCAGACTAGATGGAAGTACAATTTGATGTAGTTAGGCACTTGCAATTTTCCTATTACTTAAGCATGTGCTGTGGTTGTATTGCATGAGCAGCAAGAAAGATGGGCATTTGGTTTAGATTAAAGCTAGGGCTCAAAAACATATTTTGAAGCCAAAACAGTCGTTCATTTGATTGAAGTCAGAGCTCTCTACTTTTCAGCTCTGTGTTCATTTGAACTCTGTACAGATGCAGCTTCGCTTAAAGAACAGTGTTGCTTGCTACAGGCAAACTGCCTTGACAGTAAAACTGTGCTAAGACTGTGATGTGTTTATAAAGTGTCGTTCTTTTTCTTGTCTAAAATTCACCCTAAAAGCTGTCTTTAGCTCAATTTGTCCATAATTTTTTGATGCTAGGTAATAAACCAAATTGAAAGCAACTCTCCAAAGCTCTTGATTATCTAACTAGTTAGCTATGGATATATAATATACCTGTTACCAAGCTGTTTACGTGCCATTTGAGATCAGTAGGAAAAGTTGCTAAGGCTTAATTATTAAACTTGAGCTGTATGTATTGACCCTACCTCTTTCTTTCATACCCAGTGACATTGGGGAAATACAGACCTAATTCTTCTCGTGCACATGCTCCTCTTAAACTGCAGCAACTCCATTTGCTTAGCACTGGTTCAAATTCAGCCAGAGTCAATGGCATTGGTCCCAGTGTCTGCAGCAGGAACTGGACCAACCCTGAAAAAGCCTGCATATATTTTTGTATACTCCTGATTCTGGAGATTGACATGACTAAAGACAGAATATACATCAAGACAGATGTTGACCTTCAGTCCAGTTTTGAATGATCTTCTTGTCTTTTTTTGTTGTTGAACTCTAAATTTTGCCCCTGTAAATTATCTGGGGAAAGCTACGACATGTCTCAGCCCCGTGGAGAGACACCATCAACGTCAGCTTCCAGCTGATCCTTCAAAAGTGCATGGAGTTGCAGGAATCTTTTTGCATCGTTTGTTCCATAGCAGAGAGAGGGGAAGATCACAGGGCTTTCTGTTAGCCTTAATCCCACTTCATTCTTGTTAAGGAACAAGTGAGAGCAGCTGCTGTGTGTAAATTTTACAAGAAGCTGATTGAGTAGCACCGAGCTCAAGAAAACTGCCAACGGGGACAACCAGGCAAACGAAACTTTCCCTGGTCAGATCCACAATAAAATAGTGAATCACTCAAATTCTTAAGCCTCAGTTACTTTACTGACATTCCCCTGTCTTCCTCTCCATATGAACACACACACAAGGCTGTATAAAACACAGATAGATCCCCAAAGTACAACTCAGTATAGCTACATTAAGAAATGTTATGTATATTTTTTTTCCCAACTGAGACAGCCACAGAATTAAAACCAAGATGAGCTATTTCTCCCTGATCTTCTGCTTCCCCTGCTTTGTTGTCTTTTGTTGCCGCTTTAGGTGCATGGTGATATGAATTGTCAACTCAGATCTCTCTTTCCATCACCTGGAAATTCAGGAAGAGTTTGTGTTATTAAAGGATTGTGTGCATCGGTGGTTTTTTGTTTGTATTTTACATTGTATGTTTGGATAACAGGTACAGTTAGCTTTATAGTTCAAAGCAACTACAGGTAATTTAACCATAGCTTTAAAATAAAGGTGATAAAGGTACAAGATCATGCTTTAAAGCCATTCTCTTGAAAATCAATTCATTCAGATTGATGTTAAAAAACTCACTGTAGAAACTCCATTAAAGAACATTCACTGTTTTGACCTAAATAGGGTCTGTAACCTGCCAGTAGAAGTACAGGAGAAATACACAGTGATGTATACACTATTGAAAGAGAGACACAGACAGAAATATTGCTGGTAAAATATGGCAGAAGCTAATATAAACCTACTAATTTTGTTAAGAATTGCCCAGTGTGGGCAAACTGGGAAATATTAAAAGTTATGTATTTCCTTTAATGGCATCATGTTCTGAACTCAGCCTTTGCAAAGCTGTTCACACTTCAAAGTGTACACTGATAAAGAGCCTGGTCAAGTACTGCATCTTTTAGTTACTAATTTAGTGTTTATTGAAGCAGAAAAAAATAGCAAGGTTTCAATTCTTTTCATTTAATACAATATTCTTAACTTTCAATGTTAGAGCCTTAAACACTCTCATATCATGTAGGCTGACTTCTTAGGACGTTGAAGACTAGTAAATTCCACATGCCTTATCATTTTTACATAGATAAGTCACATACTTACTTCAGTTCACCTTTTCCCATTAAGGACACCATGTAAGGACACCATTAGCTCTTTTTGACTGTAAGAATTACATCAGGATATCGTTATACTGCAGCTCCTTGAGCTTAGTCCTTAAGTAATTTTCTCTCTGCTTTCCAGTTGCCAGTGTCCCATTATATGGACACAATTTGCCATCAATTATCCTAAGTGTATAGGCTGACCTTTGACACATTTTAGTCAAACCTTCAGCACATTTTGTTTGAATTATTCAAATTCAGTAGCTGTCCAGCTCTTCTATTTATCTGTTCAGTCCTCGTCATTGTATTTGTCACTTAAATAGTCTGAGTCATCTGCATGTTTAGTCATCCACGATCGTATCTTTACTTATGTAACATTGATGTAAATGTTGGATAGTTTCAGGCTGACTATCAAGTGATGAATTTCACAAGAAATTCTAACATTTGATGTTTATTCACCCACAATGATGATTTTAAGGTCACATGTATATGTTGTTTTTAAGCACATGTATATATTGCTTTTTAGCATTAGAAATAGCTTGGTTTTTAATCAAAAGTCATGCCAAATTAAGTCAAATGTCTTAATGAACTGTAATCATGTAAAAAACTGAGTAATTGTTTTTTTCTTCAGATCTGTTTTTCAGAAAAGCAATATGGTTGGCCAGAGTTGGACTGGATGATCTCTAAAGGTCCCTTCCAACCCTACCATTCTATGATTCTGTGATTCTGAGTTACCATACAGTCACTTTCTTTATCCTGCATCAGTTGGATTTTCTGTGATGTTTTGTGTTACTTTGTCTGTAATAGATGTCAGGCTACCCATTTAAGTGACTCGCATCCTCTTTTCTTCCCCTGTTTAAATATTTGTGCAGCATTAACTCTATTTTAATTTCTTGGTAGCTGGTTCAGTATTAATCAATGAGTCAGATTCGTCTTCTGCAATCTCATTTACTGGGTACAAGTTAAATGAGCCTGCAGATTTAAAAATGTTTGTCCTTGAATAGATAAAATTTAATATAATTCTTGGTTATTAATGGACTGGGAGAAAACTTATTTCCTGTGAAATAATTGCATTATCGTAGTTATTTTCAAAAACCAGAACAAAAATTCTTACTGAACACTTTAGCCTCGACTACAACATTATTAACAACTTCCCCATCTCCATCAAGTAAATAGCTATATTGTTGCTCAGTTTATTAGGTCTCAATACCCTTAAAAATATTCTATTTTCTTTGATTTTTTTTTTTCTAGCATTTTTTTTTTGCACATTCTCAGCTTCTTTTATCAACTCTCTGCATGGTCTTAGGTTTATATAGATTACAGTTTCCCTATTGTTCTCAGGTTCTATATATTATTCTTTTTTTTTATTTCTGCTTATTGTTTTCTTTTGACACTGAATGAAGAGGTGCTTTTGTCAAAGTCTGATCCTCCTTCATCATTGTGGGATCACCGGAAGAATGACTTCGATTTAGAAGCAGACCACCAATATGACTGATTCTTTAACTGGTCGAAAGCAGGCTGAAGCTGTATATCCAGAGGCCTCCATCTGATCTTGGAGTCTGCATCAGTGTGGCATGAAATCACACATCAGTCACATAGTATCACAGTTAGCCCTTTAGATTCCTGATCCTTTCTGAAATTTAAGAATCTTTAATATGAAGAGAAGTGAGTTTAATTCCATCTGTTTCTATTAATAGGGAAGATATGGGCTTTCAGCTTTTACAAGCTTTTATCAGTTGCTTTCAGTGAGTTTTTATAGTTGCCATAAGCTCCCAGAAAACAAAATAAAAGCAAGCTGACACTGAAAGTGCTGGCCTTGCCTTTATGACAGTGGCACAGATGTGCTGCTATAATCTTCATTTCATGGTTTAGATTGACCTTTGCACACAGACGCTGAAAAGGAATCAATTTTACAGATCTTGATATCCTCTGGAAGGAGTCCTCCTCGAGTCTGTGTTTTTATTTCATACTAATTAGTGTGAAATAACATAATACAATTGCAGTTAGGGGGAGACAAAAAGAGATGTTTCAGTATTTTTGAATAATATATATTTTTGTGGGTCAAAAGAGTAAGCTCAGTTAGGGATGTCACTGAGAGCAAAAAATATTCCTCAGTTATAGTTTCATGTTCCTATCACATCCTTTTCTAGTATAAATTAGAAGATGGCTTCAAAGCCTGATTTGCAGCCAGGTCATACATTTCTCTTGGATATGTGCAGCGATGTATTCTCTAAGGTTTTTTTACCTGTAGTTGAAGTTGAGCTATGTGGTAGATACACATCTTTATAGCGTTAAGTGAAGTGTTACTGTTAACTATACTACCCAGGTAACATACCAGATGACCTGTAAAATAAAGAACACAAAGTCCAGTCTGCTGTTTCCCTCTGTGACAAGCTTTCAACACCACTGTTTATGCTGAAACTTAAAAGCTCCAAAAGGACCACTTACACAGTTTGTGTTGTGATATCAGAATCTAATGTTCAATAGATAGCTAGTTAGATGTTGTTGAATCTCTGTGTTTAAATGACAAAACAATAAACTCTCCCACCATCACCAGCTTTTCCTGTCGTCAGCTTTATTTGATTTTATTGTACCTTAACTTTCTTGCAGTCAGAAGCTTTTGCCTAGAAAGATCATGAGAACAGCATATGTTAGTTATTTTCAAATGTGGTAGCACATAACACAGCGGCAGCATCACATCTTTCTTGCCTACTACAACCATAGCATCACTTCATTATGAAAAGAGACTCTTTAAAAAGCAAAGCAGAACAAGGCAGTTAGCAGAGACAATGACTATGCTTACACTAAGTACTTCAAAAGAAACTCTAGTTGGACTACCAGTGGAGCAGAATCTTGTTTAATTATGGCAAAAATGAGAATGAAATCAAGCATCAAAAGGGTTTCCTGAGGCTTTTGGTGAAGAAAATCCCACAATCTAAGCATAATGATATTCCAAATGGTATTAATCCCAGTGGTCAGTAACAGTTTATATTAGTATAGCTTCTCCAGTCAAGCTTGATCATGGGCACTCCAGGCAGTGAGACGTGTATGTTGGCAGTATTCCAGGCATCTGACTGGTCCAAAACGGATGTATTTCTGTACTCTTAAACTCTTATGGATTGTCACATCCAAACTATTGATTTAGAATAATCTCTGGTCCTTGCTAGCTGAACTGTGCATAGACATTCAGAAAGTACTGTCTGACCAGAGTCAAAATTATGGTAGAGTCCATTCCAACAAGTAACCAAGTCACACTGCTTGTTACTGCTTAATTCACTACTATCAACGTAGTCAGTGATGAAGGGACAAGGCAGTGTACTATATTTCTGAGCAAACACTTTAATACATTCATAATTAATGATGAAACAAAATTATCCGAGCCTCAGTAATCACAAATTAAAGTACCCTAACTATACTTGTAAGAGAAGAGTGACTACTGCCAGTGTAGTCACTCACTTATGCAAAACTTTGCTACTGGATCTACTGTAATTTTATGTTCATATTGCAGAAGCATGGACATAATGGAGAACCATGACACCTCTTTTCTATCAGGAAGAACAAATAACAGCATGTGCTTTATCCTATCCCTGATCCACCTAGCCCTGATTGCCACAAAACCAGAAAATCTGAGTTCATACGTGCTCAGTAGGGATATAGTTTAAGTGCAGTAGCAAAATTGTCCGCACTGAGTCTATTCCTTCTCTTTCCAGCCCTCTCCTACTGCTACCAACCAGGCTGCACATATGGCATCCCTAGAAAGCAATTGAACGTGCTACAGTGCTGGAGTTGCCAGGGTTGAGAGGCAATTTCTGTGCAATTGTTCTGCTCAGCACTGGGCCAGTGGAAAAAAAAAATAGCCTGTGATGAGGGAATTAAATGCTATTACAGAGTAAATATGCATACAGGGGCAGATCTAAAACCACACAAGCAATCTTAATTCTGTTCTTTGCTCACTTTTGAGTGCTTGACTCGGTGAACATTGAGTTTCTTTAACAAACGCCTTTTTTTTTTTAGGTGTAATTAAATATAAAGATGGCTGTGGGTCTTTTATGAGAGCACTGTGGGTTGCACTTGCCAGCACTTGCTTTAATCTATGTGCTGAATTTAGGTCTAAGTCCAAGGGAACAAATCATCAGGTTGTGTTAAGTTTCGTTATGGAGAGAGCTTTTCCCACTGATCTGAGCCATTCTCTTAGATTTATAGCACCTGAAAGTACATGTGATTTTGCCCATGGTCTCTGGACAGAAAAAAATTTTCTAGTGTCATTAATTGTGCTGTGTCACCCAGTTTATCAGTTTTCCCAGACCATACATTTGTATCCATTTGCTGAGCTTTTTTACAGGAAAAAAGAAAAAGGCAAATTTTTCCCTCTCTCAATGGGCTGTTGGAACAATCTGCTTGGTTTTCCAAGTTTATGTTCAAAAAAAAATGTAGAAAAAAGAATGGAAACATTCTTAGCCTGGTTGAAACACACCTTTGCATTTGTCATCCAAAGCAGTTAAAACAGTGACATGCTCCTGAATGCATTTGTGAACTAAATTTTTTCACATCTCTTCAAAAAGACACCAAGCCCACAGGATTCTGCTTTAGATCTCAGTTTAGATGGTGCTGAAAACTCTGTCCCTGGTCTACAATAATGGGTAAATTCATACTGAATTTGAAGCATGTCTATCATGCACTTGAAGATCACTATAGAATCATAGGATAGAATCATATAATCATTTTGTCTGAAGAGACCTTTAAGCTCATCGAGTCCAGCCTTTGTCCCAGCCCTATCAACCATGAGCCCATTTCCCTCAGTGCAACATCCAACCATAGATCTAGATCTACTCAGAATAAGTATAACTCAAGTTAAACCTGTGCTTTGGACATCAAGGGGTTCTGAGTTTGTCAATTTGTTAATTTTCCTTACATCAAGTACTAAAGCCCAACTGGGTCTCTGATGCAATTAGAACGTGCACAGTGACTAATAACACTAACACAGTTTTTGACTGGTTTTGGGATCAAACCCCAAGCAGCACTCTCAGATCCTGTACTTATCTTTATAAGAAAACCATGTTGAAGCTCAGAGGGACAGCTGAGCAAACAGCCATCTGAGACATCAGCTCACACAGCAAATTCTCCAACAATGTTTAGATCTTAACCTTAAACTGAGATCCTAGATTTAAACTGTGATCCCACCTCTGTTGTGCTGAGGTGATAGAAGATGATTGATAGATATTGCTGGTGATTTTTACAGAACCAACTATATTTTTTATACTTTAAGCATCCTATTATATTCATTTGGGAAAGCAGATTTTCTGACATTAGCTGGTAGAGATAATAAGGAAGGAAGCATGTGAGAGGTTGTTAAGTTACCTATGTAAATTGCACTCTTTTTAATTAGGGTCTCACAGTTTATATGTGCCTAATGAAATGGCATTTGTAAAATTATACTATCCACAACAGGCTAGCCCAGAATTTTAGTAATTGCAAAGCAAGGTAGGAACCCCTCTGGTAGCGCTGCCTGTACTCATTTCTCTAATTGAAGTGAATGCCCCAATGGGAAAACCATTATTTCTAATATTATGTACACAAATTAAAACTCCATTTAGAGGTACAGTGGGACCATCTTATAATTGACTTTGATCTTCAAGAAATATCTCAGTAATATTTATAATAATATGGTTTCTGCCAGGAAGGGTGTCTAGAAGGGGAAATATTATTTTACTGAGAAAGGCCTGAGCATGTGGAACACCAGCTTTACTAGAACTGTGGGGGCTGGAATAAGTTTCTTCAGTGCAGTAAGCTGCCTAATAACAGCAAAGTGTTACTGAGATCTGTCTCTCAGCCTCCTATTCTACTTTCTCAATGGTGTAGATGGTGAAGGAAATTGCAGATTGTATTTAAGCAGACAGCTCCTTGGATAAGCCATGCCACTTTTATGTTCATGTTTGTTTCTAAAGGTTGACACCTAAAAAGAAATTCTTTCTAAAAATACCCATAAAAATATTTAAATATACCCATTTAAAACTGCCTTTTCCCATTCCTGCAGGAAATTACAAGCATCCAGCAAGTTACTGTGGCCTGATCATCTATTAGCAGTTTGAATGGACAGACAATCACTTGAAAGTCTTTGATCCCCAGGGGTAATTAGGAAGACGTTGAATAGGAAATGCTGACTCTGCAGTGAGCAAACATTGGGTTTAACTGCTTCATTTTATAACATGTCTTTCTAGACACTTCCTTCAAGATTTCAAAGAAATGTGGTGCTTCAGCTGGAAGCTGGTTTTTCCTTCTCTATTAAGAGCAATTGGGAACTAAATTAAAACATAAAGAGTTCTCTTAAGAGGGAACTAATACTCTTTGGTGGACCATCTGCTTCAGTCTTGGAAATCTCGGATACAGCTCTTCAGTCAGGAAGGGTCAAAGAATAACTGGTTTGTGTCAAATGAAAGCAAGTAAGTGCATTTGCAGCCAGGGCTTTACCACAATGCTTGTTTTTTCTAAGAGGCAGTTCCCACTCTGGTGGCAAAATTTTAAAAGGTAGGAAGTTCTCCACCATTTTAATTCCTCCTTAGCACATGATGATTCTCATTGAGATAAGGAAGAAACCTGAATTATTTCTGGAAGAATCACATGTGGTACTTGCATAGTTTGATCTCTGAACGTGGAGAAATGGTCAGGCAGCAGACAGGGTCCCAGGTATTCCTGAATGTATCCCAGAGCATGTGTCTATACTGCACTGGCTGAGAAAGTACCTACCTCTTACTTAGGACATTTTAAATTCCAAATAAAAAACCCATAAGCAACCCAACACAGTTATCTCTCTGTTCTATCATCTGCATCCTTCATCCCTTCACCTAGGGATGCCTCAGTATGGATTCTGCAGTTCTCAGTGTGAAGTACTCACAGCCCAGCCCAGCCCAGCAGTGTTTTCATCACCAGTCTGTGAAGAAGGCTTGTAAACTCTTTTTTCTCGTTGAAGGTGGATCACTGAGAGTTCAGGAAGTGAGGTAGATGGAGAATTTACAGTAGTGAGAATTACTCTAAATGTCCCTTTCAGTGCTTTTTATATTTTCCTTATCTCGTGTGTCAGATAAATCAACAGGCCAGGAAGCTGAGTTCACTTAAACATGTAATCAAGCTGCCTTTTGGGCTCCTCTCCTGTGTGACCTATTAATTTTATGGTTTTAACAGCACAGTAGCCACAGAATCACAGAATCATAGAATGGTAGGGGTTGGAAGGGACCTTTAGAGATCATCCAGTCCAACCTCCTTCCAAAGCCGATGACACCTAGATCAGATCACACAGGAACGTGTGCAAGTGGATTTTGAAAATCTCCTGAGAAGGAGCCTCCAGACCTTCCCTGGGCAGCCTGGGCCAGGGCTACCTCACCTGAACAGTAAAGAAGTTTTTCCTTAAGATTAAGTGGAAATTTTTGTGTTCCAGCCTCATCCTATTACCCCTTGTCCTGTCACTGGACACTAGAGAAAAAAAGTGTAACCTCATCATCTTGACATACACCTTTCAAATACTTCAAGTATTAATGAGATTCCCCCTCGATCTCCTCCAGGCTGAACAGTCCCAGGTTCCACAACGTTTCCTCATAAGGAAGATGCTCCAGTCCCCTGGTCATCTTGGTAGCCCTGTGCTGGCCTCTCTCCAGAAGCTCTCTGTCCCTCTTGTGCTGGGAAGCCCACAACACATCTGGACACAGGACTCCAGATGAGGCCTCACCAGGGCAGAGTAGAGGGAGAGCAGAACCTCCCTCGACCTGCTGCCCACTCTCTTCTTGATGCATCAATGCTGAGAAATCCCAAAAAGATAGGTGTCAAGAGGATGGGCACAGTCTTTACTTCTGTAGCACCCAGTGACAGGACAAGTTGAAATGGTCATAAGCTGGAACACAGGAACTTCCACTTGCACATGAGGAGAAACTCCTTTGGTGCTGAGGTGAGGGAGCCCTGGCCCAGGCTGCCCAGGGAGGGTGTGGAGGCTCCTTCTCGGGATATTTCCAAACCCACCTGGACATGTTCCTGTGCGCCTGAGCCAGGGGAACCTGCTTGAGCAGAGAGTTGGGCTGGATGAGCTCTGCAGGACCGTTCCAAACCCTGCCATTCTGTAATTCTATGATTCCTTAAGCCATGGAAGGGAGGTATTTACACATAGGAAATAATTTCAGAAGCTAGAAACGACAGAGTGCACTGTGCAGAGTGGGTGCAAGGTAACTGCCAAAGCCCATGCAAGAACTAACCTTGAAGGAATCCCTCTCTGCTCAACCCAGAGTGGCTGGCTCACTGACCAGGGTATGTGTAAATGATGTGAATTCTTGATATTACAGACCATTTGGTTCTTTAGTCAGGATCCTAGATTTCAATACCAGACATGAGAACTTGTTAGGTACTTGGGCATTAAATAACTGCAGCACTTAAAGTGTCCCATACCTTGGATCTGTCTGGTCCAGGGCTTGACCTTACAAACAAGGAGGGCAAGTACAATATACTACATCCAGCCTTGCTGCTTTTAACTTCCGACACCATTAGGGCCAAAGAGCTACTTCAATCCTTGACTCTTGCTGCGTTAGTGTGTTCTGATACACTGGGTCACAGAAGCCTTGTCCAGCACTAAAATGGAACAGCAGTGTAAGAGAAAAACAAACTGCTTGGTTTCTTTTTTAGTGTTTATTTCACTGTTTTTATTCTCCTTAATCTTTTGTGCCTCTTCCTTGCTCATTGAAGATTGACAAACCAGTGATTATTTCATGCTGAAAGGCTCCTTTTCATAACATTGAATGTCACAAAAATATGATTAATTCTGCAACAGTCAATTCTCCCACTTCTAAAGAAATCATATAATTTCAGTGTAGAGAGAGATGGTTATCCAGATAATTACAGTCAGGTTTATTCCAGAGACAGGAGTGAAAGCAATACATTTACTTGAGTAAAAATTAGCCCTTTTTTTTTTTCAATTAGGAGAAAAAGCAAACCTCAGGTCTCATTTTAGAGAGTGTGTTGGTTTAAGTTGGGCTGTTGAATCTGAGAGTTAAAGAGGAAAATGTAACCACCACGTCTTATTTTTGGTTCCACAAAAAGAGGGGAGAGCAAAGAAACAAGCTGTGTAAATGTCTTCTCAACCACTTCCTTTCTCATTTTTGTTCTTATTCATCATGGCATCAGGGCCTCTTGGCTATTCCTTCTAACACTCTTAACACTCTCTTTTCCCATTTTTTCCTTTGCTCCTTGCCACACTGGGGGCCTTTGGAAAAGACTTTTTCCAAAAAAAAAGGAGCAATCTTTTTGCTTGTGTTGGCTTTAGCTTAGCTACCAGCAGCTCAGTGAGGTGCCTGTAGAAACCAGTGGAGTAGTCAAGCCCAATGAGACCAGTGTCAGCTCAGCTGAGGATGGTGGCCTGGCTGTGGAGATGTCTTACCTATGCAAAACATATCGATGTCGATAGATAAATATTAGTTCAAAATATGGAGCGTTCTTAGTGTGAAAAGGCTGGCTAGGATAAGGGGCAACAGGTACAAGATGGAACAGAAGGGGTTTCAAAGAAACATAAGGAAAAACTTCTTCCCTGTTTAGGTGAGGGAGCACTGGCAGGGGCTGCCCAGATGAGTTGTGGAGTCTCCTTCTCTGGAGACATTCTAAACCCAGCTGGATGAGTTCCTGTGTGCCCTACTCTAGGTGACCCTGCTCTGGCAGGGGGTTGGACTGGATGAGCTTTCAAGGTTCCTTCCAACCCTTAAGATTCTGTGATTCTGTGACTTTCTGTGTCTCCTGCACTTTGTTTACTCTTTATACTTGCTGTGATTCCAACACCACACTCGTGCTGGTGATGATCAACTTGTTTTGCTGAGATTCCATTCTGAAAATCTTTTTATTCGTTGTTCAGGACAGATCAGTTGTTAATTGTAAGGCAGTTGTTATTTTATTCATTCCTCAGCTTCCCCAGGAGATTTGACTCCCCAGGCCAGCAGCAGTACCTGCAGGACTTGCCTCTGAGAGGACAGACGAGCAGGCAGCAGCAGAGCCCATGAGCTCAGAGAATGTATTTAACAAACACTCTCAAAGCAGCTGGTGGCTTCAGCCATAGCCTTCATTTCAAACGTCGTAATTGATTGGTTTGGTTATTTATTACACTTAGCTTGCTGCTTTGGGCAAAGCAACAAGCTAATAAAGGGCCAGCAGTGTGGTTTTCAATTTTTTGCTGACTGGTGTGGTTTCTGGGGGTCTCATATGCTTCAGTAAACATGTCTTGTCTTTTCTTATCCCTGTGATCTATCACAATCATCTGCCTCTCTCTGCTAACTCCTTCACTCCATCAACCTGTCTCAAGAGATGTCCATTTTGTTGACCATGTGAATTATTATCTTTCTTTGTCCTTTTTCAACCTAAATGCTGTACCACTTTCTTTGTTCTCTGCTCCGCTGAGTAAGTTGTTTTGACTTTAGTGTTTTGCTATGTCATAAGCAAGTGACAGTAATAAAAAGATACCCAAAAGCCTGGGTCCCTTCAAAACAAACTTGCAAACAATGTTTATTTGGCTTGGTAACATCAGCTAATGTTGCTTATGACCTCCCCAAACAGCTATGGAGTAGGAATAATGCAATACAGATGTGTTAAAATCTCAAGAACTATGATCCTTAATACTTGGTTACACCAATATGAACTTTTATTTGTTTGAATATTTAAATAGCTCAGCTGATGCTAAACTGTCTGTAAATTTGCTTTGCCTAAAGTGAATCTGAGTCTAGCAAATGAATTACCACATCCCATCGCCGTAGTTGAAATTCTGAACTCAGCAATCTAACCCTGAAAGGACTGGAGTTTGGCTTCCTTCTTTTTTCCCCACCAAGAAGGTGGCCAGAGGTGACTTAGAACTGAGGATAAGGTGGTTCATTCTGCCACATAAAGTTCTGCTACCCACTCAGCATGTCTCAGGGCACTTTTTGCTAGCGGTTAGTTACAGTTAAAGGTTGTGCAAGTCAAAGATTTTATGTCAAAACATAAGCAGAATGGGCCAGGAGCCACAGATGCCTTTATATCATCAGAGTTGGTGCTGAAACAGCCCAGAGAGGACACATGCAGGGTTTCCCCTAAGTATTGTTTCCATTCTAAGAGAAGGCAGACAAGAGTGTTTCGGTAGCCATGGGAAACATAACGAAAGCTTCTGCAAAGAGCATGTCATGAGGCTTCCTAGGCAGTGAAAGCTACATGGTATTTTACAAAAGGGTACAGTTTAATGATTGTTAATTGCAGTCTACTCTTTTAATACATGGGGAGCCTTCAATATCTGAGTATCTACTAAACATCATGTAGAGCATGGAGTGGGAGAAGGACATGGGGGCTTTTTGTAAACAGAGCCAGGGGGTGGGGGGGGAAGCTAGAGAAAATGTCAACAGTGAGTTCCATTGACCTGGAGACTGAGAACATCTGGAATCTCAAACTGGTTTTACAGCTTCACTTTGCTTTTAGGAAACTTAACACTTCAAAGGATGTGATTGTGCCTCTCATCCAGGGTTCCAGGGTTTTTCCCTGGTTTAGTCTTCCTTTTATTTTTTTCCCCACAAGAAAGAAATTTGCATCACTTTAGCACACAACAAGTTTGATTTGTGCCTCTCCTAAAACCCTTAAACAACTGTGTGCATCGACAGTTTTACACATCCCACTAAGCTGTAGAGACCCAAAACATCCACTGCTGTTGCTACCTGACGTTTTGGCATGAATATAGTAGTCAGGAGAAGCAAGCAGAAGAACGAATCTTCCACCAGCATGCCAATCAGACACTTGGTATCTGGAAGATAGTAACAATAAACACTTAATCAGGTGACTTCCTAATAACATACTTGTATCCAGAGTGTGTTTCCAAAGTAAATAATCTTCTTTGTTCTGATTTCAGGAAGGCTTTTGTGCTTATTACCTACCTGCAGCAGAAATTGCATGATGTCTGTATGCCTTATGGGTGGGAATATTTATAGACTTTTTATTTTGTGCTTAGAAACATCAAATCAGAAACCTTGAGTAGAGCACTAGCTCCAAGTTTTTACACTCATTTTTTTTTTTAAAGCCACTTAGTAATCAAAATGCTTTTCAAATAATACCCTGCATTTCTCAGACTTTTGCATGATGCCATGGACCCATTCTCATGGGTCATCATTAAATGGACACCTTCTTACAAGCTTTCAATATGTAAAGGAGGCTTATAAGTAAGATGGAGAGCAACTTTTTTAAGAGTATGTAATGACAGGACAAGGAGAAATAGTTTTAAATTTAAAAAGAGTTGATTTGCTATAAGGAATTCTTTACTGTGAGGGTGCCCAGAGAAGTTGTGGAGGTCCCTTCTCTGGAAGTGTTGAAGGACAAGTTGAATGAAGCTTGGAACAACCTGGTCTAGTAGAAGGTCTCCCTGCCCATAGACAGGAGTTTGGACTAGATGATATTTAAAGATCCTTTCCAACCCAAACCATTCTGTGATCCTTTGATTCTATGATCTATGTGATGATGGGGTCAGTGTACATCAGAAGCTTTTTGCTTTAGGCAAAATCTATTAACCAAAGACAAAAGTTAACATATTAATGCGAGCTTTTTATCTCTGTGTGATAATACAGTATCTATGCTACAGATAACTCTGTCTTATTTTGTATGCTGGGACATTGTAAGACACTTTGCAAATGTTTAGGAATGAATGGTGACATGGAGTGCTTGATTCATTTGCTCAAGGGGATGAGTAATGTGCAGAAATCCACAGCACTTCCAGTTCTGCTGTTGCACTCAAACAAAATGTTCCCTTCATCAGACAGTTCCTCTCAGGTGTTTTTAAATGCATTTTTCTTGCCTGGAAGAGATGCTCAGAGCTTTCCCACTACACCCAAAACAATACTGAGTTCTTCACCTTCATTTTCTTGCTGTAAATAGTGATCTACAAGCAACAAATTCCTCCTAAGGAGAGGAGGGGAAACAATGTTCTTTCACAGGGAAACAATGGTCATTCAGCGTGTCCCTAAGAGTTTTTTGTGACACACTGTGATAGCCAAAGGACAGACCAAGTCAAATGGTGTAGTGAAAAAAAAGTCAGCCACTGGCTCAATTCCTGGCTCAACCAGTGATGCCCAGTATAAGCTCATGCAAGTCATTGTAACATGAAGATGTCTGGTAGATGGGGTTGGGATTAGCCAGCAGAAGCATCTGGACTGCTTGCTGTGTAGGATTGCCTGATTTTGGAGAAGTGAAGAGTACAGTTTTCTTTCTGCTTGGAACTGCCAACATCCATGTGGTTAAACGTGGGAATTTACGTGTGCTCAGAGCACTTAAAGCCCTGAGCTCTGTAAGAGCTCAGCAGCACCTGGGTAACTCTCTGCTCCTTGGAGAGGTCCAGCCTGGCTGGCATTGTCTGGCAGCATCCAGTACTGAGCTTAGCACAAATCCTGCTGGTGGAGGGGTGCATGAGTGCCTGTTAGGGCTTGTGAGCCTGTGAACATAGAGTAAGTTAAGTGAATTAACACACAATCACATTTTAATGCTCAAGCAAGTGAACTGAGTCAGTCCTTTAATCTGCTGTAGTTCTCTTTTTCCTTACTGTGAAGTAGAAATAACAGATTCTTATCTGATGAGGTTTTATGAGGTTAATAGCTATGAAGTGCCCAGGCACTCTGATGATGAGGTCCACATAAACACAAAGATATTATGCAAGCGTAGCAATGCCAAATGCTTCATGCAAATTCCTGCTCACAGTCTGGTTTCCTCTCTTCCCTTACACAATTTCTCTGCCAAGTAAATACACTCCATTCAGATGAAAGTACTGTCTTCCTCTGCCTCAAGTATCCTAGTTGAATTACCAGTTGTCTTGGTGGCATTCCCTCTGGGTATTTGTACCCATAGAAAAATGAGTTTTGAACAGGTCCTCAGGAGACCTTCCTTGCTGTGCTTCCTTGCTTTTTGGGAGTTGTAGGAGAGTATTTTCTTTCTTGCTGGTTAAGGTTTTAACAAACCCAGTCCCCACTTGTGTAGTAAAAGGAAGAGTTTCGCTCTCATTGTGTTTTGTGATGTTGTAGTAGTGCAAAGACAAGCTTATTTATGTTAGTAAATGGTAAATGACCTAATTGAAGCTGAAGTGGGGAAAAAAAGTCACTGATTTTGCTAAATTGCCTAAACATGCTGTTTTTGGAGAACTACTCAGATTACTTTTCAGTCCTCTTGAAAAGATTGTTCCTGAAGTACAGATTTAAATAAAGTAACCACTTGTCCTTTACAGTATTTGCCAAGCTGAGGTGTATCCTTGTGAATAAAACAAGGACTATAGGCAATGGAAATGCTCTATTTTTTGCTGGTTTTGTTTATGTGAAATAGCTGTGATGCTAGTGTCATTGTACAGTTTCTTGGAGAAATTATAGTGTAAAATATCAAGGCGTTCCCTTAAAAAAGAAATGCCATTCCAAGGGTAGCAAATACTGGATCATTTAGCTGTGTGGAGCCTGAAGCTAAACTGGATACTGATTGAGTATGAAATGTTTATGCTGGGGATGAAAGAGCTGATATGGGAAGGCACATTCTTTTACTTTTACTTTATGATTTCAAGGGGCGAGCATTAGTTGCTTGAGCGTAGGATTTTCCATACTCCTCATCCATGTGGTTGCTTTTTAAGCATTCTGTCTTATTCCTGAACTTCACTTGTCTATGTAATGCCTTGAAATAGATTCATGTGTGCACTGGATGACTTTGCATGGCCCAGAAACCTACAGAGAAGCCATGCCTTGCTATCACACAAATCTAAATGCTGCTGCTTGTTTTCAAATCTGGAGGACGTATCTTTGATCTGAAAAGGAGCCGCTGAGTTGTACTAAGGAGTGCTCAGTCCCAGTCGCTCACGTTCATGGTGCTGAGCACAAAGGCATGTGTGCAAGATGGATTTTAAATTGCCTTAGTTTTTACTTGATCTTATTCAGGAAAAACTGTCAGAGATGTCTGTAAGAACTGCTATGTATTATTGATGGGTAAAAGAGACCAAAAAACCCGTATCTAATACACTATGAATACAGCAAAACAAACCAGAGTGCGGTTTCCGGGGATTTATTGCGATGTTGATAAATAATACTGCTCATATTCCTGTGTTCACCGCCTTGTCTTCTCAGTCTTGGGAGCTTCCTGAAATGTTATGCTTGGTTATTCTCTCACACAGGCCACAAATCAGGAATGGCTCTACTGGAAGAGGCAGAGTGGATTGCTACAGGTGACCTGAAATGAGTTTAAGTGTGTGGAAAGACCTAGGGAGTTGGTAGGGCTGAAGCAGCAGGGGCTGTCTAATTCCATTAATCCCGTTCTTGTCCTAAAGCAATGACCACTGATACAACAGTGAAGTGAGGATTTAGGAAGTGCCCCTGTAGTTCTGAAACTCTCCCAAACAGAAAAAGATGACTTTTTTCATTGCTCACCACAGCCATGCACCTGTTTGGCCTAAACTGGCACCTGCAGCCGATGGAAGGGCAGATGTATGAAATCACGGAAGACACAGCCAGCAGTTGGCCAGTGCCAACGGACGTCTCCTTATATCCTTCTGGGGGCACAGGGTTAGAGTTACCTGACAGGAAAGGCAAAGGAACCAGTGAAGGTATGGTTGGTGTGTATCCATGTTGTGAGTCTTCTGTCTGCCTCTGAACTCCAGCCATCCAATCTCATGCTCCATCACCTTCAATGCTGACATCACGAGGTGCTTTTTTTTCCAGTCTTTCACGTTTAGAACTAGTAGTCGGTTCTTCTGTCCATATGTTTCTAAGTTTCATACCCTTCTGATGTCCACTAATGTGATAAAACGGTGTGCAACACTCATCACACATCTAAAGCATTCTCAAGGTGGAACTATCTGTACCATATCTCACAGGCTACAGAAAGCCATCATGAGAAAAACTTGTGTCTTGAAAATCAAATGATTCCTGGAGCGTTGGATCAACCTTTTCTACTACAGTATAAAAATAATTGGGTTTGCCTACTCCTAGCTACATAGTACCAAATGTTTTGAGGACAACGTTTACTAAGATCTGAGTTTTGGCACAGCAGAGTTGAACATCTCTCCAGAAAAGCAGCCAGATAAAAAAGGCCTGGTCTCCACAAAGTATCATGATGTCGACAGCTTGCAATTTTAACTGAAATTGGAAGCAACTGATAGGTTGTCAATTCAGCAATGCATTATCCAGCAGCTTTATGTCTTACTGCATTTTGTGTAGAGGCAGCAGTGCCAAAAGTATCTATAAGCACTGCAAGGAGAGGTGTTTTATGCCTCTTGAGACTTAGCTGGAGAGATGAGAAATTCAAATTTTCAGAAAGCTCTTTGGTTTTTATGTCAGGCTTCTGTCTATGAGATTAACAGATTCCAGGAAACTTGAAGTCACTGGCTATTTTTGGTAGTTATTTTGGGAGAGGAAGTTTTGTGGGTATGAGTATGCCACTCATCTAGCAACTCATTGAACTCAAAAGTTTCCACAGTGCCCTAGACTGTAACTGAGAGCCTGTTTTCACATGTTTAATTTAAAATAATTGTATCCTTTTTTTTCTTTAAGAGCTTAGCTGTCTTTATTAGTGCAAATAAAGGCCATAATTATGTGTGTTCCTTAAAACAATATATTTACTAGCAACTGATGGCTGGCATCAAGTTTCTACAAGGAAAAAATCAGCTAAGCAGGTTATTCTCAGCAAACCTTACTAGACAGTACAGCAAGCCTCAGATATCTCTGCTGTTATATTAAAAAATACTTCATGACAGATCCTTTTTTTCTCCAACTTGCCATATATTTTGTTTTTGAAACATCTCATTTTGATCTATTTCCTTTTAAAAGTCAAAATACAAATAAATACATGTATCAAGAGCTGCTGTCCAAATCAAAGACCTCCAGTTGATATCTTTTTCAGCCATGCTTACAGTGAGATCACCAGAAGTTTACTTGCCAAAAACCTCTGCTAAAAGAGAGGGGCAATACCCTTAGTTGTGTCATTGAGAGACCCCCTCACGTTAGTGCTTGGTATAGATCTTAGAGAACATGTAGGCTTTAGAGCGTATCTTGTCCTGACAAAAAACCACATCAGGACAACATCTTTACTGCAGGAGTAACACTGTCCAGCCCTACAATGCAGCACTCTTCCCATCAGCTGACTATGCAACTCTGTTTGGACTAACAGTGTTGCATGGCTGCTGTTCTAAAGCAGAACTTAATGTGATTGAATTTTATTTTAACAAATTGATTGAAATGGATTTAAAAGTCTTGATCACAATCAAATAGGATGGAATGGATCGTCCATTCCATCAAAAATCAAATAGGTGGATGTGCTTCTGCAGGGAGTTTGGATTAGATGACCTCTAAAGGCCCCTTCCAACCCCTACCATTCTGTGATTCTATGAATGTGCTAGAATATCCTTATAGCTGATCTGAATGAATCATTAACAATGCATTGCCAATTCTCAGTAGTGGCCATTCCTTCTCACCTGTGGCTCTGCTGCAGCACAGCATTTACCTATGTTTAAGCCCATCCCTATTTAGCAAAGCACTTAATCATATGCTTGCATTTAAGCATGTAATTAAGAGTGATTGAAGGCAGAGAAATGTGTGTTCTTAAGTGTTTTGATGAGTCAGGGTACCTTGCTGTCAAAAATACAAGCAGATTCAGTAAAGGCCTGAAATGAAACAATTCATTTTGATACCCAAATAAATTACAAATAGTTGCTACAGCAACTAAAGAGTTCAAAGGAATGTGTGGAAAGAGCAAAATATTTGACAGCCCAATTAAAATGCAGACCTGAAGTTAATTTTAAGGAGTCAGATATTCTGATTAAAACCTAATTTCTGATTAGAAGCTGAAATGGCTTTCTTATTGTACTTTCTTTATGAAGTATCTAGTCCATAGGGCCTGAGCCTACCATAGGTTAAAAAATGATGAAACACAGATGGGTTTCAGGAGCTGAATTCAGCCTGATGAAGAGCCTGTCTTTGTACTTCTGTATCAGGATAAATGTCAACCCCTGGCAACATGATATAACAGCTCTAAGAGTATCAGCTTGTCAGACATCAACAGCCCACCAATAGGAGACACAAACTTTGCAGTTGTGTGTACAAGCCATTATTTCTGTGCAATTGTCTTTTGCAGTCACAGAAACAATTTTTTTTGCTCGCATAAGCAAGTGGTGCTCTTTGTAACAGGCGGAATACACACTGTGCTCATTTTCTCCAGGCTATCATTTGCACAGCAACATCTACCCTATTAAATTCTCACCTTCCCTCATTCACTCCAGTGTACAATCTTTATTAATGAACAGTCAGGGTGCATGTCAAATACTTCAGGTTTTCATCTGGATTTCCAAGAATCTATAAAACATGTCAGTAGTAATCAGAAAAATCTCTCTTTCGTTTGAACCAAAGCATGTGGTGTCTTTAGCTCTTTACTAATAGAATCCTGAATCTTTTCATCTTATAATAATGGAAAAAGAAACTTTGAGTGAAGACATGGGAGCTGTTTCCTTTTCTCCTGACAGTGTGAAAAGTCATTTTTAGTGTGCCAAATAAATATTAACAATCCAGTTGATAAAGTAATCCCTTTTGGAATCAAGCTCATTGATTTTTATTGTACAATTGTACTCTATTAGCACAAAATGATTCAGAAAGGATGTCCATTTACCTAAGCTGCTTCTGGTTATCTCTATTAATACACACCTTGAACGAAAAAAAGGATAAAAAGACAGCAGATTTCCCCCCTGGATTTATTTGATGCAGAAATGAAACATGTCATCAAGTCTCTCTCCAACAGTGTATTTAAGCAGTTCTAACTTTAAATCAGAGTTTAGTCTTATTGGGACCAAAAGTTCTGCTAAAAAGTTTTACATAACAAAAAAAAATAAGAGAGAAAAACTCTCTTTCCTACAAATAAACAACTTCAGGGACTTCTGTTGTTAGCAGTTAATATGAATAGAATTTCTATATAGATTTTCAGAGACAGCTAACAATTTATATCTGTTCCTCCTGGAGACTTTATGTTGGGATGGTATATGGAGAAGTTTAAGGAAACATAATAATTAATATAATATTAAAGCAAATATTATAATTTCAAACAATAAGCTGTTATTCTACCAATCATTTCAATATAGCAAGTAAATTTTAAACCTATTTGACATTAATCCATGATAAGGGAGAAAAAGAGACAGTTTTGTTTCTTACTTCACAAATGTAGGCTCTGGAAGAAAAAATCCTCTCACAATGTGACTTTCCTATAAAATATTGTATGCACCTGAAAGTTTCCATGTCATTTTGTAAGAATTGCTTGATCTGTGAAACACAGAGCAGTGTGTTGTCATGGCGTGGAGGTGAGATAACAAATTTATTTGAATTTCTAAATCAATAATTAGTCCTTGCTGGGGACATGATGCTGTCATTACTAAAGCCAAAATCTTTCAGGGGACACTATTGCATAGTTTTCAACTAGAAGTGTCCTTAAGTGCTGTTTGCTTAGTAGTTGCCTTCTTCCCTGTCTTAATGCACTGCAGGCAAAGCTGTGTCCACTGGTTATAGCAAAGGCTGAAAAGGCAACACTCTGGTATTTTAGTTTTCATTCTGCCCCTTGTTCCCTGGGCATCCTTTGCATCCAGATTTTACAAAGCAGCCAGCATTTTTGGGAACTGTGAGTTTCCTAACTTGGATTTTCTCAGATGGGTTTTCCAGGGATGCCAAGCTCCCTGCTGACTCCCTTGGACATTATGGCATGTCCTGATTGCCACTGGATACACAGGCTCTTTAACCTGCTAGTTGCTTTAAGAAACAGATGCCTTCTCTTCTGGAAGGAGAAGGATAATCGTAAGATACTTTACAGAATGTATTGAAACCCCATTAAAACCTCTCATGTTAGTAGATATTTCTCAAGTGCAGGGTATGATTTCCTTTTATTTTTCTTTAGCTTTTTTTGGACTGTTGAACAAATTTCAGACTGTTACCACTGTCAAGAATTAATATAATACAGAAACATTTTCCTTTTCCCACTTAGGCATTGTTCATGCTGCTGTTCTTCACACTACCATTCCATTCTGTGACACGTGTCTGCCTCACTCTTACTACACTTCTCTCTGCTAATTTAATGGTGACTTCTCCATCCGTGAACTTACATTCATTCAGGATATAATGTCAGATGATTTATTTTTATCTTCAATATGTAATTACAGACTCTTTGATGTTACAAATTAAACAGAAGACCCTTTTTCTCCAGGTTACTCTTCCTATGTTAATGTTTTCAAACAAAACAATTACTGAAGCCAGGAATAACCCAGCCACTTTTCGTCCCATAATGGTATGGATTGGCTAGACAAAGTATTCTGAAGACCTCAGGACACTAATAGACCGTTTCCCAAGATCAGTGTCAGAGATACCAATATGATTGGATTACTTTTAGGATCTAAGGCTAACACAAGATTTTTGTTCCTGTGTTTTGGCAGGAAAGCCCAGTAGTTTCTTTCCAGACGACAGTTTTATAGACTCTGGAGAAATTGATGTTGGCAGACGAGCCACACAGAAGATCCCTCCTGGTATCTTTTGGAGATCTCAGGTGTTCATCGACCACCCAGTGCATCTGAAATTCAATGTGTCTTTGGGAAAGGCTGCTTTGGTTGGCATCTATGGCAGAAAAGGCCTCCCACCATCACATACACAGGTAATGGCACCTCATTTCAGTTTAATATTTGCCTTAAATTGTATGTTTTTATGGCTTATTCTTTCATTTCAGCTATTTCTTTTGAGAATTTGTTGCATGCTTGCAAGGTGTTAAAAGTCATCTATCCATAGACAAATAATCCAATGATAATTTCAACATTTATATTAATTACCTTGGTGGGCTATAGGCACAGGCAAAGGAGGTAGTTGCCCTAGGCAGCAGCAAGCTGGCAGAGAAGTAAAAGGGTTTTATGGGCTAGTGGTCACTGAGGGTATCAGCTGATTGCTCCGAGCAGCATGAGGTACCACCTTCTCCATCCATTGCCTCTTGCAGCAGCAGCCATACTCAAACTGCATTAAAAACAATAATCTCTGAAACAGTCCCATGTACCTCAGGTCTTTCACTTTCAGCTTTTGCCTTTCCCCTCTCACAGTAAAGCAGTAAGACCCTGGTCACTCACTCTCATAGGAGCAACATTCACTTGCATGTCCTGTGCTGAAATGCCTTCAGCCAACACTTCACATTATGTTGACTGTCACATTAGACTGAGATTGGTCAGCACTCAGCAGTTGGTGTATAACCAGACCAAATCAGGTTTTTACAGAAAATCACGAGCTGTAGGACTAAAAGCCATGTCGAAATATCACTTTCTGGGAAAAGCTCCTAAGAACCATCACCTTAAACAGAGATGTTGTACATTATTTTCTCTACTTTCCACTTCAGTTTCTAAGCTGCTCTTATACAGATTGATTAGTACATTAGGGCATAACTCTCATTGGCAATGCAAAGCATCTTACTTCCACTTGCATCCACAAGTTCTCAAAGTGTTACCACGTTTATATTAATGTTTTAACTTACTTCTGCCCTCTACTATTAACTGAAAAGTCTAGAAACCAACACAACTGTTTGAGATTTATAGAAATACCCTGCCTTTATTTACTTTTGAACTAACAAATATGCTTATTAAAATCTTTCTGGGTAATATGGTATTTTCTAAGTATTAACACACCTGCAACTTATTTATGTCAAAGAGATGTCATAAATCCACACTTTCTCTGCCTAATTTTCTTCAGAATTAAGTTATTTCAATAGGATCAGCAGGTCATAAATTCAGGGACACAGTAGTGCTGTTATTGCCCATTTTTAATCAGTCTCTTTTTATTTAAAACTTAAAACTCCCATGTCATTTCATATCAACTGTAGATCTGAAGTCTGCATGGATTTTACTTGTTTACTATCATTATTAATTTCTGTGATGAAACAGGAGTTATTACATGAATAGCTTCAATTGTTTAAATATAAAGGAAAAACAGAACAGCTAAACCTCAACTCTCTTGAGCTTAAAGCAAAATCTTTAAGTGTAACAGGGCACTGTATGCAAATCTAGTAATGTTTTAAGCAATTAAGAAGCCCACACCAACATCACCATTGCTTCAGGTTTTGTTTTAATGCAATTTTTGCGTGGATATCCTGAGTAATTGGTCAGTGTCAGGTTCTTTCCTATTTAAAACAGCATGATTGTGTATCAGCCTCAGCTGAGAATGAGATGTTGAATGTGGGATGTGCCATGTTTGTCAATATTACATGCCGGAGGAGGCAATGCACTTGCTCAGAATCCTTATAAACAATAAAAATTATGGTACACTAATAGATCACAAAACTCACCCTGGACTGAAGAGATAAGTTAATGAAGCTGCAGATATTGAATAAATATTGATTTATTACTTGTTAATATTTAATTTAGTTTTAAAAGTATCTCTTCTCCTAGATTTCTTATTTTATAAACCTGCTGTCAGTTAAAACATTGTTTTCTTTTTGTGTATTTTATATGATGGTTAATCTCACCATAGCATATCAATGTTAGTAGTCTTGGGAGTCATTAGATAGTTAACCTGTTTTCTGTGTTGAATTTGTAAACTTGTCTCTCTAGTTAATACATATCACACAAATCTCATCTGTTCTTTTACATAATCCAGAGTTTCTGCTGCACCCCACGAATCTACCCAATGAGTTTTATATTTCCAGATTTTGTAAGGAATTCCATAAACAAGACTGGCAGTCAGAGAGTCTCCTTGGGAAGATTTTTAATAAAGGGTTAATTATTTTTCTCCAGTCTATCTAGACAATGGCAGTAGTAAAATTCTAGCTGATAATCAGGTTTTCTTCTCTGTAAGGTAATTAGATATTTCTTCTGTTTAGATAATCCATCTTCTGTAGCGTGAGCCTTAATGTAGTCTGTTTTCTTTCAGGATTTTGAATTGATTCCAAGGCTTTAGACCCTTAGCATATATTCCTGAATCTGCTAAAATGTGAAAAGGCATATTGTTGCTAAAACAACAAACTGTTTCAGATTATCTTTGGGAAACTTTCTCTGCCTGTGGTGATCCATCTTCTAGTTGAGGTTGCCAACAACCATAGACAAAAATAAGTAGGAAGAAAATTTCTGTAGTCCTAGAAATGGAGCCTGGAGAAGCCTCAAATAGTTTACTGTAAACTAAAGGCATTTCTTCTCATTCTTCTCAGCAAATCATAATAAAAGTTACACAATTTTATTATGGTCTATAGGCTCAATTTTTTAAAATTACTAATTTTAGGGATTAGCCATCACAGCCTCTGGGAGGCATTTTTTTCACTTGTACAATTTCAGTCTATTAGTGTAGTATTTTATCTATGATTTCCTTGCTTGCAATAACTGTAATTGCATATTAAAAATACCTCAATGTATTACAGTGCAATAAAGAACAATTCATTTGTGGTTCAATTAATATTTACATCTAGTAATGTTGCAAAGTCATCATCTGCAGCAGCATCTTGCAAATATTTGTAAAAATAAACTTTTACTTTTGTCAGGAAGCTCTAAGTACGCACAAACCAGATCACACTGTAACTACAGCAGCTCACTGTAGCTTGGTGTCTGGAAATTGTTTTCGTCTCGCTAAGCTTTAAGCATCTACACCAAGTATGTAGCAAGAAATAGATGATCATAAGGCACAATGCTCAGAATTTTTCATAGATATTAACTATAGGATGAGATGCCTTCTAGAAGTGTGTCTCTGACTGTAATCCAGTGGTTCTAGAAAATTCATTCAAGCTGCCACAGAGATGTCAGCACTTCATAGAATCAGAGAATAGTAGGGGTTGGAAGGGACCTTTAGAGATTATCCAGCCCAAGTCCCCTGCAAAAGCAGGTTCACCTACATCAGATCAAACATGAACACATCCAGATGAGTTTTGAAAACCTCTAGAGAAGGAGGTTTGACACCCTCCCTGGGCAGCCTGGGCCAGGGCTCCCTCACCTCACAGTGAGATAGTTTTTTCTCATGTTCAAATGAAACTTTTGGTGTCCCAGCTTCATCCGATTACCCCTTGTCCTGTCACTAGATACAATAGAAAAAAGGGATGCCACAACCTCCTGACATCCACCATTTATATATACTTGTAAATACTAATGAGATCCCCCCTCAGTCTCCTCTTCTCCAGACTAAACAGCCTCAGGTCCCACAGTCTTTCCTCATAAGGAAGATGCTTCAGTCCCCTCAGCATCTCCCAGATTGGTCTCTGCAGAGCTGCTCTCCAGCAAGTCAATCCCTAGCCTGTCCTGGTGAATGGGGTTGTTCCTCCCCTCATGCACGACTCTTCTTTTTTAACTGAACAGTCACAGCAGAGGAAAAAACATATCAGCAAGCCCTTATCTTGGTTAACTTTGAAGACCATATCAGACACTAACACAAAGGAAGAACCCAAATTTTGCTACAGTAATATCAAAAGGGATAAGAAGTCTAAATATTGTTGCCATACTCAGCCAACACTCAGCATCCATTCGGTGCAGCAACATTTGGTGGTACAAAACTAAGTGTTGATGTTTCTTTCTGCTTGTTTTCCTTCTTGCTGCCAAAAATTACAAGCTTATTTGACCAACTGTGTGAGAGAGGTAAAACCAAGTGGAGTCAGGGAACAGAAAAGCAAAGCTTTGGCCTCAGCTGCTGGATTCTGCTGGCAAGATATCCTGTTCACCTAAACACATGATAAAAGTCAGATTAGATAACATTCACTAAACATTGGTGATATCTGCTAGGCATCTATCTGACTTGTTCCATTAAAATACCAGAAAAGATACAATTGCAGAAGGTCAGTAAAAAGTTATTTAAATAGGGAACTAAAGGTAGTTACAATACAAGTGGCAAAATCAAAGCAGTTGTTCAACTGAAGTTACTCAGATAAAAAATAAACATGTTCTAAATAAACATGCCACCCCCTAAAATGAGACTTTTACAGGTTATATTATCTCTTTTCCGTCTTCATCTTCTACAATCTTTTAACCACTTTTGCCATTGCTTTAAGATAACCAAGCTAAGCAAAATAATTCTCCCAACCTCTATCAGAATTTACTTACAAATACCTCTTATCTTTTCCTTGGTGACCCATAGCAATTCTGGCAAACAACTCAGTTAAGCAAGATACAAATTTCAGTCTATTTTCCTTACTAGCCAAGACACAAAGAAGCTCACAAATAGTCTTCCTGTCATCACTCTTACAGTGCAATTTCAGCATGGTCTCTGGACCTCATGTGTCCCTGTCTATGGTTCTACAGAATGAGAACACATCAGTAGGGTCAATATGCCCCAAGTCACGTTCTAAATAAAGATGATTTCTTGATCCATATAATTACAGCAAAATACTAGCTATTTCCCAAATGGTTATTTGCAGGTAACACACCAGAGAAAATCCCATTTATGATGCTTCTGTAGACCCAGAGCCAGAGACAAAGCTTGAGGAAGCCTGGAATACACACAAACATGACACTTTCTCTTCTGTTTCAGTTTGACTTTGTCGAGCTCCTTGATGGAAGACGTCTACTGACACAGGAGGCGAGAAGCTTAGAAGGACCTCAGCGGCAACACAGAGCTTTTGTGCCCTTGTCCAGCCATGAGACGGGATTTATCCAGTATTTAGATTCAGGAATATGGCATTTGGCCTTCTACAATGATGGCAAGGAATCGGAAGTGGTTTCTTTTCTTACTACTGCTATTGGTAAGGATTTCCTGTGTTATTCCTCAGTATGCCTCGGGGCCAGGTATTAACGCACATACTCAGATTGTACGGCTGCTTTGTGTGTTTCCCTTGGAGGGGATTGTATTCAGCAACAAGCTGAATACTGTTAGGGCCTAAATATCTCCTAAGTATTTTGTAGGCCTTTTTAGTAACTGTATCCATAATGAGATTTTACTCAGTGCCAAAGATGGATTACAAGCTTGAAATTCCCTGCTTTATTTTCTTCCTTTGATCTTTTTATTTAGGTTTTTTATTTTGTTGGTTGGATTTGGGTTTTTTTTCCTCTGGAGCAGAGGTGTGGGAATGATGAAATAGCACTCAGCAGCACCTTGCAACAGTTTTCTGTGACAGACAGTCCTGCCTTTGAACACTGTCAAAGTTACTCAAGCTGACAAGGGGCAACAGGTACAAGTTACAACATAAGAGGTTCCAAAGAAATATATGGAAAAACTTCTGTGTGAGGGTGATGGAGCACTGGAAGGGGCTGCCCAGATGGATTGTGGAGTCTCCCTCTGGAGACATTCCAAACCCACCTGGACAAGTCGCTGCGGGAGCTGGGGCTGTTTAGTCTAGAAAAGTGGAGACTGAGGGGGGATCATAGAATGGTATCTTATTAATATTTACAAATATCTACATGGTGGGTGTCAGGAGGTTGGGGCAGCACTTTTTTCAATAGTATCTAGAAACAGGACAAGGGATAATGGGATGAAACTGGAAAACAGAAAGTTCCATTTCAACATAAGAAAAAACTATTTCACTGTTCAGGTGAGGGAGCCCTGGCCCAGGCTGCCCAGGGAGGGTGTGGAGGCTCCTTCCTTGGAGATCTTCAAAACCCACTGGATATGTTCCTTTGTTACCTGATCCAGGTGGACCTGTTTCTGCAGGGGGGTTGGACTAGGTGATCTCTAAAGGTCCCTTCCAACCCCTACCATTCTATAATTCTATGATTCTACTCTTGGTGGTCCTGCTGTGGGCAGGGGAGTTGGACTGGATGAGTTTTGAGGTCCCTTCCAACCCTTAAGATTCTGTGATTCTGTTAGATTCAGGCAGAGTACTGGGTCTAGAACTCCAATAAAGAGCACTGCAAGGCTAGGAACAATAACAGGAACCTCTGTTTCTTTTTGCTAACAGAAAGAAGCTGACATTTCTTAAGAACAGATGAACTAAGTAGGTCTCTCTGGCAGTAAAGTACTCTGCCAGTTCAGCGCACTGGGCACTGGTTGTTGCTGTCAAGGAGGAAAGCATGCTGCCTGTGGGCTGCCTGACAGATCAGCATTATTCCTCCACCCTGTAAATATGAGAAGCTGTTTCTGATTCAGTAATATTTAATTTTAAATTTGACTGACCCACTGAAACTGTTCATATACCCAAATTCAATTAGTTGCAGTTTAAAGATTGCTCCATAAAACTAGCACTCAGCTTTCTTCTAGCCACAGTGATTGTTTAATGGACTTTTTTCCTTTGCCGAAAAAAGCAGACTCATTCCAAAGCTGCCATTAATCCCTCTCCCAGAAGAGGCATTGGTGTTGAGTCTCAGCTGTCTGCAAGTTACCTAAGAGCTATGGGCTGTAATTTGTCTTGGCAGGTTAATTAAAAGTTTAGGTCTTATTAAAACAAAGTCATTAAAGATCTCAATATTCCATTTTAGTGCTAAAGTTTATCTAATGCAGAAGTGGAAACACTGCTAAAATACTCAGTGTTACATTTTAAACTTGGAAATTCACTTGTTCAATCCTATTCACAGTTAAGCAACACCAGAAATAGTTGCACGTTAGCTTGTGAAATTGAAGGGCTGCTCTATAGAATGCAGATTTACTTTCATTTAGTTTACTCTAGCAATTTAAGCTTTTACTTACACCGACCATCTTCTGCTCAGAACTTCAAGGGATTTGTCTGACTGTTACTTTTTTTCCCCTTTTTTAAGAATTTCTTCAATTTAAAATTTTCCATGACAGGAAAATCAGTAATTTCTGTTACAGAGGAAAACACCTTTACAGCACAGTCATTTATTTTCTTGGTTTTTTTTTCTCTTTCTACTTTTGTTCATGTTTTCAAAGTGATGCTAAGTGTCCTAGCCAGACTGTTCTTCTGGCCTTGTTGTACTAACATGGGGAAAAAGAAAAAAAACCCCAAAAAACAACCAACCAACCAACCAAAGACAAAACATTCTTAATTTCCCTTTGAACACTAGGAGGATGGTGTGGGTGAGAATCATAGAACCATAGAATGGTAGGAGTTGGAAGGGACTTTTGGAGATCATCAAGTCCAACCCCTCTGCAGAAGCAAGTCCCACCTAGATCAGGTCACACAGGAACGTGTCAAGGCAGGTCTTGAAGACCTCCAAGAAAGGAGCCTCCACACTCTCCCTGGGCAGCCTGGGCCAGGGCTCCCTCACCTCAAAGTGAAAGAGTTTTTTCTTGTGTTGAAATGGAATTTTTTGTGTCAGACTGTCTTTAAGCCAAGCCTGTTTTTTTTTAGTTTATATTCTGCTGTAACGTCATAACCTCATGATGAGCAGAACAGTCCATGATATCACAGAATCATAGAATGGTAGGGTTGGAAGGGACCTTTAGAGATCATCCAGTCCAACCCCTCTGAAGAAGCAGGTCCCACCTAGATCAGGTCACACAGGAAAGTGTCCAGGCAGGTCTTGAAGACCTCCAGGGAAGGAGACTCCACAACCTCTCATGATATATAGCCCATCATGTATTCTGGATGGTTTTCTTTTGCTGTGCAAGAGAGAGCTTTGCCCCAGACATAGGTATTACTGCCCAATGACAGTTGCATATCACACAAAGCTGTAGTGTACAAGAAAAACTCTTTAGGCACAAACTGTGCACTTTGAAAGTCACCTGAGGTAAATAAAAAATTTAAGTAGGAAGATATGGCTTCTTGACTGGAATTTGGCCAGATAAGCACAACAATTTTGTAAGTACCATTTTTATAAGTACCAAAACAAAATGTAATAGCCTAACAAGTTGTTACCTTCCTTCTTAGTCTAGATTTCAACAACTTGTTTTGAAAAATAAAAGAATCAAGGCAGGTGTTTTGTGTGAATGTGCAACAATGCTTCAGAACCTTTCCGGTGTATTCATGAGGTTTAGCAAGACAGAGTTGCTAGATTTTAAGTCTATAAATACCATAGTACTGGAGTGTTATAATTTTTGTCAGTGCCAGAGTAAAGAGGATACAGCAACCTGACACAGAGCTTATGAACCATGGTGTAAAATTGCAATGCCAAACAAATGAATCAAGTGATGTGAGCCTTAGATCTATCTGTGTGGGGTGAGGAACCTGCAGAGGAGTTGTGTTGACTGTCAGAGGCAAGCTGCCATTGAATTTCATTTCTGTGGCAGGAGCATGTAGAAAAATCTCCCTTTACTATTGCACTAACGTAAAGATTACAGTAAGAGTGTGTTTGAAAAGTATAGCTGTGATGCAGTAAGAAGCAGTAGCCTGTGATCTAAGAGGACCAGCAGCCTGGAACTCCTGAATTCTGACTGATGTGCTAATTGTGACCCAGCCTAGGCTCATGCTTCAGCTACTCACTGTGTAAAACTGAGATGAGTGACATTTCCCCAGAGATGCTGCAAAGGTGGTAGAATGGCTGGGAAAATGCAGTAAGTATTAATAAATAATCAGAGATAATAGTAGAAAGCACATTATTGATAATGTTGAATGTAATGATAATAATCATAAAGCCAAACTATGCAGTCATTCCTTCAGGAAAACCTCCCTTGTGAGTGAAGACTCACCTAAGTGAAAGACCATAGCTTTTCACTTCAGGAATAAAACTATTGATTGGAAAGGATGCTGATTTTCCAAGTATATCTGCTTCGTTCCAACAGACTGAACCTTTCAGAGCCAGTGAAATCATTGCAGGCTCTGTGTGACAATATCAACTGCAATTACTGTGCAGCACTTGTCTGGAGTGATTTGGCCTCTGTTATTCTAGAGAAAACTGGAGGAAAAAAAGCATCTATGTTCCCAGATTTCTAATTTCATAGATTGTGGGGCTGTCCCTCATACAGTTTGGGAATCTGATATAGCTGTAACTAAATCCACTCAGGGACATTAGCACTGATATGGAAAGCAGGAGATGGCTGTTTAGCCTGTTTCCTAAAAGAATGCAGAATCATCATCAGTGAATGATTAGGTGATGTCAAAATGTGTGCCTGTCACATGCCACTGCATGTAAACCTGGGGAGAATACAGCATTATAATGCCTGTCAGAGCTTATACTTCTGCATAATACAGGCAGTTCAGGTGGAGGGGTAAAAAAGATTGTTCTAGCAAAGTTTTCAGCTGTTAATAACATTTCTATATCCCATTTCTCTGAATTACAATGCAAGAATTATAAAGGAATGGACAATCAAGGTCTCTCAATAATACATTAACTATTTTGTAAATCACATTGGTGGCACTTTCTGAAATTTCTAATAGAAACACTTCTCTGAAAAGCGCCTTGTGGATTCACCTCTGCCTCATGGTGGTAATTTATTCTAGGCAATCTTGTGTAAGTTGAGCAAAATAGTAGGCTGAGGAATCAGCTGGAATCGGCACATCTGAGACAGAGATGCTGGCCAAAAATCTGCTCAGTAGAAGCAAGAAACATCTGAGAGCCTAAAAACTGTCTACAGAGTTAGAAAGAGTCTTCCAGCAGCTGTTACTGTTGAGCTTCAGGCAAACTTGACTGTGCAGGACCACTGAAAAATCCAAAGGAAAAGCAAAATCAGCTGTTTGTGAGAGAAATGTCACGGAACAAGCAACAGGAAACACATGGAGAACACAGGTGATAGGATGCAAGGTTTTATCTCTCTTTTATCTTCTGCAAGAGGCCATGCTTAAGTCTGAGAAAAGGACCATTGTTCCTCCTACTCCCTCTCCTATGCCTAAAGAAAATTACTGTAAGTACTTTCCTCCATCAAAGTGCAAAGAGAGCTGCTGGCGTTATTTATAAGGGGCTGCCAGCACATACAGCACTTTGCAATATACATCAAAAGGCCAGCTCCCTTCTTGCAATCACCTAAAATATAACCCACCCCCACATAGTCCCTAGGACAGCACTTCACACACAAGAAGGATACCAACAGAAGAGCAGTTCACAGTAGGGCTGAGCTTAGTGGAGAGCAGAAATTACAGGGCACAGAGGCAAGCATGGGACTGGAAACCCTCCTTGTGTGAGAGGTGACAAGAATGACTTTTCCTTTGCTTTGAGTGAAAATGCCTTTGTATTTAGCTGCTTCTTAGAAAGGGAAAAAGGAAGAGCTTTTGGTTTCCTTACTCTTGCCGCTTATGTGTAGGCTAACTTAAACTCTATCAACTTCCAATTCAGAAGGGACCCATAAGTATGATCCATTTACAGTCTCAAAGACATTCATTTTGTTTGCACTTGCTTTGCTAATGTCTGGAAAAGTCTGAATTGGTTTCATGTAAATATTGAGGATTTGGGAGACTCTGCAGACTTACACGGGATGTTTCTGTTCTGGCTTGCGCTTTCTTTTAGCTCCTTAATGCCTGAGTGACTTTACTGAAAACTCCTTCATGTCTGATCAGATCTTCAGGACTCTGAGGGACAGTGGTTTTAATGTTCCAGCAACCCTTTTCTGAACTTCTCCTTCCACTCTCCAGCAAAAGAGGCTGCAAGTTTTAATAAGTACTTTGCTGAATGAGGACCCTTTACCTGTTAGCGAGACTCCAGCTGCTCCATGGAAATGTTCAGATACTACAAGAGGTGTTCTTCCCTATTACATGAGTATGTTTATCAGAGCTCTTCCTCTTCTTCATAGAGGAACTTCTGAGTATTTCCACCTTGTAGTAACCCTCTACAGATACTTAATTAGTAGCCTGTTCTTTCCCAGACTCACAACTGTTTTCTTACTCTGTACAGAGAAAGGAATATAGCAACATGAGAATCATGGCAAGGAAGAAACTCACAACTTCATTTTTGATGTTATTGATCTCTGTCCTGCAAAATAGCAGCAGAGCTTTGCAAGCTCTGCAAATAGTTTTTTTGTCTTCAGCTCTGTGTCTCCCATTATGAGCCTTTGCTTGACAGACCCTCTGTCAGATGGTCAGTGCCTTTTTTGATTACCCTCATGTTGGTTCCACCCCTTTTTTGATGCTTTGGTTCCCACTTTCAGCACTTACTGACCCTCTCTGAGTGTGATAAAGCTTGTAGGTCTCAGTCAGGTAGTATTTAGAAAAGTCACTCAATTCAAGTAGAAGGCAAAAGGGCATTTGTGAGTCTCTGCCAGGCTATGTTAGGTTATTTTTTCCCATGTGAATTTGGTCTTGTGAATGATACTAAGTCGACAGGTCTGCTTGATTGAAAAGCTACGTATATCCACAGAGTAGGTTCAGGTATCAGGTAGGTAGGTTCACTAAGCTTCTGGCTGGCCACAGGAGTTAAGGTCGTTCAGTGAGAATTTAATTACTCCACATAGAAGGATGGCAAGAAGGCAAGAGATTGTCATCTCCATCCTAGCCAAATCCAGCCCAGCCTGCTGGAGAGCCAGAAATGGAGGGGTGAACTCCCTCTGTTTGAGCATTCAGTGAGCTGCAAGAATTCCCCTCTCCAAGCAGGTGTAGTAGTGTGCTTGGTGAGATTTCACTTTATCATCCGACCTGTGTGTACATCTAATCTGTTTGCTTTATAGGGCTTAATAAAAAGCAAACACAGCCTGAGCCTGGGTCTGGAAATGGAAGGAGGGCTGTGCAGAGGTGAAAGTTTTCACATTAATTTTTACTCCCTGTATCCAGAGGTTTGGGGTTTTTTTCCTGTTCTCAGTAAAACAGTTGATGATATTTTTTAGATGGATAGTGATATGCCCCTTAAAACCTCAGCTTCCCTAAAACTGATGAACAATCTTGTTTCCTCGGTGAGGTGAGCCAAGGGGATGATCATGTTCCAGTGTTGGAGTTTATCTTCCTGTCTGCCTTTTCAGATGACTCCTGGTTCTTAAATCCCCTCCAGCTTCAGTCAGTAATGTTTGCACATGATCCTATGGCACACAACTCCCCAAATGTTACCTGCAGCTTTCTGCCTGCTTCTGCTGGAGCTGCAGCACTTCCGAGAAACCTGAAGTCAGACCAGTTGTTTCAAATCTAGATGTTACTTGCAATGACCTTTTTTGTCTCTGCAAGTGTCTGGAACAATTCTTACATGATAAGTCTGCTTCCCAAGACATAATGGCAGGCAAAATTATTATTTCAGGATTTTCTTGTTGAAGAATTAAGGCATCTCTAAGAAAGGAGAAATTAAGAATGCATCTCAAAGCTAATTAAATAATAAGAAGCCTGTAAAGGTCAGATACTTGGCTGTAAGAACTTCCACAGCTGCTCTTTGTAGAGTGTATCTTCATTGGTGCTCTGCAAGTCAAAGCTACCAGTAGAAAACTCCAACGTGGTTGTGGTTTAACCCCAACTGGCAACTCAGCCCCATACAGCCACTTGCTCACCCTGCCCTGGTAGGATGGGGAGAGAAACAAAAGAGTAAAAGTGAGAAAACACATGGCTTGAAGAAAAGACAGTTTGATAAGTAAAGCAAAAACCACACACACCAGCAAAGCAAAACAAGGAATTCATTCCCCACTTCCAATGGGCAGGCAGGTGTTCAGCCATCCTCAGGGCAGCAGGGCTCCAGCACACAGAACAGTGACTTGGGAAGGCAAATGCCATCACTTTGGACATTAGCTCCTTCCTCCTTCCCCTGGTTCATCTGGTGACATGACATCCTATGGCCTGGGACATCCCTGGGGTTAGTTGGGGTCAGCTGTCCTGGCTGTGTCACCTCCCAACTCCTTGTGTACACCCAGCCCACTCACTGGTGAGATGAGGAGCAGAAAAGGCCCTAACTGTGTGTGAGCCCTATTCAGCAGTAACAAAACATCCCTGTGTTATCAGCACTGTTTCTAGCACAAATCCAAAACAGCCTCACACCATGTACTCTGAAGAAAATTGACCCTGTCCCAGCCAAAACCAGTACAAGTGTGTAAAGCCAGCTTAGCTTTAAAGCAGAGACAGATTAATTTGTTAAATGCCACACTTGAGCTTTTTCTCGTTGTGATTTGTTTCAGGGTTTCTTTGGTTTGTATATGTGCACTCCTCCTGCAATATATCCTATTATCTTATTTTCATTTATATTGTTATACTAAAGAAGCTAAGCCATGTTTGTAAAGATTGTTTGGATGCCGATAAGTAGAAGTCAGACATCTGAATGTCTTTAATGGTCCAGATTTTGTCTGGTTTTGATCATGCTTTAAAGCAGGAGAAAAAAGGAGGTAGATTTGTCTTTTTGGAAAGCTTTGCCTACATCTGTACTTACATGAGCTGGTAGCCTTGAACTTGCTTGTCAGTGTGCTCTTTGCAGGCAGGCAACTTCTCTTGATCTGACAGAGCTTGTACAAAAGGTTTATTGATTGGGGTAATTACTTTAGTTTTAGGGTCAAGAAAAGGTTTATTTAATACTGAAGTTAAAGCCTTTTTCTTTCTTTCTTTCTTTCTGCTATTTCTGTGCCTTCTTTTCAGTTTGCTTTTTTTTCCCCCTGAACAGCAGAATTCTGCTTTAATAACACAGCATATCGTGCTATCAGAGGGTTTCTGGAGAAATGTGTAAATCAGTGCATATGGTTTTCGTTTTTACACTTTTGTATATAGGTCTTTCCGTGCAGCCCAGGCTGCAGGCTAATGTAAGCACAGCTTGTTTGATTCCTGGGTCGTATTACCAAGCTGCTAGAACAGCTCTGTGCAGATTTTTCTTTCCATGAATGCTCCCCTGCTAAAGCACAGAAATGAGGTTGGGGGAGTTACTCGTCCACTTTGGCAAACAAAAGGAGAACTCTTTCTTTACTAGAACAACAGACTTTTTAAAGACTTCATTTTCCAAAGGCTGTGTAAAAAGTGTATGCAATTACATGCAAGACCACAAAAGAGAACAGAAGCCAATAACGTTGGCACCTTGGGAATTACTGGCACAATCTCCCTTTGCACAGGGGCTGAGTGGGATGAGAAGGACATGGTCTATACAGTAACTTCAGGCAAATGTTGACTTTTGGCATAACACGTATGTATTAGATCTGACTGTTTTCCTTTTTAAGTGCTATAACAGTCTCAGAAAAAGAGTTGCATAAATGATGGTAAACTGATTTCTATGGGGCTTGCTGGAGATTCTGAGGAGGAATGTGACTTGACCGAGTTTGTGCAGCGAGTCTGCAAGAGGCAGAAATGGAGCCATGAGTTCTGCTTTTCTCTGGCCCTGATCGAATGCCACTGAGAGAAAAAGGCAGTTGCCTGAGCACAGTCATAGAGCAGCACCTGAGATGCCCCAGGGAACTGAGGGCATTTCTTCAGGTGGGCAGATCCCTACAGAAAACCTAGAGAAGACTCTGGCCCTTCTGTAGTGCTGGCTGGAGGCCAGACATTATACCTGAGGGCATATCCCTAGCACCAAGCACCAGCCTAACTGAGCCTCAGACATCAGTCCAGCCAGTACACCCTTATTTATCAGGCTGGGCATATTTGCAAAAGACTTTGGGTAAAATAAAAATCTTTAATGAACCCAAAATTTTAACATTGACAAGGTTTCATGGCATTTGTTTCACCAAATGAGATTGCATTTGAGGTCCTTTGCCTTTTTTTGCCCTAGAATACACCAACTTAGATCATTTAAAATGAAACTCAAGGCTGGCTTTAGCCTTGCCCTGAGCTACAAGAGCTGAAATTGTAACGTGCTGAAAGGGAAGTAACTTCCCCCTTCCTAGTGCAGCTCCAGAAGTTGAACCCTGAAGGCTGAATAATTGTTGTTTCCTGTATTAGTTTGTAACAATTTATGAGAGTGGGAAGGAACAAAAAGAAAAAAATTCCTTGCAATCCCTTGGGCAAATTGGGGATATGAGAGTTTCATTTACTGGAGTGAAATTCAGGTTTAAAAATACTCCAGTTGCAAAAAAATAAAGGAAAACTAGAAAGAAAAGGAATCTTCTGGTGTTGTCTTTCTGGATCGTGTCATATGTATGTTAAAAGTATGGGATTAAAGTGTCATTGTGCATAGAAGCTGAACTGTAGAAGGAAGAAGAATGCTTCAGACTGACAGCTACCCTTTGTTTAATATGATTTACTGTTTTTTTTTTCCCAGCTAGCTTCTAACTTGTGATCACATTTCAAGTGATTTAGAACAGAGGGGTTTTTCAAATGGTCAGTGTATGGCTCCTTAAGAACTGTATTTCATAGACTCTTTCATGCTTTTAGCATTGCTCACATTCTCAAGGAAGAAAACTGTGTTCCACACGCATCCATGTGAACAACAGAAATACATCTAAAAGTTGCCTTCATTCTGGTCCTAGGGAACTCAGGAGAGATTTCACCATTAACTTAAATGGAAGTATACATAGACCAGTGCCCAAGTGCTTTTGAAATCCCATTGCACCTTATGCTTTCAAGCATCTGATAGCTTTAGATTATAAGGCATTGTGCACTGGAAAGATTTCTTCTTAAAAAGGAAGCAGTGAGAGAAAGGAATGAATCGGTAAGATAAAGCTCTCAAAAATCAAATTCAAACCAAATGTAGCATAGGCTTCTGAAATGATTGGGCTTGTTCTCTTCTTTATTTACTCCCCAAACTATTCCCCCCTGGTCTCTGTGTCTTTAGAACAGAAGTTCAAAACTAGTACACACAAAAAGCTGGGTTTGTACTATTTCCAGCTGGGCCTGGAGTCGAATGTGCTTGAAATAGTGTGAGAAAGACTGACATTATTGTGGTGAAAGCCATTTGAGTACCTGGATAGATATCTCAAGGCAGGCCTAGAAGTAAAAAGTAAGACAACTCAAGGGAATGTGTGCTCACATGATGTACTGTCAAATTTGGCAAACTCAGCAGCTCTTGATGGTTTCAATAAGAAACCCAAACTGATGCTGAACGCCAAACCTTTTGTGCTTCACCGTCACCTTTTAAAATGATCCATCCTCCAGAGTCACTGCTGGCTGGAGCAGGTATTTGCTGTTAGTACACTGATGGTGATGTGGGGTATCTGCCGTTGCAAATTAGGTGTTTTTTTATAGTTCTTAGAGAAAAAGAGTGGGGGCAGATTAACATGCAATTGGATCCTGTGATTACTGTACTTTGCTCTGACTTTCCAGAACCAGGAGTGATTTAGAGTTGTTTAAAGGACTGTCTGCCTGTTGCCCTTTTCCTAATTTAGCTGTATGTGAAGGTTAGAGTTCCACTGGGATATGAGAGCAGCACAGGGTTATATGCGTGGATCTTTAATTAAAACAGACCTCCCAGCCTTCAGAAAAAGGGAAAAAATCCAAATCTGGCACAACATCAAGTGGCATTAGCAGTATCAGCATCACACTAGGTGCCCTACAGAAGAGGAAACTGTGAAAGAGCACTCAGAAATAATGACTGAGTTTCCATGATGCTGTCAAGACTTTCACATCCCTGACTGCCAGGTGTGGATTACTTGAGCTAAAAATGTAAAAGCCTTATAAAACACAAATGAAGCAGAAAAATCGAAATCTCAGCAGGTGAGGATGTACCATAAGAAGGAATCTGCCCTTTCAAATTTCAGCTGGGGAAGGAAGAGGAGGAGCAAAAGAATACCAGACCCAGCATTTCCACATTTCCTTTGTTTTCAGGGCTTCTCTTTTTTTTACCTTTTTTTTTTCTTGGCTCATAATGTCAAGTCTGATGTTTCGAGATATCCGAAACCTGTTTTATCCCCTCTCACCTCCATGTCTCCCATGGCATTGTTATCACAATTACAAGGGCAGGTGACAGTTCTCTAGGCTTAGGATCCAACCTACCCTGCAGTGAAATTCAATCCACTTGCATCATTTCTTTGAAAAATAAACAAGACTGCAAGCTCTGCAACTGGGAAGTAAATTAACTGTGTTCACAGAGCTTCAGAATCTTCTTTGCCTTTCATGTTCTACTGCTTGCCTTCCTATTAAAATTATTGCTAGCATAGTCAGGGCAATGACAGGGAGCATTTGTGTGAAAGAGAGCTGTTATTGCAATGAGCTTGTAGGTGACAGCTTTATCCTGGACAAGCAGGTCTAGGAGAAAGAATATGTGGCTTGCTAAGGTTGCTCCAGTGCAGCAGACAAGAATAAAGTGAAATTACATGGTGTCCCTTCACTCTCCCATGGCATGTAATTCATGGTAGAGTGAGAAGGATGTTGTGCACTCCTCATGGCCTTTTTGCATTGATGTGGCTCACACAGAAGATTTCAAGGTTAGATATGAACCATGAAGTCTACCTACCTGCATCCCTGCTCCATGTGAACTCCCTCCCTCCCAGCAAAGCATCTTTGGCCAGGAGAACACGACTAGGCAGAAAAAAGGTCTGTGAGCGATCAAGAACAGTTTCTTTCTCTGTGACAATAAATATACGTATTTATTTGATACAGTAAACAATTCTCCTCTAAATATTTGTTTTGCCTCCAGTAATTTTAAACAAAAATGTACCCTTTTTAAAAAATTAATGCATCTGTGCATAAGAGGATTGATGTTTGTAAGGAAGGAGCAGATCATTTTGTTACACCAATCAGAATATATAGTTTATCTCCCTGGGTTGGTAGATTGGAAGATGTAGCAATTTACTTCAGGCTTATCAGCTTCATATATCTTCTCACCAGCACAGAGCAAAAGATTTCTGAGACCATTTCTTGTGTAGAGCTGGAGTAGAATATTAGTTGAAGAGGTCAAACAGTGAGGTTACCTAAAAAAACCCTCCTTTTTATGCATGTCATTTCTAATATTTAACATTCTTATTGGCAAAACAAGTTTCATTTTTCTTAAATCCAGAATCTGAGATTAGCATTGATACATTAGAGAATAATTACTCTTCTGCAATGCTATTCCTACATGTTTCTGACCCGAAACGCTGCCAGTTCCAGAACGACTCTTTTAGGTTATGGAATGAAATAGTTGCATTTGAATTCCTCCAACCACACTACATTGAGTGGCATTTAATTGGTCCTCAGAAAGCAGACCTGGTGCTTATTAACTCCCAGGAAAGCTCCTGCCTTCAGTTGCCAGCTAGAAAACTGTTTTTTCTTTGCCAAGAGATAGTTGCCTCTTAATGCATGGGGAATGATGATGCTTGGTGGCAAGTGTAGGCTATAAAATATTTATATTTAACACATAATTGTGTTACTGCAACCTCTAATAGGATTTGGTGTCAGGCAAACATCTGCCTTGGCCTCTGGCCCAAAGATATAGAAACAAGCTATTAAATTGAATGTTGCATATTAAATAAATAAGGTGGAAATACTGTTAAAATAGCTCTACTGCTGACCAACAAACACAGTGAGTATATAAAAAAGAAGTCCATCGAGGGTCTAACAGTTTGTCTACCTCCTTAATATGTTTATTGTATTTCATCTGGATAAAGGTAATTCACGTAGGTAATTGTAAGCCAGGCAGACAGATCTTTATAGAGCTCACCACACTAGAGTGGGCCTTCATGGGGCTTTTTGTCAGCAGCAAAGTAGTCCCCTGAGCAGACCATTAGCCTGGGAGCTGTCTCCTTCACACGAGTCAATTTATGGTATGAAGCAAGTGGTGTCTTTGTCTATGCCTCAGATTATCAACCTAAAAGAAATGGGAATGGTAACAATTAGCAATGTCCTATTGAACTCAGTGATACTCTTAAATGAAAGGTAGTGTAGTGTGAAGTCTTATTGCGGATATGTGCAGGATCATACCAGTTTATAGCTTCCTTCAGTGTAAAGAGTGATTGCAGTGGGAAAACAAACGAAATAAAGGTCTCAGCCAAATTTCCTTCAAAATCTGCCAGCTGTGAGATTACTCCTACTGAAAAAAATCCCCTGAGACAAATGGCAAAAATCCCAGTGTATCCTGAGCAGCTGTAAGTCAACATGATGCATGAAGTAAAGCTGGTTTGCTCCAGACTGTGATCTGCTTTTTTTCTCCGCTTTTATGATTAAAGCTCTTGAGTTGGAAGGACCTTAAAGAGTACTTCAGAAGAAGAGCTCTGCTCTTGGGTTAGTCTAGGCTTTTACACTTAATCAATGTTTTCCATCTCTGCTTTTATGAATCTAGAAGCACTTTTGTATGTCCTTCTTTTCCTGAGTGAGGTAGGCTGGACTAGGGGAGGGAATGCCTGCTATGTCAGACAAGGCATTCCTGTACCATTCTCCAAAACGAGACAGTGGATCTGAAGACCGTGTGTCCCATTCTGTCATTTACTCCTTCTCTCAGGGACATCTGTTTACAATGTTTATTCAGGAAATTACTTGTTTTTTCAGTTGCTAATTAGGTTTTTAAGCTGGCAGGACAGTTACTTCCATACACAAGCCCATGAGAAGCCACACCACCTCAAGTTTTGCTGGTCTGTTCCCAGTGTGAGTTGTTTGCCTTCAGGAGGTTTGCTTCTGCTGCTGTTGGTTGTGGGAAGGTGCATTTGCAATGTTCTCTTTGGACACAATAGCAAAACCATATGAAAGCATCATGTGTCATGCATTGGCTGACCTTCCAATTAATAATCTTTGCCCTTATCAGCTGGTGTTAATTGGATCACTTCAGAGACCTGGAAGCCAAGAGAAAGCTGTGGGAGTCATACAGAAAGCAGAGAACATCTCTCTTTTTGTCCATGGTCTCACAGTGAACTTTAACACTTAAATAAAACAAAAAATAACATTGTCATGACTCTCTAAAGCAATTCCCATGGCACTATTCATAAAACAGCATATGGAATTTTGTATATATTGAAAGACATCCTTATAATTACATGTAACAGCTTACAGAATAAATTGTGGAACGAAGACTAGACCCTGGTCATAACTGCAGTGGCCTGTTTTTATTTCTTGATTGCCAGTTTTGTCACCTAACCATAGAGATACTTCAAAGATGGATAATTGATTTGTGCCACTAACTTAAGGTCTCCCTGAAGGATTTGATCTCTTTTCTTCTGAAAATTCATCCATTTGATCCTTCATTCTTTGTAGACTTCCCCCACCATTGCTCCCTAATTTCTTATGCCAAGTCCCCCACCTCTTCCAATTTGGTTTGGTATTTAGATATTAGAGCAGTGGGCATGGATTTGTGTGCACATGTTATGTGCACATTTCAGAAGGGCCAGCAAATTGACTCAGCTGTCTAGTTGCTGCAGTCTGTAACCACTAAAACAAGATTCAGTTCTGGGATGAAGACTGGGGTTTTTTATGGCAAGTTTGGTGTGACTATGACCTGCTAATGCCTGTAACCTTAAAAGAAAATCCGGTTTGTGAGTGTACCTAAGCATAGAAATAGGACCATGTTCAGTGTTGCACACACAGCTCTCAGACTGATTGCTCACAAGTTGCAAGCCTTGTTTGTTCTCATTAGCTTCATGGAGTTTATGAGGAAAAAAAGCAGCTTCATTTAGCGCTTCCTTTCTGGAAATACTTTTTGAGATGCTTTGGAATAGCTTTGAGACAAAGATGTACTGCATGAATCTTCATTGCGTTTCAGAGTTGATTCTCAGTAATGAAGGATATTTGGAATTGTGTGGAGACCTTAATTGCCCTGAGTCACAGCAGGCCAGTTTGTATCCTTGATTACTAAAAAATGGTAGAGTGGCACCAAACACTGGGAGGAAGAGTTTCTTTTCACTTCATCTCATCTTTGGCAAGCAGGTTATTACAGGGCAAAGGGCGATAGTGTGAAATGAGAACGTGTTAGAAATGTTACTTTTGGCTATATTAGAAGAACAAAGAGCCTCAGAGACAGCAATGAAGGGATTTTTAAGGGCCTACTCTGTTATTAAGAGTGTAGAGTATACAGGCCACGATTAAGAATTTCTGAGGAGCTTCAGTGACCTGCTTTTTATTCCTTTTCTTTATTGGCCACAGTGTGGTATGATGCAGTTTGGGCACACTTGCAAAGAAGAGTCTGGGAAGTCAAGGGTTGAAGGCATAGTAATACATAAAGTGAGACGTGTGCATATCAAGTTAAATGCCAGGTCTCTAGATGAACCACTAAACATACATGAATATGTTTTTGATGCACAGTAGTGTTGGTCACTGCAGATGGGATCAGACCAGTTAGAGGTGTCTTTCATGGGAACATCTACATCTGGACTAGCCAGAGGAGGAAAGGAAGCAGTACCAGAATAAAGTTCATTAAACAGACTCACTCTAAGATTCAGAAAAGCCTGGTTAGCAGAACAGACACATGCTACATTTCTGTGATCACTCTGGACTTCTAGAACCCTTTATATATAATGGATGAAAGTCATTTCGTTTGACATACAGTAGACATCTAATTGGTGTACTGAGTATTATCTGTCTTGTCCTAGGCATCACATCAGCTGAACCACACTATAAATGCAAAATATCATTTCCAGTAACAAAGATTACCTTTTAGCTGATGTAAAGGATTGTTACACTTTTAAATAGCTGCCATGCCTGATGCTACATTGCTTTTAAGATATCGCTTTGATTTCTTATTATTTCACATAAATGTTATTTATTACACTACATAAACATGCCAAGAAAGTTGTATGGATATTTTACTCCTTTTCAAGTACTCATTTAAGTCCTTTAAGGCAAAAGCTTAAAAAAAGCTTTTAAGAAAAGTTTTTAATTCACCAAAGGTGTTGTCATAACACTGGGCATCTGTCCTGCATCAAGCACTGACATAGGTATTCCCAGTGACCTCAGGGGTCATGCATATATAACCTCTGTGCAGACCCTGACCCAAAGTGACCGTGTGATGGTGGAGTTTCATCACACCTCTGAGCACTGTGCTGATGCTGCACAGCTTGGCCCAACTCCTGCTACCAATTTTCAGGCAGTAGAACCAGTTCACTTGGGGTTTTTTTCTCTGCTGCATTAATATTTTTGCTGCCTTTTGAGCTTAACCAGCTCATTGAAGAGCCTGACAAGAGCCAGAAGCAGCACGAGAAGAGAGAGCTTAGGCTTGTACCTAGGATGAGAGGATTAGAGGAAAAAGACTGACCTTTTCAGCAACAGGAGCTGTTAAACCTCCTTGCCCAACTCATACAGTACACACGCTCTGTATGTTCTTCATCTGTGTAAGTGTGTGCATGTGAATAAATAAAGAACATTCTTTCCTAACTTTATGGATATATTTACTGAAGACAAGAAGGATATAAACATTGTAAAAAAAACATTTAAAAAAAGCATTAAAAAAGCATTTAAAAAACCCTCAAAAAGCAAAATTGTTTTCATTTTCAGCATTGAAATTCAACCATCACAAAGTTCTGAAGATACTATACATACAGACTGATATAACTTCTCATTTACAGGATAGATTGTGTTTATACCTGCTAAATGCACAAGGCCTGAGTTGCTATTTCTTTCTTCTGCTGCTGTTTGATTGGAATAAAGATGGCAGCTCAAACTCTAAGTGTTGACTTCATGCTGGGATTGTATTTCCATCCACCATAAAGTGAATATCTGCTTTATTGTAGAGCTTAAGTGTTAGAAAACTGACACCACTTCCTCGTACCTTCCTTGCTGCATGGAGCTATTTGATTATGAGATTGTCTGATGTAAAGACTTAAACCATAAATGCTTCAAACTGTTCTTATTATTCAAAACTGCTGTTGCCCTTTATGAATGATTAAATTACATCACGTCCTTTCAGTGTCCTTCAGAAACCTGTGTTGTTTGGAGAACACCCAACCAGAGCCAGGCATCCTTTCATTTGTGATTACAAACTAATCTGCACATCTCTGCTGCAGCTGTTTCTCTTCACTTGCATGGATAGGAAGTTTACAAATATCTTTGCTACCACAAGGCCTCATGAAGTATAATCTGTGAAAGCACAGTCATTATTCACATGGATGAGATTTCTACCTCACTCTGTGATAGATGTCCCACCACTGTATAACTGGATCCAGTTTTAATGATATGCATCTCCTTCAGAGAAATGTGAAATAATAGTGTGGAATCAGCTATGATATTCCATCATCTTTCCAAGCTCCACTCACATTTTCTCACTCTTCCTTCACAGTGTAGTCAGGAAAGTAAGATTGTTTTCATTCTCTTTTTGATGTGTGATGTTTACCAGCTTGTGTTCTTTTATGAAAGACAGTTTTTAGCCCAAATATTCTTAACTGTCTTCAAAATAAAAGTGTTAGTTAACATTTTACTTGAAAGGTATGTTAACTTCCCTTGAAAGCTGAATAGCCAATGGTTTTGCCAAAGTTGTGGAATTTAAGATAATAACTAGAAAGAGAAGAAAGTGTGGGATTCCTATTCTATTCTATTCTATTCTATTCTATTCTATTCTATTCTATTCTATTCCTGTTCGACCACTTTGGGCTGTTCAAACCAGAGGCATTTGGTTAGAAATAAGTCTTCAAGGGTCAGACGGGATAAAGTGAGGATCTGTGTTCAGTAACTTCCTAGGGAAACATTCCTATCATACCTCAGATCTTTTTGGCACAAATAAGTGTCCTGACTTCACTTACCTGGGTCAATAAAATCAGACCAAAGATGCGTTTTCTGCCATGGGAATGGTGTGTGTTCTTTCTCTCCAATGAATTCAAAGAGGGAAAATGGTTGGAAAAGTACAAGAAAATACTTTTGGAAGTTTTCAGGTACTGAGCAATAACAAAGCCTGGTGAGTGCTGGGCATCTGTGATTTAATTAGAGGATTTGCAGTGTCTCCACACAAGTGTGTTACTGTTGAACCATCCCTCACTGTAAATGGATGAGTACAGTTTAGGGGAGCTCAGACTAATGCTTTCAGCCCCAAATGCAGCGATTGCTTTGAAGTTTCATCTGTCCAGTGCCTTCCCAAACTCAAAGGTGTTTTACTGCCTAAAAAGTGTCTGAATTCTCTTTTGTTTTCCAGAATCAGTGGATAATTGTCCCAGTAATTGCTATGGGAATGGAGACTGCGTGTCTGGGACTTGCCATTGCTTCCTTGGCTTTCTGGGCCCTGACTGTGGCAGAGGTAGGAATTTATACATAACTTTTCTCCTCTCCCCTTCAGTTAACATTCTAATTGTGGAAATTATATTCGTGCCTGTGTCTTTTGCAAAGTACATCTCACCCAGCTTGGAGATGGTGAAGTAGAATGGAAATTGGTTGGATCTGTGGATTTGTTTGCTGCCAGTCATGATTGCTGTGACCTTAGCAACAACACAACCCTCTAGCTGTATGTGGACAGGCAAAATGTCACACTGGGAATTTTCTCCCTGGAAGCAACTTCAGAAAACATGGTTTATAAGTGTGGCATTAGTGTTTGTTTAGCAGAGCACTCTGTCATTGTGTGGCACAACCCTATAATGATACTTTCTTTTAAGACATTGATTATACAGAAATTAAGCACCTTTTTCATTGCTGCAGGCCTTGCAAGTCTGCCTGAACTCTGAATGATTGCTGACAGCCATGGCTTTGGAGAGCAGGGCAGGGCTAGAGTAAGGCTAGGAGTGGAATAATGGCAGGAATAACTGGATACTTTGGCCAATAGCAAAAACAGTGGGACAATTGTGAAGGAGGCTTAGTCCAACAAACAATATCATACATTCTTCTGCTCAAGTGATAAGTATTTTTAAGAAATGGTTTTGGAAGGGTTTCCATTTGGCCTGAACTTTTTAGGTTATTTAAACATTTAAAAAACAAACTGAAATACTTTTAGTAAGAACACATTTCAGGCTGAGAAATCAAAATCTTGCCATGAGGGGAATGCCAAAATGCTGTACATCAACTTTTCCAAGGTGTTTTTTTGGCTCAAACAGTCAATGAATTGAGTGCAGATTTATAAATTTGGGCAGGAGGGCAGTGTAAAAAGTTTGTGCCCACACAAGGAGATTTGCTAAGGCAACAGGTCAGGCCTTCACCCCAGCCCGTTGCTTCATTGGAAAGCAGGCTGGCTGCTTCCCAAGAGAGAGCTAAACTCTATCCAACCCCATGTCCTCTCCCCATCCAGCCGAGCTTGGGTCACCTCTCTAGCCCAGCCAAGAGATAAAGAGGGCTGCACACCCCGCAGGCAGGGAGCTCTGCTGAGGCAGTGTGGTCCAGGCTAAAACCCCAGAGGTGTTTCAGAGTTCACAGCCCAGTAAGATGGATGTGGCAGTCTGCATCCCTGAGAGCTGTTTTGTCAAACTTCTTTCTGACTCGGGTTACACTTGGTTTGCATTTCCTTACAGTTGGTTTGCATTTCCAAGCTCCTTTTCAAATCCTTAGAGCTAGAGACAAAAGGAGGTTTTTTCCATCTGCCACAGCATATCCCTACTCACATCTCCTAACTTAAGGTAGGGGCAGAAGTTCAGGGTTTGTTCCTCTCAAGGCTCCCTGTAGAGTCTATGGAGGAGAAGCTCCTTCTCTGTGAGTCAGAATATTCAAACTTTTGTTCTGAATCCACTTTCAGAGAGGCTTACTTCCCTCCATAGGTTGTATAACTTCCTCAGGCACTTCAGCTGAGCCAACATGAGTATCTCCCATTTCCCTCGAATGCTCATATGAATACCTTTTATCTGACCCTATCTTTTGGTTCAGAATCATCTGGGTTCAGATCACAGATTAGTCTCTGCCTTTAGGAAGACACATTAATACCTGGAGTGCCAAAATGATGTTTGTGTATGCATTTCCAGCCAGTGGGCTAGTTAAATGGATCGTTGTACCGTGAGTGTAAGATACAAGGACCCCAGCTTTGGCTTCCTGTTAGTTTTCAGAGGAATCTAAGATGTGGCTTTTGACCTATAAATCCCTCAGAGGGCAACAACTGTGGCATTTGTAAGGCTGCTACAGTATCCATCTGCAGCCATATCTCAGTTTTTGTCCTGAATTGTAATCCTTAAATAAGCAGTTGTCTGCCCACGTGAAGATTTCTACATCCCTTTGTTTCAATTCAGCTTTGTAATTCACTATTTACATGATCGGTAAAATGTGGAGCAGAAAGACCTTCTGCTTTTAATAATGGTTAAATATTAATGTAGTATTAACCAATTCTTTTAAACCAAGGAAATGAGAAGAAATAGCCAGATGGGTGTTCACAGGCATTTTTTGAAAGCCTACTTGAACATGGGAGATGATGTTTTAAAGTTCTGTATTGAGTAAACAAACAAATCAGTGCTCTTACTCTCTGATGCTAATCTTTACAAGAAAAAGGTTATACTTTTGGGCTGTTGCTACCATATCTACACTAAAGAATTACTGTCAATTTGGCATCTTATCATTTGTTGAAATCTGAATAATCAAGGAATAATCACGTGTCTTTATATATGGAAAGGAGCTGCACAAGTAGCAGTGGAAAAAAAACCAGAAACCTCTTTTGTCTTTATTCATTATGGTGTACAACAAAGGAGGTCTTGTTCTTGCCATTGCCTTGACATTTGCAGCAGCACTTGCCATGTCAGGTTGAAGGTGTTCTCCATAAGAGGGCTCTGTAGAGGACTGGTGTTATTGCAGATGGCCAGTGATTTATCTGATCTTGTACTGAGTGATCAGCTGTCTTTCTCAGCAGCCTCTCACTGGTTAAAGGCAATTATTCTTCCTTCTTGTTGAAAAGAGCTGCAAACTGTCCTCTTCCAGAGCCTTAAAAGAACAGGCTCCATTACTGAGCATTTGAAATTTGAGACAGGGAGGGTAAAAAATTCCATCAGCCTAGCTGAAAAGTGAAATTGCAGAATGAGTTTGCTGTGAACCAGGTACACAACACAGTGTATCCTAAGCAATTTTATATCTCGTATTATATAGGTAGATATCTCCTTTGCAAATGATGCACTGAAAACATAGCACTGCAAGGGGAATAGAGGCCTCCTTAGTAATAACAGTTGCCAAATTCCTTTCTTTTCTAAACCTCTTTTATCTTGGTCAGGCAAATATAGTTCATTGCATATCACACTGGCTTAACAGTCAGAGCTGGCAATGCTTTGTATTTTATTGAGGTTGCAATAGTTCTGTAACACTCAAACCGACTAGAAGGGCACATGGAAACAATAGAGGATGCACATCATGCCATTGCTGTCTGAAAAGGATGGGAAGAGGAGAGGAATATTTCCCTTAACCATCTTAATACCTCTTCCTAGAGATATTCCTCTAACCTAATGATAGGACAAGGGGCAATAGTTACAAGCAGGAACAGAAGAGGTTCCAAAGAAACACAAGGAAGAATTTCTTCCCTGTTGAGGTGAGGGAGCACTGGAAGGGGCTGCCCAGATGGGGTGTGGAGTCTCCTTTTCTGGAGACATTCCAAACCCAGCTGGACAAATTCCTGTGTGACCTACTCTAGGTGGTCCTGCCCTGGCAGAGGAGTTGGACTGGATGAGCTTTCGAGGTCCCTTCCAACCCTTAAGATTCTGTGATTCTGTAAACAGAGTCAGGAATGAAGCAAAAGAGGTGCATTGTATTCATCACACACCTGATGCAGTTGAATTAAGCAGCAGACTCGAATACGCTTTTCAAATTTGTCCTGCATAAGAATGTTCATAAATTGCCTTTCTGAAGGCGCAGACGAGAAGCCGAGCTGCCCTCACCTAAGGATGATGTGCAACAGTGAACAAGAGAAGTTTGTTTTGAACATATATCCTTGCAACTGAGTTTCAGCAAAATGAAATGGAAGAGAACAGGGCTTAAGAAGAATAAATGTCAAGGGACAGTGAACAGGGAAAAGCTATTGTTTCTGAGGGACAGGAATCAGCAGCTTCCTTGGAAAAATCAGAACAGAGGACAAAAGGAGCATAAAGTGGTAGGTGTGGAGAATGGAAATGGCAGAAGACATCATCAAAGAGGAGCTTAGAGAGCAACCATTACTGAAGCTTTCTTCAGAGAGGCTGAGATGTGGTCTTTGATGCCATCTACTTCCCTGAGAAGCCTGCTCTGTATCTCAGTTCATCCCATTCCACTCTGCCTGTCAGTTTTCCAAATTTAGCTCAGAGAATGCTCAGTCCTGGGATGCATCATGCCACAGCTTGAGCCTGTCGTCTTCCTCTTCTCCCATTTATCACAAAAACGAAATCCTGTGTCTACTTGTCCTTGAGAATCAGCTGACTTTGTCAGAAACAATGACAATTAAAAAATCCTTTCTAAACTTATGCAAGGCTTAGAGGTTAGATTTGGAGAACTTATTACAGGGAACTTGGAAAGACTAGAGGCCAGGTTTGCATTGTCTCTGCTGACAAATGGCATCCTGCAGAGGTCATAACTCCAGAGGAGAATGGAGATTCAGTTCATGGTATGGCATGAGCTAAAGCAGGGAAATAATCTCAGTGTGACATTCTGGACTCTGAACAAAGCAACTGAAACCTGTAAAGCTGAGAATTACAACAGGAAAACAGGAGTGATTTGTGTACAGCCAAGGCCCACAGCAGAGGCAGTGTCAAGGAAAGTATGAAGTCTGGAGGTGGGTCAGGGATAGTGATGAGCACCCTGAGGTCGGTGGTGGTGCTGAAAGAAGACACCAGTACATTGAAAAGTCAGACTCCAATAAAATTCTGAGTTTAGTCACTGAAAGAAAGTATCAGAGACACAAAGCAAAAGGATATTCTAACTGAAGAGCTGTGTTTGTTTTAAACAGGAGAAAACAGTTAGCAGCTGGGTGTCATCCATGTAAAAGAATTGGGTTTGGCAAACAAAAGAACAACACACCCCATTGAAGGCTGCATGTGAGGAATATAAGTGCGGTGCTCTTGTGCTTATGTGAAGTAAGAGCCACGTGCAATTGTCCTTTATTGTGGTTTCTTTTCTCTGTCCCCAGCATCCTGCCCTGTGCTGTGCAGTGGGAATGGGCAGTACATGAAGGGGAGGTGCTTGTGCCATAGCGGCTGGAAAGGAGCAGAATGCGACGTCCCAACAAACCAGTGCATTGACGTCTCCTGCAACAACCATGGCACGTGCATCATGGGCACCTGTATCTGCAACCCAGGCTACAAAGGCGAGAGCTGTGAGGAAGGTATTTGCAAGATACATTCAATTAGCCTTTTGCTTTGATTGCCGTTCTATAATTATGTGGATGGAGGCAATTCAGAACAGGGCTGGCACTTAAACAGAACAGTAATAGGCACCTTAGAGACACAATGGATGGCTGCAACATAAAAATGATATGTTGTAATAACTTGTCGTTAGCTATCATATTTGTTCAATAATTGGCTGAAAAGCCATCAAATGCTTCAGATAGACAAATCTAGTTGAAAGACCAGAACATCTAATCATATGTTCGAATGTTCTTATTAAAGCATCGTTTCCATTTACACATCTAAACGTATAATTACTTTTACAGTGCTTTCTTCTCTGCCGTGCTGTGCCAAGTGATTTCAGTTGCTTACACAAAATGGTGGCGTGTGAGAGAAAGTCCCAGATTCTTGTCAGCTTTAAAAGCTTAGAAATGCTCAGGACTTGAATTAAATTCTGCTTCAACATCAGATATTATTTTAATAGCTCTTCCATAGCTTTTTTTTTCCCCCCTCACATTAGCCCCCAAACATTTTTCATTTACATTTAGATTTGTGGCTCAGAAATACGGTGCCTTTTAGCACTTATCTTTAATCTTTTTGTGGAGGAAGTCACCTGCCACCATAACCCTTTATCTTCCCGAGTCTGTGAACGCTTCTATTCCTAAATGAAAAAGCAGACAGTTCTCTAAGGTTACACATCATTTGGACAGGTATAAAAATACATCCCAAAGTGCCTGATTTCAAGAATAATATTCCACACTTTTGAAGACTGTTCTCAACATTCTGTGTAGATGACTTGATAAATAATTACACTTCTACAAATACATATGCAAGGCCTCTGCAGCACCTGATAGATTTAAGACATCCATTTGATACATGTATCGGAATCACAATGGCTGGAATTAATTTATGGTTGTCTTTGTGTCTGGGAGGTGAAGATTGATCTGAAATGGCTTTATGTTACAGACAATGAAAACTGAATTGCATTCAGACATTCAAATGGCATCTAATCTAACAATTCTTTTGATGCATTAAACGTATTGGAGTGGGACATCTCTGATGCAACGTGGCTTCAGTGTCCATAAATGTTAGAGATGAAGACGGTATCAGCTTTATAACAATGAGCCATCTCTTGAGAAAGCTTCATTTTGGCTTAAGAAAGTACAATTCAGTGAAGCCGTGGGCCACGCAAAACCCAAAGATGTGCCTACTGAAGTATCTTTAAAGCATCTCTGTAGAGCTCGTATTTACTAGGTCATATCTTTATTGGATAAACACAAATGAAAAGATCCTGATTTTGCCTCCAGCCAGATGTGTTTAATGTGTGTAAATCAGAGTGAGATCTACCCTTTTTCTAACAGGTCACATTTAAAGCAGAAAAGCCAGACACTACTCGGTTATTCTATGTTATCACTGTAGCAAGGGGACAGTGTCAGTCCCACTAGGTAAAGACTTGAAAAAGAAGGAAGAACAAAGAGAACATGACTTTTCTTATGAGCTGTTTAGTACTTTTCCAAGTGTGCATGTTTTTCATATTCAAGGCATAATTTGTATTGTGTAGTGAAGGGGAGGGAAGTAACTCTGAAATATGCCATGTGGGAAATCTTGAGGACATCTATATATATATATTTAGGTCTAGTAAAAAAGTTGATTTATACTATTTTTTGAATTGCTTTTACTTTTTAATTTCTCTTCTAAGAAGGACCATCTGGCATTGATTACTTTTTATTATTTCTCAGTTTTGTAGCTTCACTGCTTAGTCCCTGTTTATAATGGGTTTTCATTCCAGGGTTTCTTCTGTCTTTTCTTTTTCCCTCACAGAAGTTCAGTGATGTTTATAAAACATCAGCCAACAATCCTACATGAGTTTTTCTTTTCTCCTTCCTTGGTTTAGTGGCCCATATTTTATAAGGCATGGACTAAGCTAGTGAGACATTAAAGGCAGGGGAGCAAATTTAAGCAGTGAAAAATGAGAAGTTACTGTTTGGGTACCGAATAAGCCTAATAACTTGTGTGACCGATGAAGCATAAAGCATATTGGGGGAAAGTGTAGAAGAGGCACTAACCTTGCTTGCTGCATGATTTATCTCCCAGGCAAAGGTTCTACACAGGGCTGAACTATAAATGGAGCATTTTCCAGCCAGGAATGAGACCGTTCGGGACATTTTCCAAGCAGCAGATACATGCAAAACTCTCTTTTTTATTTGGTATACTAGATTTTGTCAGCTCTGCCCTCCTGCCCTGCTCCCTGTCTCTGCTTCTCCCAGAGCTGAGCAGCTAAATTTGTCAAGCAGAACTCCCTAAAAATATACCATTGTATTCCAAATCCACCAAGCAATTGATGAAGAAGAAAGCAGAAGGCCGTAATCCTGTCCCAGGGCCCTTCCAGTGGTACAGAAAGCCTAAAGAGATACAGCTAGTGAGGCTGAGATTAAAGTAACCATTGTGTGTGACATTTTCTGAAAGGGCTCATTTCAACATGAAAAATGGCCTTGGGATTATGATAAATGGGGGGTTCTGACATGCACATTCCCCTCCTATAATCGTCTGTGTTAGAGCTGAGATAGCAGATTGTCTGCCTCCTGTGACGGAGCCCCCAGTAAAACTCACCTTTTTCCCAATTGACCTTCAGAGGGGATGATTAATTGCCTGGAGGTAGCCTCTTGTCAGTTAGCCTGTGATCTTTGTTCCCTACGTTCAAACCATCTGCTGAGAACGTACAGGGCTGCTAGTCCGTTTCTTAGTCCTTCTCGTACTTATTAGTGCTGAGAAAGAACAGGGCCAGGGCTTCAAGAGTCTCATGCTAAAATTGGCACCCTAGCTCCCGGCTCACTCACAGAGGAGATTTATAGACTCATCCTTTCCAGCCTCTTAGAATTTTAGAGGATTGTTCCAGCTACGAGCAGGGCTCCAGGAATCAAAAGAAACAGAAAATTCTCTCACGTGCCTTGGGATAGCAGTTGCTGAGCCATTTCTTGTCAGACTGAGGAGGTTTTGGGAATCCAGGGAATTATCAGAGCAGCTGTTGTGTTTCCTTTTAAGGTTTCTGGATCTTAAACAGGTCATTGGGATTCTTATTAGCTTTTATGGGGGCGGGGGAGGAATGAACCAGAAACCTACTGTGTGTGCTGTGGCTGTGTTCTGCGCTCCTACATTAGAGCCAGGAGCTGGACAGCTTTCCCCTTGCTGCTTAGCCAGACTGACACTTGTCACAGATCCTCAGGGCACTGCCACACACCATTTCAAGAGATGGGAATAATTTCTCTAGGCTGTCCTATAAGCTTTTATGTATAAATAGATGATCGACTCCTCCAGTCCCTTTTTGGGAGGATGTCTGGTGTGTTTGATATTTTTCAATCACTGAGTGAAATTCCCCCATGGGCAGAGGAGCTGACAGCTGCCTGCAGAAACACAGAACTCAGGAATGAGGGGTCAGTACGCTCTGTCTTTTGGTGCACATTGCCATATCATGCATCTAACTGAATGGTCACCAGTCTTAGTAGGAAACTGCCTCTTTTGAGAAGAAAAAAATTAAAGTCTGAATTAATCAAAAATAAAACCAGAAGAACACCAATATAACAAAAAAATATGTGATTTTCTTTTAAACTCTACTCCAGAAAACTGTCAGGGATATGTTTAACATGAAATTTTTGCAAGTGTCTGTGAAACCTGTACAGATTTCAGCACATTCTTCAGTTTAAGTGTGTGTTTTGCTGAACAAGGACATTGACTTTTGCTGAATCTTTATGTAAAATTCTCTCTCAGAAAAGTAGAGCTCAGCTTTGAATTCATTAGTAATAGTAATTTAGGCTATTCTAATAAAATAAATGGAGGCACAATATGCATGCAAGAGAATATTATTCTTACTCTGTTCTTAATTGATATTAGCCTGTTCTTACTGGAAAGATCATTTATTAGTTTGGGCCTGGATAAAAGGGCATCCCTTTTTTCTCTTGTATCTAGCAACAGGACAAGGGGTGATGGGATGAAACTGGGACACAAAAAGTTCCATTTAAACATAAGGAAAAACTGTTTCAGTGTTTCAGTGAGGGAGCCCTGGCCCAGGCTGCCCAGGGAGGGTGTGGAGGCTCCTTCCTTGGAGCTCTTCAAGACCCACCTGGACACGTTCCTGTGTGACCTGATCTAGGTGGGAGCGGCTTCTGCAGGGGGGTTGGACCGGATGATCTCTAAAAGTCCCTTCCAACCCTACCGTTCCATGATTCTATGAAAAGAATGGAGCTCATCATTAAATTTTTCTGGTTTTCATGGTGGTGTTTTAGGCCTCATTGCTTTTTTGGGACACTGTCTTTTTGCCTGAAGAACATGTTTTGATCACAACGGAGTTTTACCTTCTGGTTAGAGCCTTGAGATACTGTATAAAACGTTTGTGTTTGATATCCTGCACTCAGGATAGCTTTTTTAATTCTGAAATTCCCATTGGCTTTCCCTGTCTGCTTCCTCTTCTTTCTCACGTGCAGTGGACTGCATGGATCCCACCTGCTCGGGACGAGGCGTGTGCGTGCGAGGAGAATGCCACTGCTCAGTTGGCTGGGGAGGAACAAACTGTGAGACCCCAAGAGCCACTTGTCTGGATCAATGCTCTGGTCACGGGACCTTTCTCCCAGATACTGGACTTTGCAGCTGCGATCCCAACTGGACCGGGCACGATTGCTCAATCGGTAACGTCTGCGCTGACTCGCTGGTGTTTTGTGTTTTGTTTAAACCGTGTCAAATATTCACATTTAGATCTGGAAAAAGCATTTCAGTAAAGCACATGTGGGGCATGACTGGAAGCAGAAATGCCATAGCTCAACTACATAAATAATTCTGTTTCTATTGCTGAGCATAGAGCAATATAATAAATAACCCCATTAAAGCCACCTAGGCTTGCTATTGTTCATTATATTGCTATGAATGTAATTGATGGTCTTCATATAACTGCTTGTTCTGGTGTTAGTTCTTGAGGAATCCCAGTAGCCACCAAAGGGTCTGTTTTGATTTTTAGGAGTTGACTAAATATTCTTTAGGTGGCTGTAAACAAGAAGGAAGAGGTGGCAACACTTCAGGTCTCATTTCCCTTCTGAATTTAAAGGTTGTGCTTTTCTAGGCTCAGCCAAAGGAGGATAAGTGTCACATAAGGTTCATATTGAAAGACTGTAAGCACTGTCCTCTCTCAAGTAAAAAATAAGTTAACTGAGTAGTATTTAATAGTACAAATGCCTTTCAAGAAGACAGATTTTCACTGGCAGTTTTGTGTTAGAGTCTGGGACTGTGACCTTCCTTCATTTCTCAGCTGAATAGGCATCTTGCTCAAAATCTGCATCAAGTATCTGAAAGGAAGGCTAAAGAAAAACATTCAGGAGCTTTTTCTTTTCTTCCAAGTGCAGTTAGCTCTTAGATGCCATGCTGAGAAATGCCATAGTACATTAAATAGTCAGAACCTATGGAACACTAGTGTTTAGACTTTTGTGTTGTATATTGTGCTCACAAACAAGAGACCACAGCAATAACAGCTTCTTTGCCTTACACAGCTCGGGTGGAACTAGGCCAAAAATCCACTTAGTATGAGCAATGAAATTAAATGATTTTTCAGCAAAGTGACAAAGAAACCTATTTGTAGAGTGGATATAGTACAACAAATACCACCAAATCACACAGAATGGTGGGAATTGGAAGGGACCTCCAGTCCAACCCCCTACTAAAGCAGGTTCACCTCCATCAAGGTGCACAGGAATGTGTCCAGGCAGGTTTGAAAACCTACAGAGAAAGAGACTCCACACCCTTCCTGGGCTCATAAACATTTTCACTGAAGAATTACCATCATGTGTAAAGAAAATCAGGTTAATGGCTTGCAAGTATATTAACAGAGTAAATTCCAAGGATGGAGCAAACTGAATAAACTGATAGAAGAGATGTGAAAAGAAAGTCTTTTCAACAATCGTCATTTAGCAAGCTTGTCATAAAGCAAAATTGACTGGGCTGAAGAGTAAGCAAAAGAGCAGGCCTACGTGCCTAGGGCTAAAACTAGATTGATCAAAACTTTTGCAGATGTAGGGAAGGAAGCTATCTTGCATTGACAGGAGGATGAATTCCACCATAAGGGGAATGGTAGTAGTGTATTTCTAGTGATTTTGTAGCATATTTCATCATTGAGCCATTATTCTGAGTTTATGTGGAGGTTTGGGGATTGCAGGGATGGCTTTAGAAAAATGTTCATTTCTACATGCAAACAGAATTCACTTTCCCTTTGTTAACCTGCAGGGTCACATACAGATGATTTATAAGCTTTCCTTATACTGCTTTTATAAATCCATCCAGTACAAACTTTCTTTGGCAGTGTGAGGTTATTTGAGACAAACTTGAGCATCATTCCAAGACCTTTTTCTTCACAGAGCTACTTGTAACATTCAGGTTATTGTGCCTTACAGCTAAAATAACAGCTAAGGTGATTTGTAAACTTCCATGTCTTACCTGGACCTTTCCATTGAATTGATGACTTGATTTGAAAGACAGATTTACTCACAAGATGTGTGGTACTCCACTTCCATGATTAAAACAGAGTGAGCAAGCGTGTTAGTACAGGTAATAACATACTGCCCAACTCAGTGGGCTGGGGATGCTCTAGAAGAGACTAAAGGGGACAGACATTTATTTTCTTATAAAAAAGGACCAAATAGGACTGGAGAATTACTAAGTGAAATAATTAAGTACTTGGATAAATTAGCCTCAGCTCAGCAAAGCACTTTGGAGTGTGTTCAGTCCCAGTGGAATCTACAGGACTCTGCTTATGTGGGCTAGTGCCAAGGGCATCCCTTTTTGTGAAGCACATTGAGAAACAGGCCCTGAGAACAGTATAACCACCTGGAAACACAAAATAAAAAGTGAAGAGGCACAGTGGGTTTTCCAGCTCTTAACACCTTGATGTAAAGTCTAACACCTAGCTGAAATGCTCTAAGCTCTGTTCATTTAGAAGGTGACAGTCAGTATGGGAGCAACTGAGTGGAATTCCGTGCATTGCCTTATGCAGAAAGTAAAACTAGACTCTCTTTGAACCTTAGACCCAGTCATTTAGGTAAGTAGGTAGATTTCACCTGCCTTTGTCAGGAATCTTAGAGGAAGACAGATTGCTGGATAAAACCCTGATGTTTTCACAAGAATTTCTGTTCAGGGATTTCTATTTTCTGTTTATATTATCTTTGTTTCATTTCACTTAGCCTATGTCTTCATAGGCAAGCTGTGCAATTCAGTTTCTTGTGAAGTTTGCTATGTACTGTATTGTAAAGATCATGATTTCAGGTGATTTTTTTGTTTGCTTTATGTATGTGCCCACTGCCAGTATATCTTGAGATATGTCTGTAGCCATAGTACTGTGGATGTTTCACTCTGGAAAGAAGGGGTCTTAAACATGCTTCATTCTTTCAAGCAAGGGATATTTTCGTAGAATCCACTTTCCCTTAGTTTGCACTTCTTTTGTGATTGAGCCCAAAATAGAAAAAGTCTTTTAGGGAAAGGTGCAGAGGCTGGTTTCTTGGGAAGAGTACAGGAACATTGCCAGAGCATGCAGGGGTGCAACCAGCAGGGCTAGAGCCCTTCTAGAATTAAACCTGGCCAGGACAGTAAAGGAAAACAAGAGGTTTTTCAGGCACATCAGCAGCAAAAGGAAGATGAGGGGGAATGTGGGCCTGCTGCTAAATGCTGAGAGTGCCCTGGTGTCTGAGGATGCAGAGAAGGCCAAAGTACTGAATGCCTTCTGTGCTTCGGTCTTTACGGCCAAGGCTGACCCTCGGGAAGCCCAGTCCTGCAAGGATAACAGGATGGCCAGGACAGCAGAGGACTTGCCCTGGGTGGAAGAGGAAGAGGTTAAAGACTTGTTGGCCAAGCTTAAGGCTCATAAGTCAATGGGTCCTGATGGGATGCATCCCAGAGTGCTGATGTGATTGCTAAGCCTCTCTCCATCATTTTTGAACAGTTATGGAGGACAGGTGAGGTGCCTGAGGACAGGAGAAAGGCCAATGTCATGCCAGTCTGCAAAAAGGGCAGGAAGGACGACCCAGGAAACTACAGGCCGGTCAGCCTCACCTCCATCCCTGGAAAAGTGATGCAACAACTCATCCAGAATGTTATCACTGAACATATGAAGGATAAGATGGTTATCAGGGGGACTCAACATGGCTTCACCAAGGGGAAATCCTGTTTGACCAACCTTAGTACAAGAAAGATCATAAAGGAACCATTCTTTCTAACCCCTTTTCTCCAGGGTCTGCCATCACAAATCCTCGGTATCCAGGCTTTTGGTGTGCTCTCTCCCTTCATTTCTTAATGAGCCTTAGCAAAGGACTTCATTCTCCAAGCCTGGCAACTAATGAGGCCATTATAGGGCAACTGTCTTAACCTTTTATTGTATGAATATAGTGGGAAGAGGAAAATTGCCTGTGCTGCAACATGAAACAGAAGTTAATATGTGACAGAGTCTCATTCTTGACCTATTTGAAGTGGACCAAGTATTTTTGGCTATTCAAGAGGTAACACACCATGTACCATAAAACAGGTCAGCTGAGTGCAGTGAAATGAATAGATGACTCAGGTTATCTGCACTGGGGGAATGCATCATTTCCCTGAGGGATCTCACTGATGCAACAATACAATCCCAGGCCCGTCAAACCAGCGTTGTACTTGGATGCAAAATCATTCTTAAAGGAATTAAGTTACCTGGTGTTGTCTTTCACTGTCTTCAAATTTAAATCAGTCACTTTCACACTGGTCTCTGGTAGTTGATGTCTTGACCTGCATCATATTCACTACAGTCATGGGAATGCTGATTATACAATGCAGCAGTACAAATTATGTTCTCTGTATAACAAGTGCACTTTTGATCGGTTGACTGTGGTTGTAGATGGACCTGTGTATGGATAAGGCTTCCTTCCCAATCACCTCTTCTTAACAACTCTCTTAATGCACAGTCAACATCCAGTGCAGTACTTCAGACCCTTCACAGTACACTGGGGAAGTGCAGTAATGGGAATAGTACTTTGGATATAGTGTTCCTTAAAGTGGCAGTGGAGATATAAAATCATAGGCTGTACATTTAATGGTAAGAGTTGGGAACTGGAAGCTGGGACTCAGTAATGTTAGAAGTTAAAATGTTTTATTTCCCATGTTGAGAAGTCTGTGAAAACACACCTGCCCAGAGACTGAGGCTGAGCTTGCATGACCTTATCTCAGCAAATCTAGTAGTTTGGTCTTATTCATAGCTTCTGTCAACGGGCTTGCTCCTAACAGTGTTTTCTGAGGATATGTCTTTTGACTTTATGACTGCTCTTCTCCCACTTTGGGAATAGACAACTGCTTCACAGTTGCCATACTTTGTTACAAAGGTCTATGATCACAAAGATATTTAGGCATTTACAATTTACCTTGAGCAGATGCAGATCATCTAACTTTACTACAGTGTGTGGAAGAGAGCTTCTCAACTTCTGAGACATCCTACTGCTTAGAGCTGTCTCTTGAAAAGCTATCTTAAATTCCTAAATGTAGGCTTCTCCTCTGTGTGGGAAAGCATTGGATGTGCTCTCTCACTCCCTGGGAGAGTGTCCCACCTCAGTGCAGATGCTGTAAGCAGTCATCTCAAAGAAAAGAATTAATTGGCTGGATGGATGCAAAGGGATGACAAAGTTGAGGGCAAGGGTTTTCATGCCCTGAATCTTAATGTCAACTGGGCATCATTCTAAAGCACAGAGTACCTGTCATTTGGGATAGAAGTAGAGTTTTAGCTCATCTATCTCCTCGGGATTTCTAGCACTGCAGCTCTCATCCTGGCCACACTTGCTCTGACTAAAAATGTTATAAATGTCCTTAGTGGACAGAAAAAAAACCTGGTTTAGGATTCATGCCCAGTTCCCTGCCATCCCCTCTTGCTTTTAAGCTTCCCATGATATTACCAATTTAGTGGGATAGTTGTCCTAGAAAAACCTCTGCAGAGGGCTGTTTGGATTTTAGTTAGGTGGAAATTCTTGAAAGAGAGCTTAATTGATTCCTCAGCAATCCAGCTGCCTTCTTATTTTGGTACTTCATGTTGCATTGGAGCAATCTGGATTTCAGCTTTTGAGAGATCCTCAGTTCTGCCACATAACTGTAGAAGGCTCAGCAGGCAGCATGATCACAGATTCCTCTGGAGAGAGGCAATTACAGAAATGTGGCATTTAACATAAAGAAATAGGAAACTCTCTTAGCCTTTGTGATCAGTTAAAAACAGCTTAAGAGGGATTTCAGAGTGTCAAGTAGTAATCACAACACCATGCCTAGATAAACCTGGTATCTGAGCACAGTGGGGAAATAGTGTGGGTAACCATAGGGACAGCAGAAGGCCAGGTAGTTAGCCATCAGTTGTAAAGCAATCCTCTATGGCTTCACTGCCTCTGGTAGGCTGAGAAGGTGGATTTAAAGCAAAACTAGTATGTATCCATATTTCTGATTGCAAGGAAGCCACAGGCTTGTAAATTGTTGCACAGCACATTGGAGTCAATGGCAAAGCACTTGTTTACTTTGTAGGCTTATGGGTCAATTCAAGTCCATTCACAAGCAATGATTAGATTTAAGATTCTGTATCAGTTAATGGTAATGACTGAATTTTTTAGTACCAGTTTAGTTGTATAAATTAACAATGGAGAGAGTCTTTCAGATAGCACCCAACAGAGTTCTCCACCGCAAAGTTATACAGTTCATTGAAACAGGCATATTCTCTACTCCAATTAGTAGATAAGGAGACCAAGAAGAATGAACTTTTAAAGAGAAAAGCTAGGGCAAATGCACCATTACCTTTCAGAGTCTTTTTTCATCAGGAATTGCACAGGTTATTATTGTACACACACACAGAGACACACAGAAACACAATTCTTATATATCTTACTGGGCAACATCATATCCCTTTGGTCAAATAGCACCAGGGTTAACATGATATGTGTAATAAAAATTTATTTCCTTGGGCTTATTGGTGTCAAACTCACCCAGCAAAATCTCATGTTAAATTCATGTCATGCCCAAGGCTAACAAAAATCCATCCTTGGAAGACGTTACCATAATTCCTCCTTTTAACCATTATTTTCTTTGTTAAGGGGTAAAAATATCTATGTAAAAGATGGATATTACATCAGCTGTCACAGAATCACAAAATCTCAAGGGCTGGAAGGGACCTCAAAAGCTCATCCAGTGCAACCCCCCTGCCAGAGCAGCACCACCTAGAGTAGGGCACACAGGAACTCATCCAGCTGGGTTTGGAATGTCTGCAGAGAAGGAGACTTCACAGCCCATCTGGGCAGCCCCTGCCAGTGCTCCCTCACCTCAACAGGGAAGAAGTTTTTCCTTGTATTTCTTTGGAATCTCTCATGTTCCAGCTTGTACCCATTGCCCCTTGCCCTGTCATTGGATATCACTGAGAACAGCCTGGCTCCATCCTCCTGACACCCACCCTTTATGTATTTGTAAACATGAATGAGGTAACCCCTCTGTCTTCTCTTCTCCAAGCTGAAGAGCCCCAGCTCCCTCAGCCTTTCACCAGAGGTAGATGCTCTACTCCATCATCTTTGTGACCCTGTACTGAACTCTCTCCAGCAGCTCCCCGTCCTTCTGGAATTGAGGGGCCCAGAACTGGACACAATATTCCAGATCCTGTCTCATGAGGGCATCGTAGAGAACCTCTCTTAACCTACTGCCCACAGCCCTTCTAATCCACCCCAGGCTGCCATTGGCCTTCTTGGCCATGAGGGCACGTTGCTGGCTTATGCTCATCCTGCTGCCCACCAGCACCCCCAGCTCCCTTTCCCCTGTGCTACTCTCTAAGAGTTCATCCCCCAGCCTGTACTGCTACATGGGGTTGTTCTTTCCCAGATGCAAGACTCTACACTTGCCCTTGTTGGATTTCAGTGTTTTTCTCTCTGCCCAACTCTCCAGCCTGTCCAGCTCTGGTTGGATGGCAGCACAGCCTTCTGGGGTGTCAGCCACTGCCTCCAGTTCAGTATCCTCAGCAAACTTGCTGACAGTGCCTCTGTTCCCTCAGCAAGATCATTAATGAATATATTGAACAGAACTGGTCCCAGCACTGACCTCTGAGGGACTCCACTAGACACAGGACTCCAACTAGACTCTGCCCCATTGATCACAACTCTCTGCCTTCTTCCCTTCAACCAGTTCACAATCCACCTCACTACCTGATCATCCAGCCCACACTTTCTCATTTTTGCTGCCAGGATTCTGTGGGAGGTGGTGTCAAATGCTTTACTGAAATCAAGATAAACAACATCCACTGCACTACCACCATCTATCCACCTGGTTACATCTTCATAAAAGGCTATAAGGTTGGTCAAACATGACTTCCCCTTGGTAAAGCTATATTGACTGCTCCTAATAACCCTCTTGTCCTTTAAATGCCTGGAGACAGCACCCAGCATAAGTTGTTCCATCACCTTTCCAGGGATGTTGATGAGGCTGACAGGTCTGTAGTTACCCAGCTCCTCCTTCTTGCCCTTTTTGAAGACTGGAGTGACATTTGCTCTCCTCCAGTCCTCAGGCACCTCTCTTGTTCTCCACGACTTAATGAAGATGATGGAGAGTGTTTTAGCAATGACTTCTGCCAGCTCCCTCAGCACCCACAGGTGCATCCCGTCGGGACCCATGGATTTATGTACATCCAGACTGCTCAATTGATCCTTAACCCAGTCTTGTGTCTTACTAAAGACTAGCTCTCCCCCCTGTAATGCCCAAGAAATCACTGGTTTGTCTTTTTCTAAGCTTTAAAACACATGAGAAACACCAAGATAACTAAACCTTAAGATATAACACTTGAAATTGATAAGCATGCAAATCTAAGATGTTGTAGTTCTTCATGACTTAAGAAAATGCTGTTAGGCACAGCCATATAATCACATGCCACTTTGAATGATCTTCCTTCAGTTTATAACAGTCTGGGACAACTGAAATTTTGGGAGCACAGACTCTGCAAAGTTAGGCTTCAGAAGATACCATCCAAATCTGTTCTGGCTCCATAGTAAAATTTCAAACCTACTCCTGAAGGCCTTTATTTGGTCTTTTAACCATTTTAGAAGGCCAGGAAATGTTTTGCAGCAGCAGGGATTTCATCCTCAGATTTGCAGAACCATAACATGCTGATTTGTGTACTTGTGATCTTCCCTGTTTCTTTTCAGTGGAGAGAAGTTAAGTCTTGTCTCTAAGGAATTAACGTATGTGCATCCTAGTGCTGTTACACAAAGCTAACACAAGCTCTCCCTGGCAGATATCTGCTGTGTGAATTTTGAAGGAATAAATGAATTCAGAGAATGAACAGCGTTAACAAAAACTATCATTGTACAAAACAGAAAGGTTTTCATGTAGATGGGATTATGAGTACAGATTTTAGCCTGCCCATTGCCAAAATGAACTTCTGCTCTAAAGCCTTCTAAGCTTTTTATTAAAAAATGCAATAAAAAGACTAAAACCAGCCATAATATTTGAAATAAAAGTATTCAGAAAGGCTTTCATTTCAATACTCTTACTCCCTTTTCCTTTGTTTCTGAAAAATATCTATAAGGAGACCCTGATGTGGTGGAAAAATAAAAAAAAAGGTAGTAGTTGAGTTCTTTTTGTGGGGAGTCCAATTCTTCAGAAGTCCAAATATCTTTGTGGTCAGCTGATGAAAAGAACATGCTAAAGGAAGGGAGAAAACTCCCAGTAAGATAGAAAACACGATTTATGTTTTTAAATACAGATTCCTACTTACAATTTGACAATTGAGAAGTTGTCTTAGCACATTTCCCTGGCCAACCACAGATCCATCAAACTTCTGTCAGTTTCAGGAGGTGTTTAAGGTCTTACTTTTAGCCACTTGTCTGTTTGCAGCAGTCCATGCAGTCTTGGTCAAATACAATGGCCAAGGGAGTGATCAAAAACACTGAAAACTGGCATCTGAGTTGTTATTTCAACCTTGGCCAAAACCAGTGGAAATGGTGATATCATCAGTCTGGCTCTGACCATTAGATCACAAAACATTTGGTCTGATTAGGTCATGTCTCAGGCTGAGAATAGTGCACGTCCAGTGGTGTAACACGCAATCCCTGGTCTTCACTGACCTTAGGCATGCTGTGATGAGTAAAGTTTCTTTCTTTCATATCAGCTGTTCCAGCATCACTGCAAATTTATGGCCCCCCTTAAAGGGCAATGGATAGACTACTCCTTTCCCTATTTATTTTCTACAATTAGAGCTAATTCCCAGCATGCCAATTTTAGATCAGCATTCTTCCCTATACCCAAATGTGACCTCAGCAGTCACACAATGGACTCAAAAGTTCTTTTTGTTTGGATCAATTATGCTTTTGTCCAGTGGACTTTTCTGTCTGAGAACAGCAATGATGTACCAGACTCTGTGGGGTTCATGTTTCTCTAATTGAAGGAATAGAAGTTTCAGTGCATCAAAACAAGCTGTTAAATTCCATGATTAAAAAAGGCTACTGTTAGAATAGCATGTTTTGAGAATGACTGAGCAATTTGTGTCACTGAAAACTTACAAATCTCAACCAAATTTTAACTTATTCTCTGACTTGGTTTTGAAGGGAAGAGCCTTAGAGTCCTTAAAGTTTCTTGACTTGCATCATAGGGGCTGGTGATAATTCAGGCCCTTCTCTACAATAGAATACCCGTCATGTCTCCATTTTTTAAACAATATTAAGTCTTTGACTTGGAAAGCAAAATCCAGCCATCACTGAGGACAGAGTTGTAGATTTATTTATGGCAGTTATGCAACTTTTGAATTGAATCACAGAATTACGGAATCTTAAGGGTTGGAAGGGACCTTGAAAGATCATCCTGTCCAACCCCCCTGCCAGAGCAGGACCACCTAGAGTAGGGCACACAGGAACTTGTCCAGGTGAACTTGGAATGTCTCCAGAGAAGGAAACTCCACAGCCCATCCTGGTGATGTTGGATAATGTTGGTCAATCAGTTTGTAACTGATTCACAGAAGACTGTGTAGACATCCTTTTAGTTTTGTTAGTCCTGACCTCTGCTTCTGGCTGCCCCCTCCTTTAACCAGAATACTGCTGGAATATCAGCAGAGTGGATACGTGTGCATAGTATAGTCACGCTCTGCCTTGACTAGGCTGGATGGAGACTGCCCTCCCATACCTGACTCATTTGGCTCAGCAAGGATGATCATTGGTTCCACACTGGGTTCTCCATTTAGGGGCTAGAGCTCATCAGGATCAGAGTTTCTGAAAAAGTTTATCTGATGTTTTCAGCTTCATCAAGTCATGTTTAATTCCAATTTAGGCTGGCTGAGATCAAATGATTGGGAAAATAATCTGGGAGTCAGTAAAACAGAATGACATAAAAAATGAGCAAGCAAAAGTAAGGTAAGAGCAGTGTTTGTAATATAGTAGATTGATGTCTATTGAAGGCCAGAAATCCATGATTTAATAAGCTGTGTGAAGTGGATGCACTGGATTTAGTGCAGTCTTTCTGCCCCCTTCCAAGTTGCAAGGTGTTCATACTCTAAAAACTATCATCACAATTTTCACTAATGATCACCTTTCTAATGGTCTTGACAGGTGAAAGTTTGACAGGGCTTTGGAGAGAGCTTTGCTTCTTTACTGTAAAGGTGATCCATCCAGAGCAGTGTTGAGGCATATGGGCAGCACAGCAGACAGAAAGCTCTTGGAACAGCTGCTGCTGCTGCATCCCATTTGTGTGGACAGTCAGACATTTCACTTCTGGATGTGTCAGCCCAGCATGTTTAATACGTGTTCTCTGTCTCTCTTATTAATAAGAACAAATCTTCTAAATTCCTTGGCAAAATGTTGTCTGAAGAAAAAGGAAACCATGTTGGGACTGTCTGTCTATTAGTGTCAAGCTTTGAATAAGGGAATCCCAAGCAATTCTGGCTTGTCATTATTACTTCAGCACTAGCATTTGTAAATGCTCTCTTGAATTTCTTTTACACAAAACCAAACTGGACAGAATTGGAAAATAAATTAGTTCTTTTTAATGACTGTAAGCATGAGCAAAAGGCTTTTCTACTGTCAAATTATCTACTCCTTATGGACACAGAAAAGAGATTAAAATTAGTCCAGAGAAGAATCCTTGTTAGGAACTTCATTTAATACATTAGAAATTGTTTCTTCTCTGGGAAGCTTTAGGTCACATCCCAGAAAGCACAGAGATCCAATTAAGCTTCAAAGAGAAAAACATAATCCTACATTTTGGGATATTTATTTTTATTCAACAAATCTGAGTTCCAAGTCCAAAGTCCATCCATACCCGGCATTTCGTGTCCTGCTATTCCACAGCAAGAGACAGCTGAAAAGAAAGTTCACAGTAATAAATAAAGGGAAGATTGACACGAATACAAAAGGAAATCACAGCTATAGAGGAGATGCTTTAAACACAGTGTGATGGTCAGTCCTTAGGATTTCAGACAAGGATGGAAATATGGTATAAATACTGTAGAAACTAGAAGCTGATATAAGGCAGCAGACGAGTTTAATGCAATGTCCCACAGTTACAGCTTTTCAAACAGGAGCTGGAAAACCTTCATGCAAATAAGAAACAAGCTGAAATTGCACTTAGAAGTCAGACTTTTTTTTTTAACACAAATCTGACCTGTTCCACTGTATCTCCTGCAACTGCATAGGTTGGGTAAAAGCTGTGATCCATTAGCACAGGAATTGCTAATGACTGCTCCTGTTCTTCCTGTTGCTATTTCTAGCAACAACTCCCAAGAGTCCCATTGCGCTAGGTGCTCTGTGTTTGCAAAGAGACTCAGCCTCAGAGGACAAACATACATCTGTTGAAGTATACTGCAATACTAAATTCATTCATTACTGATTTTAGAAATTAGAAGTGAGTTCCAGGGCAGTTATGGGACAAATCTCCTGTATCTGCTCATCACGAGGTGAGCAGCTGCTCTGTGGACTCTTCATCTCCCAGTTAGGCAGCTCAGAGCCACATAGATTCCTGATTGGAATCTCCAGAGAGAGATGAGACCTAGAAGATTTGCTAAGCCTTTCAGTTAAACACAAAGCTCCTTATGCAAGCAAAGAACTAAATACCAGGAGAAAAATGGGGGAAAGGACTGAAGCGGGGTTAATCTTTTGTGTCTAGCTGAGGGCCAGAGATGGGTGCTTTCTTTTATTAGGGATTTCCAGCAGCCCGTCTCCTAGGGATAAGCCAGATCAACTGCTTAGCATGACAGCTCTCCTGTCATGTGCATGTTTTATGCATCCTTCGTGCACGCTCAGTCTTCTCTGGATCTGCAGAGTTGTCCCTTCTGCACATGTATTGAACACCTGTACTCACCCTTCTGCAGAGCCTGGCCAGCATTAACATCTAGGTCAAGTCAGTTATCCTAGTTAGGGACACCCTGTAATGCAGGATATGCATTCCCCAGTGCAGGCCCTCCAGGATACTGCTCAGGGCTTCATGTTCAGAAGGTGTGCTGAGTCACACTTCCAAACATCACCAAAGGTCACTGTTCTTCCTAATGAGGGACGATGCCAAAGCTGATGGATTCATTTTCTCTGGGGAGCGTCCTTTAATCTTTATTTCCTCATCCATGGAAAGAAAAGGAATAACTGTTGCCTTTCACAGAGATTGTTTGCTGAGCTTTGTAAATGCATTGAGATCCTTGAGTGGGCAGTCATCTCAGTACCAGAAGGTTAATTACAGTCATAAAAGCAAACAGGTTTTATGGTTGTTGACATAAATAATAATTATTACTTCCACACTAGTAATATTTACATAATTGATGTGTGTTTTAAAAATAGATAAGCAGACTATTTGTATAAAAGCATTAAATTATGCAGAACTTGCTTTTAGGACATGGTCTCTGAAGGGAAAAAAACCACACAACCTTCAATTAGTGATATTGCCACAAGTTGCACAACTGCTCCTCAGTCACTGCTGGAACGGATGGTTTTCAGAGGATTTCATGCTACAGATTTGTTACTGCCAAGGACAGAAGTTCAGACCTCTCCTTTCAGGTTTTGTCTTGCTCCATGGTTTGAACCTTTCCTGATAGCACCTGTAAAAAGGATGCTTTCAAAAGCCAATGAGCTCTATTTCTTCCTCAGTTCCATCACAAAAGTTCATGTGTCACTGTGAAGTTACCAAATCACATAATTGAGAGCTTCATAACACTGCAAAATGAGTTTCATTATGAAGAATGTATTTAACACTTCACTGCTATCTAAATCATGCCAATCATGAACCTTCTGTTTTCAACAGCCATATCTTTATATTAGATGCTTTTCACAGATATTCCTCATAACTTACCTTCAAAAACAAATGCAATTTGTGAAAACAAGGCCTAGCTCCTCACCAAACTCAGCCTATTAGCTCTGTGCAATGCCTCTCTCCTCTGCTTCTTTTCTGGAACACTGTCTGAGGTGGGAAATTGCCTCAGATGAGCCAACTTGAAGTGGGAAAATCCCAGTTAAGGCAGATTTTTAATTATTACATTTTCTATTAATAAGTTGAAGATCAGTGGAACTGCCTCAGTTTTCAGGAAGCTCTGAGCAATTTCACCTGATCTTATATTTTAGCACTAAATCCATATTTATGAAAGGATTTAGCAGGCAGGTCAGAGGCAGCTAAATCTCTGATTCTGCATCACATGAATGCTAAAGAAAAAAATCTGTCTGCATTGCTCTTCTGCAAGCTGGAAAAGCTTTAACCTGTTGTCAAGCTAATTTGAGGATTTTGAGGGGATAGGGGTAAACATGTAAAAAAGGATTTGCTACAAATGAAGCACAAATTGAGATCATTATCCCTTTCTCAACCGAATTCTATAGTGTAATGTGAAAATAATATAGAATTCTGGATAATGCCACTTCTTGTGTTGGAAGCTACTGTGTCTGTTATATCAATTAAAAAGGGCCATGAACAAAGCATCCACTGGTGGCTTTTCAAAGACAGCTTTCTTTTCCCATTTTTCTTCTGAAATATCAAAGGCAACAGAGCAGACTTTTTATTCTTAAGGGGACAGATTTGGGTCAGGTTTTTTTAAGCAGGATATGCAAAAAGGGAAAAAAGAAAGAACCAGGTACAAGGTTTTTATTTGTATGAGTAATTGCTTTAGTATTCTTACTTCTGAAGTGCTGTTAATGGGCTGCAACCTCATTACACCTGGCACACTGCAAATGCAGAATGAAAAAGCTCATCTTGGCCTCAGATAGCAGAGATCCTTAAATATTAAGTGAACAGCAACAGACAAGGACGTGTTGATGGAGGTAGAATAAAATTACAATACAGTTTTTGTCAGTGCAATGTGGAGAAGCACATCAGCAGCCACTGTCAAGGTTTCAGGTAGGTTTGAAGGTGGATTAGAATTTTTAAGAGAGCCTTGAGGAATTCTGAGGCTGCCTTTGCAGATCCCAGGGAAATCTCTCCCTCAGTCTTAAGGGGTTGATAATAATAATTTTTAAAAAGCCATTTGTCAAAACCTAACCAGCTAACCAGGAGGCACTTGAGGATGGCTTCATGGACTGGTCCAAGTAGGAGTGAGCAGTGATGGAACAGTGCAGGTCCTCAAAATGAAGATGAGTGATTTCTATTTTTCTATATGAAAAATAGCCAGATCCTGTTGGAATGGCATTGTCCTGTTCTAAGGATAATGTTTGTGATGCACCTGACACCCATGGGTGAACTACTTAAAACTCACAGAATCCCAGGATGGTGGGGGTTGTGAGGGACCTCCAGAGCTCGTCCAGCCCAACCCCCCCTGCTAAAGCAGGTTCTTCTGCATCAGGGGGACAGGAACACGTCCAGGTGGGTTTGGAAACCTCCCAAGAAGGAGCCTCCACACCCTCCCTGGGCAGCCTGGGCCAGGGCTCCCTCACCTCAACAACAAAGAAGCTTCTCCTCCTGTGCCAGGGGCACTTGCTGTGTTCCATATTGTGCCTGTTATCCCTTGTCCTGCCACTGGCCACCACACAACAATGGCTGGCCCCATCCTCTCAACACCTGCCCTTTAGGGATTTCTCAGCATTGGTAAGGTCCCCCCTCAGTCTTCTCTTAAACAGCCCCAGGTCTCACAGCCTTTCCTCCTCAGAGAGATGTTTCAGTTCCGTGATCATCTAGGTAGCCCTGCACTGGCCTCTCTCCAGGAGTTCCATCCCTCTTGAGCTGGGGAGCCTAGAACTGGACACAGAACTCCAGATGAGGCCTCACCAGGGCAGAGTAGAGGGGGAGCAGAACCTCCATCGCCCTGCTGCCCACACTCTTCTTGATGCATCCCAGGCTGCCATTTGCCTTCTTGCCCATGAGGGCACATTGCTGGCTCATATTCAGTTTATTATGAACCAGCACTCCCAGGTCTCTCTCCCAGAGCTGCTCTCCAGCAGGTCACCCCCAGCCTGTCCTGCTGCAGGAGCTGGTTCCTCCCCAGCTGCAGGACTCTGCCCTTGCCCTTGTTGAACCTCAGGAGGTTCCTCTGCCCAACTCTCAGCCTGTCCAAATCTCACTGAATGGCAGCACAGCCTTCTGACATGCTTCAATAGCATCTTGGTCTTCAATAGTACTTTGTTCACAGTCTGCTCCAGAATTTCTCCATTAAAGATATTTTAGGTGAATTATCCTCTTGGACTTTTGTCCTCTGTCGTTAGGCCTTGACCCACAGAGGGAAACTAATGCTCAATTTAGTTCTTCAGGTAAGAATGTGACATAAAGTGAAATGAAATCTAAGCAGTGGAAGACACTAATCCTAGATAGCAACATAACAAAACCTCATGTGGAGCAGAAATTAACTTGATTACTTAGATAAAACACTGCATCCATGAATCCATTACTGTCTGTTAGTGCCCTCTGGTAAGTGCAAATGTCAGGGACCAAAATACATGGAATTAATTAAAGTCCAGGTATTTCCCACAGAGGTGCATGGGCAATTTGTACCTTCTGAGGACAGTAAGCCTCATGTATGATCCTGGAATTGGGTACCAGGTTTGTTCAGAAGATCCCCTTCCTTTGAAGACCTGCACATGTCTTTGTGTGTTGCATAGCTAGATGAAGTAAAACTCAGGGCACCTCTAGGAAAGGATAAGGAATGGCTAAGCTGTTCATAGAAACAGTGGAAGAGATTAAAGATGAAAGGAAATATTTAGTCACCTTTTGGGAACGGCTGGTGTGAA